>NC_136155.1:9218722-9605223 GCF_965212315.1 Lampetra planeri | reverse complement strand
GGCCCGGAAAGTGGCCCCGGAAAGTGGCCCCGGAAAGTGGCCCCGGAAAGTGGCCCCGAAAAGTGGCCCGGAAAGTGGCCCGGAAAGTGGCCCCGGAAAGTGGCCCCGGAAAGTGGCCCCGGAAAGTGGCCCGGAAAGTGGCCCGGAAAGTGGCCCGGAAAGTGGCCCCGGAAAGTGGCCCCGGAAAGTGGCCCCGGAAAGTGGCCCCGGAAAGTGGCCCCGGAAAGTGGCCCCGGAAAGTGACCCCGGAAAGTGGCCCGGAAAGTGGCCCGGAAAGTGGCCCCGGAAAGTGGCCCCGGAAAGTGGCCCGGAAAGTGGCCCGGAAAGTGGCCCCGGAAAGTGGCCCCGGAAAGTGGCCCCGGAAAGTGGCCCCGGAAAGTGGCCCCGGAAAGTGGCCCCGGAAAGTGGCCCCGGAAAGTGGCCCCGGAAAGTGGCCCCGGAAAGTGGCCCCGGAAAGTGGCCCCGGAAAGTGGCCCCGGAAAGTGGCCCCGGAAAGTGGCCCCGGAAAGTGGCCCGGAAATTGGCCCCGGAAAGTGGCACCGGAAAGTGGCCCCGAAAAGTGGCCCGGAAAGTGGCCCGGAAAGTGGCCCCGGAAAGTGGCCCCGGAAAGTGGCCCGGAAAGTGGCCCGGAAAGTGGCCCGGAAAGTGGCCCGGAAAGTGGCCCGGAAAGTGGCCCGGAAAGTGGCCCCGGAAAGTGGCCCCGGAAAGTGGCCCCGGAAATTGGCCCCGGAAAGTGGCCCCGGAAAGTGGCCCGGAAATTGGCCCCGGAAAGTGGCCCGGAAAGTGGCCCCGGAAAGTGGCCCCGGAAAGTGGCCCCGAAAAGTGGCCCGGAAAGTGGCCCCGGAAAGTGGCCCCGGAAAGTGGCCCCGGAAAGTGGCCCCGGAAAGTGGCCCGGAAAGTGGCCCGGAAAGTGGCCCGGAAAGTGGCCCGGAAAGTGGCCCGGAAAGTGGCCCGGAAAGTGGCCCGGAAAGTGGCCCGGAAAGTGGCCCGGAAAGTGGCCCCGGAAAGTGGCCCGGAAAGTGGCCCGGAAAGTGGCCCGGAAAGTGGCCCCGGAAAGTGGCCCGGAAAGTGGCCCCGGAAAGTGGCCCCGGAAAGTGGCCCGGAAAGTGGCCCCGGAAAGTGGCCCGGAAAGTGGCCCGGAAAGTGGCCCGGAAAGTGGCCCCGGAAAGTGGCCCCGGAAAGTGGCCCCGGAAAGTGGCCCCGGAAAGTGGCCCCGGAAAGTGGCCCCAGAAAGTGGCCCGGAAAGTGCCCCGGAAAGTGGCCCGGAAAGTGGCCCCGGAAAGTGGCCCCGGAAAGTGGCCCCGGAAAGTGGCCCGGAAAGTGGCCCGGAAAGTGGCCCCGGAAAGTGGCCCCGGAAAGTGGCCCCGGAAAGTGGCCCCGGAAAGTGTCCCCGGAAAGTGTCCCCGGAAAGTGGCCCCGGAAATTGGCCCCGGAAAGTGGTCCGGAAAGTGGCCCCGAAAAGTGGCCCGGAAAGTGGCCCGGAAAGTGGCCCGGAAAGTGGCCCGGAAAGTGGCCCGGAAAGTGGCCCCGGAAAGTGGCCCCGGAAAGTGGCCCGGAAAGTGGCCCGGAAAGTGGCCCCGGAAAGTGGCCCGGAAAGTGGACCCGGAAAGTGGCCCGGAAAGTGCCCCGGAAAGTGGCCCGGAAAGTGGCCCCGGAAAGTGGCCCCGGAAAGTGGCCCCGGAAAGTGGCCCCGGAAAGTGGCCCCGAAAAGTGGCCCGGAAAGTGGCCCCGGAAAGTGGCCCCGGAAAGTGGCCCCGGAAAGTGGCCCGGAAAGTGGCCCGGAAAGTGGCCCGGAAAGTGGCCCGGAAAGTGGCCCGGAAAGTGGCCCCGGAAAGTGGCCCCGGAAAGTGGCCCCGGAAAGTGGCCCCGGAAAGTGGCCCCGGAAATTGGCCCCGGAAAGTGTCCCGGAAAGTGGCCCCGAAAAGTGGCCCGGAAAGTGGCCCGGAAAGTGGCCCGGAAAGTGGCCCGGAAAGTGGCCCGGAAAGTGGCCCCGGAAAGTGGCCCCGGAAAGTGTCCCCGGAAAGTGGCCCCAGAAATTGGCCCCGGAAAGTGGTCCGGAAAGTGGCCCCGAAAAGTGGCCCGGAAAGTGGCCCGGAAAGTGGCCCCGGAAAGTGCCGGAAAGTGGCCCGGAAAGTGGCCCCGGAAAGTGGCCCGGAAAGTGGCCCCGGAAAGTGGCCCCGGAAAGTGGCCCGGAAAGTGGCCCCGGAAAGTGGCCCCGGAAAGTGGCCCCGGAAAGTGGCCCCGGAAATTGGCCCCGGAAAGTGTCCCGGAAAGTGGCCCCGAAAAGTGGCCCGGAAAGTGGCCCGGAAAGTGGCCCGGAAAGTGGCCCGGAAAGTGGCCCCGGAAAGTGGCCCCGGAAAGTGGCCCCGGAAAGTGGCCCGGAAAGTGGCCCCGGAAAGTGGCCCGGAAAGTGGCCCCGGAAAGTGGCCCCGGAAAGTGGCCCCGGAAAGTGGCCCGGAAAGTGGCCCCGGAAAGTGGCCCCGGAAAGTGGCCCCGGAAATTGGCCCCGGAAAGTGGCCCGGAAAGTGGCCCCGGAAAGTGGCCCGGAAAGTGGCCCTGAAAGTGGCCCGGAAAGTGGCCCCGGAAAGTGGCCCCGGAAAGTGGCCCCGGAAAGTGGCCCGGAAAGTGGCCCGGAAAGTGGCCCGGAAAGTGGCCCCAGAAAGTGGCCCGGAAAGTGGCCCCGGAAATTGGCCCGGAAAGTGGCCCCGGAAAGTGGCCCGGAAAGTGGCCCCAAAAAGTGGCCCCGGAAAGTGGCCCCGGAAATTGGCCCGGAAAGAGGCCCCGGAAAGAGGCCCCGGAAAGTGGCCCCGGAAAGTGGCCCCGAAAAGTGGCCCGGAAAGTGGCCCCGGAAAGTGGCCCCGGAAAGTGGCCCCGGAAAGTGGCCCGGAAAGTGGCCCGGAAAGTGGCCCGGAAAGTGGCCCGGAAAGTGGCCCGGAAAGTGGCCCCGGAAAGTGGCCCCGGAAAGTGGCCCCGGAAAGTGACCCCGGAAAGTGGCCCGGAAAGTGGCCCGGAAAGTGGCCCGGAAAGTGGCCCCGGAAAGTGGCCCCGGAAAGTGGCCCGGAAAGTGGCCCGGAAAGTGGCCCCGGAAAGTGGCCCCGGAAAGTGGCCCGGAAAGTGGCCCCGGAAAGTGGCCCCGAAAAGTGGCCCCGGAAAGTGGCCCCGGAAAGTGGCCCCGGAAAGTGGCCCCGGAAAGTGGCCCCGGAAAGTGGCCCCGGAAAGTGGCCCGGAAAGTGGCCCGGAAAGTGGCCCGGAAAGTGGCCCCGGAAAGTGGCCCCGGAAAGTGGCCCCGGAAAGTGGCCCGGAAAGTGGCCCGGAAAGTGGCCCCGGAAAGTGGCCCCGGAAAGTGGCCCCGGAAAGTGGCCCCGGAAAGTGGCCCCGGAAAGTGGCCCCGGAAAGTGGCCCGGAAATTGGCCCCGGAAAGTGGCCCGGAAAGTGGCCCCGAAAAGTGGCCCGGAAAGTGGCCCGGAAAGTGGCCCCGGAAAGTGGCCCCGGAAAGTGGCCCCGGAAAGTGGCCCCGGAAAGTGGCCCGGAAAGTGGCCCGGAAAGTGGCCCCGGAAAGTGGCCCCGGAAAGTGGCCCGGAAAGTGGCACGGAAAGTGGCCCGGAAAGTGGCCCGGAAAGTGGCCCGGAAAGTGGACCCGGAAAGTGGCCCGGAAAGTGGCCCGGAAAGTGGCCCGGAAAGTGGCCCCGGAAAGTGGCCCGGAAAGTGGCCCCGGAAAGTGGCCCGGAAAGTGGCCCGGAAAGTGGCCCGGAAAGTGGCCCCGGAAAGTGGCCCCGGAAAGTGGCCCCGGAAAGTGGCCCCGGAAATTGCCCCGGAAATTGGCCCCGGAAAGTGGCCCGGAAAGTGGCCCGGAAAGTGGCCCCGGAAAGTGGCCCCGGAAAGTGGCCCCGGAAATTGGCCCGGAAAGTGGCCCCGGAAAGTGGCCCGGAAAGTGGCCCCAAAAAGTGGCCCCGGAAAGTGGCCCCGGAAATTGGCCCGGAAAGAGGCCCCGGAAAGAGGCCCCGGAAAGTGGACCCGGAAAGTGGCCCCGGAAATTGGCCCGGAAAGTGGCCCCGGAAAGTGGCCCCGGAAAGTGGCCCCGGAAAGTGGCCCGGAAAGTGGCCCCGGAAAGTGGCCCGGAAAGTGGCCCGGAAAGTGGCCCCAGAAAGTGGCCCGGAAAGTGGCCCGGAAAGTGGCCCCGGAAAGTGGCCCCGGAAAGTGGCCCGGAAAGTGGCCCGGAAAGTGGCCCCGGAAAGTGGCCCCGGAAAGTGGCCCCGGAAAGTGGCCCGGAAAGTGGCCCCGGAAAGTGGCCCCGGAAAGTGGCCCCGGAAAGTGGCCCGGAAAGTGGCCCCGGAAAGTGGCCCGGAAAGTGGCCCTGAAAGTGGCCCTGAAAGTGGCCCCGGAAAGTGGCCCCGGAAAGTGGCCCGGAAAGTGGCCCGGAAAGTGGCCCGGAAAGTGGCCCCAGAAAGTGGCCCGGAAAGTGGCCCCGGAAATTGGCCCGGAAAGTGGCCCCGGAAAGTGGCCCGGAAAGTGGCCCCAAAAAGTGGCCCCGGAAAGTGGCCCCGGAAATTGGCCCGGAAAGAGGCCCCGGAAAGAGGCCCCGGAAAGTGGCCCCGGAAAGTGGCCCCGGAAATTGGCCCGGAAAGTGGCCCCGGAAAGTGGCCCCGGAAAGTGGCCCCGGAAAGTGGCCCCGGAAAGTGGCCCGGAAAGTGGCCCCGGAAAGTGGCCCCGGAAAGTGGCCCCGGAAATTGGCCCGGAAAGTGGCCCGGAAAGTGGCCCGGAAAGAGGCCCGGAAAGAGGCCCGGAAAGTGGCCCGGAAAGTGGCCCGGAAAGTGGCCCCGGAAAGTGGCCCGGAAAGTGGCCCGGAAAGTGGCCCCGGAAAGTGGCCCGGAAAGTGGCCCCGGAAAGTGGCCCCGGAAAGTGGCCCGGAAAGTGGCCCCGGAAATTGGCCCCGGAAATTGGCCCCGGAAAGTGTCCCGGAAAGTGGCCCCGAAAAGTGTCCCGGAAAGTGGCCCGGAAAGTGGCCCGGAAAGTGGCCCCAGAAAGTGGCCCGGAAAGTGGCCCGGAAAGTGGCCCGGAAAGTGGCCCCGGAAAGTGGCCCGGAAAGTGGCCCGGAAAGTGGCCCCGGAAAGTGGCCCCGGAAAGTGGCCCGGAAAGTGGCCCCGGAAAGTGGCCCCGGAAAGTGGCCCGGAAAGTGGCCCCGGAAAGTGGCCCGGAAAGTGGCCCTGAAAGTGGCCCTGAAAGTGGCCCCGGAAAGTGGCCCCGGAAAGTGGCCCCGGAAAGTGGCCCGGAAAGTGGCCCGGAAAGTGGCCCGGAAAGTGGCCCCAGAAAGTGGCCCGGAAAGTGGCCCGGAAAGTGGCCCCGGAAAGTGGCCCGGAAAGTGGCCCGGAAAGTGGCCCGGAAAGTGGCCCGGAAAGTGGCCCGGAAAGTGGCCCCGGAAAGTGGCCCCGGAAAGTGGCCCCGGAAAGTGGCCCCGGAAAGTGGCCCGGAAAGTGGCCCGGAAAGTGGCCCGGAAAGTGGCCCGGAAAGTGGCCCGGAAAGTGGCCCGGAAAGTGGCCCGGAAAGTGGCCCGGAAAGTGGCCCGGAAAGAGGCCCGGAAAGAGGCCCGGAAAGAGGCCCGGAAAGTGGCCCGGAAAGTGGCCCGGAAAGTGGCCCCGGAAAGTGGCCCGGAAAGTGGCCCGGAAAGTGGCCCCGGAAAGTGGCCCGGAAAGTGGCCCCGGAAAGTGGCCCGGAAAGTGGCCCGGAAAGTGGCCCGGAAAGTGGCCCCGGAAAGTGGCCCCGGAAAGTGGCCCGGAAAGTGGCCCGGAAAGTGGCCCCGGAAAGTGGCCCCGGAAAGTGGCCCCGGAAAGTGGCCCGGAAAGTGGCCCCGGAAAGTGGCCCCGGAAAGTGGCCCGGAAAGTGGCCCCGGAAAGTGGCCCCGGAAAGTGGCCCGGAAAGTGGCCCTGAAAGTGGCCCTGAAAGTGGCCCCGGAAAGTGGCCCCGGAAAGTGGCCCGGAAAGTGGCCCGGAAAGTGGCCCGGAAAGTGGCCCGGAAAGTGGCCCCAGAAAGTGGCCCGGAAAGTGGCCCCGGAAATTGGCCCGGAAAGTGGCCCCGGAAAGTGGCCCGGAAAGTGGCCCCAAAAAGTGGCCCCGGAAAGTGGCCCCGGAAATTGGCCCGGAAAGAGGCCCCGGAAAGAGGCCCCGGAAAGTGGCCCCGGAAAGTGGCCCCGGAAATTGGCCCGGAAAGTGGCCCCGGAAAGTGGCCCCGGAAAGTGGCCCCGGAAAGTGGCCCCGGAAAGTGGCCCGGAAAGTGGCCCCGGAAAGTGGCCCCGGAAAGTGGCCCCGGAAAGTGGCCCCGGAAATTGGCCCGGAAAGTGGCCCGGAAAGTGGCCCGGAAAGTGGCCCGGAAAGAGGCCCGGAAAGAGGCCCGGAAAGTGGCCCGGAAAGTGGCCCGGAAAGTGGCCCCGGAAAGTGGCCCGGAAAGTGGCCCGGAAAGTGGCCCCGGAAAGTGGCCCGGAAAGTGGCCCCGGAAAGTGGCCCCGGAAAGTGGCCCGGAAAGTGGCCCCGGAAATTGGCCCCGGAAAGTGTCCCGGAAAGTGGCCCCGAAAAGTGGCCCGGAAAGTGGCCCGGAAAGTGGCCCGGAAAGTGGCCCCAGAAAGTGGCCCGGAAAGTGGCCCGGAAAGTGGCCCGGAAAGTGGCCCCGGAAAGTGGCCCGGAAAGTGGCCCGGAAAGTGGCCCCGGAAAGTGGCCCCGGAAAGTGGCCCGGAAAGTGGCCCCGGAAAGTGGCCCCGGAAAGTGGCCCCGGAAAGTGGCCCGGAAAGTGGCCCCGGAAAGTGGCCCGGAAAGTGGCCCTGAAAGTGGCCCTGAAAGTGGCCCCGGAAAGTGGCCCCGGAAAGTGGCCCCGGAAAGTGGCCCGGAAAGTGGCCCGGAAAGTGGCCCGGAAAGTGGCCCCAGAAAGTGGCCCGGAAAGTGGCCCGGAAAGTGGCCCCGGAAAGTGGCCCGGAAAGTGGCCCGGAAAGTGGCCCGGAAAGTGGCCCCGGAAAGTGGCCCCGGAAAGTGGCCCCGGAAAGTGGCCCCGGAAAGTGGCCCGGAAAGTGGCCCGGAAAGAGGCCCGGAAAGTGGCCCGGAAAGTGGCCCGGAAAGTGGCCCGGAAAGTGGCCCGGAAAGTGGCCCGGAAAGTGGCCCGGAAAGTGGCCCGGAAAGTGGCCCGGAAAGTGGCCCGGAAAGTGGCCCGGAAAGTGGCCCCGGAAAGTGGCCCGGAAAGTGGCCCGGAAAGTGGCCCGGAAAGTGGCCCGGAAAGTGGCCCCGGAAAGTGGCCCGGAAAGTGGCCCGGAAAGTGGCCCGGAAAGTGGCCCGGAAAGTGGCCCGGAAAGTGGCCCGGAAAGTGGCCCGGAAAGTGGCCCGGAAAGTGGCCCGGAAAGTGGCCCCGGAAAGTGGCCCCGGAAAGTGGCCCGGAAAGTGGCCCGGAAAGTGGCCCGGAAAGTGGCCCCGGAAAGTGGCCCGGAAAGTGGCCCGGAAAGTGGCCCGGAAAGTGGCCCGGAAAGTGGCCCCGGAAAGTGGCCCCGGAAAGTGGCCCGGAAAGTGGCCCGGAAAGTGGCCCGGAAAGTGGCCCCGGAAAGTGGCCCGGAAAGTGGCCCGGAAAGTGGCCCCGGAAAGTGGCCCGGAAAGTGGCCCTGAAAGTGGCCCGGAAAGTGGCCCGGAAAGTGGCCCCGGAAAGTGGCCCCGGAAAGTGGCCCCGGAAAGTGGCCCGGAAAGTGGCCCGGAAAGTGGCCCGGAAAGTGGCCCGGAAAGTGGCCCGGAAAGTGGCCCGGAAAGTGGCCCCGGAAAGTGGCCCGGAAAGTGGCCCGGAAAGTGGCCCCGGAAAGTGGCCCCGGAAAGTGGCCCGGAAAGTGGCCCGGAAAGTGGCCCGGAAAGTGGCCCGGAAAGTGGCCCGGAAAGTGGCCCGGAAAGTGGCCCCGGAAAGTGGCCCCGGAAAGTGACCCCGGAAAGTGGCCCGGAAAGTGGCCCCGGAAAGTGGCCCGGAAAGTGGCACCGGAAAGTGACCCCGGAAAGTGGCCCGAAAAGTGGCCCGGAAAGTGGCCCGGAAAGTGGCACCGGAAAGTGGCCCGGAAAGTGGCCCGGAAAGTGGCCCGGAAAGTGGAGTAAAGATGATGGAAGAGCAGCCAGGCTCTCCTGAATAACTGTCTAGCTTGGTCAATCAATAGCCTTTCTGGTTTCATTTTCACGCCGTCTTAGTAAAACATTCATGAGGATTTCAACTTCTCATGAAGGTTAGCTAAGCTCCCCTCCAGCTCATGTTATTATGTGGGAGGGGGAGCTCAGCGACGGAGTTAATCCGGATAAATTCCTCTCTCTCTTTCCTCATCTCCTCTCTTATATTCCTCATCCAGAAGCTGCCTATCTAGGGACCAGAAGTTACTCACTCCCTCATTGGGGTTTAAGATGTGCCGAATTATTATTGGGGCACGGTCGAGCAGCTGCATGTTCAGGATCTTAACCTTAATGCGCTGTGGCAAGGAGGTTTGGAAATGCGGAAGTAGTCGATTATGGATAGCGTCCTGTGTGCCTTGGACATAATTTCAGCCAGAAGTCTGCGCACCGTTTTGATCCTAGGTAGTTGCAGGTGATTTTTCAAAAGTAGGGTCCAGGACCAAATTCCAGTCCCCTCCCATAATAACCTCCCCCACTCTTCTCGACCAGGACAATCGCAATTGCGGTGTTGATGATGGTGGGTTATACACAATCAGTCGTGTGATATCTCTGCCCTGTAATTTTACCGCAAGAAAAACATTTAATGCTCTTTTTTTACCAAGATGTCTATACCTCTGCTGCCCGAAGTATTTGTGGCGTGGAATACCTTACTGGACCTGGGAACCCCCCCCACCTACGGGTTGTGGCCGGGACGCCACACCAGCCTCTGCTGTGTGCCGGCAAACCTGGACAAGTCCTGTGTGGCACCTATTCACCCACCCCACCCCATAATGCGCATGACTGCAGTACTGTGTTCATTCCGTGGTGAAGGGATAAGGAAGAGAGCAAAGCATCCAGCGTCGCCGCACGCAGGCAACGTGTTTATCAGTGGTCAAAATATAAAAATCCATATATATGTGAGAGAGGTTGTGGAACGGAGTCTGCTCTTTGTTTTTGAAAAACGCGGGAAGCAAGCTTGTGCGGACGACAAGCACGCGGTCCCCACGTCGACACAAAGCAGGCGTGGAGGCACGTCGTGGTCACAGGGCAGCGCCGACTCTCGTGTAGGTGGTGATGGCCCAATTGTAGAGAGGAATGCCGGAGCTTCGAGCAGATGTAGCCGAAAGTAGGATCGAGAACCTTGAGGAGCGTTGCCCTCGACCCCCTCCAGGAGGCTGTACGCTTTCACTTGGCACTCACGTCCCTTACCGGCCAGTCTGTTGTACGCCACCTCAAGCTCCAGCAGCCTGGCTTCGTGCTCGTCTAGCGTAGTGTGAAGGGTCGTATAAGGCTGCCTCCTGCTTCTCTACCCTCCTGCAAACGTTTCTTGACCTCGATGAGGACCCAAAGAAGGCCAGTATTCTCTTCGGTTTTTTTCCAGAAGGGATTATAAGAGCTCTCGTTCCTACCACTCGTGTCTTCGGTGTCAACTTGAACGGGGAGGCCAGCGGAGACGAAACCATGGCTTTTTTCCCGGGGGACCTGTCTGCAATGGAGCACGAAGATACGGAGAGGAAGTCCCCTTGGCCTAGCCACGAGGTCAGGCTCGAGCTGCTTACTGAGGAACACCCTAGAAATCTCCAAAAACAAGTTTTTCATAGGCCCCCTATAAAGTGCTCACTTGGCCATGACGTCACCGGAACTCGTTAAATTAACACTTTTTAAATAAAAAAATCACAAAGCATACTGAATATTTCATTCCGAATCAGTTTTATCACCACCACCATGATGCAGTGGCAAGGCTGGCACATCGCAGTGCAGCTGCTCGGGACTCATTCTCAGCTCCGTCTTGCATTAAGATGTTTGGTCATTTCCAAGCATCAGGGTTCGGCACGTAGAAGGAAACCGGAGAAATGCACAAATGTTGAGCAGCTAGCTTGGCGGTAGAAGTCATTACAGAAAATTTGGCCCCACACCTATCACTATAACGAATCAGTGTTCTACGGGGGCACGCTAAGTGAGGTCTGCCTGTATTAAAATGTACTTCAATCTACGAATCCTGATGTAACAATAATTTGAACGTGTAACATGCCACACGGTTTTTCTTGATCTGGAAGGAGAGAGAACAACTGATGATCTGTGTGCTGATGATGGTGGTGATGATGATCTCGTCATGGCTGTTCACTTCGAGGAGTGGGAGAGTCTGATGGTGAGCCTGGATCGTTCCAGTAAGAGGTAGGGCCTTACCATTTGCCCTACCAAATCAAAGCAGTACCTACCTGGATATTTTGTATATCTTCAAGTATTCCACTCCCCTCAACTCTGCATGATAGGCAGTTGTGGAAAGAGTGGAGGTGTTCCCATACCTGGCCAAATTGGTTATGATAAACACCCAGCTCTGTCATTCTGTCAGTGACTGTGATTAACGGATTGGTTGAAGTGCGTCACGTGACCACGAGCAAGCAGCCAACCAGAGGTGCGCCCCTCCCAAACATGTATGCCCCCGGATTGGTTGAAGTGTGTCAAGTGCCCGCGAGCAAGAGACGGGTGAGTGAGAGTGAGGCAGAGCCGTGCTCTGTCCACTGCTGTCCTGAGGGAAACGGGTGACAGTGAGGCAGAGCCGTGCTCCGTCCACTGCTGCCCTGAGGGACCCCCGTGCTCTCCACTGCTGGCTTGAGGGAGAGCCGCGCTCTCTCCGCTGCTGTCCTGAGCCGTGCTCCGTCCACTGTTGCCCTGAGGGAGCCCCGTGCTCTCCACTGATGGCCGCCTGAGGCTCGCGCTCCCGGGGTGCGCTCCGTCGCTTTCAGATGTTGTGTTCATATTTTGTTTGTTGCGGTTGCACCCGACTCAATAGCCGCATGGCTCACAGAGCTATACCAAATAAATGAAACTTGTAACATCGGCCACAAAGTGTTCATGTAATGCTAGTCATGATCCATAAAATATTTTTGGAAAGACCTCCAGGCAAAAAATAGTACATACACAAAAGATAACATCTTCCGTGAGAATTTTATTTCTTTAAATGAAAACGTATTATGAATATCATTTTGACTTTGGATTTTTTTAAGTGTGTGTTCTTTAAATGTTTTTCACACTTATATTTGATGGAAAATATTACATCTCTAAAACAGTGATATACAGTGCAGTATTGCGGTGTATAGTGATGGACACTTGTGGTTTTCAAGTTGCCTATTTTCAGTCAGAAGGTAAACTCACGGATGGTGGCAAGTGTTCTTATTCCACAACATCGTCAAACTGTAGATATACAGTTTCTCATAAAATTACGTTCAATTACAATTGCAAATAAACATCTAGTAACTGCGCATAATGATGGAAAATCATTATTCAACATTATATGCAAACAAAATGGATTGAATTTCGATTAATAGAATTGGTAGTGATTTACTTTTCATGACAAACTTTGGGATTGAGGAACTCCAAGAGTTTGGGAACGATGTCAGTAAATTGCTATTTTAAAAGCAAAACTGAACTCTACGAATCTGAAGATTTGAATGAATATCTGGACCATCACGTTTTATAAGACATTGTATATAAGCGATGGCCTTGAACAAAGGCAGTGGTTCTTAACCTGGGGTAGACCCACCCCCCTGGGGGTGCGAGATGCCATTTCTGGGGGTGCGAGACATGGCCATAATTTTTTAGAAGGTAAATAATCGAAATACAAATTAACCACGGGCACGTAAGTACAACTACTTTGTTTCATCAAACCTATGTATTTATTAACATTATATATGTTTCTATGATTGAGAACCAAAGGGGTGCAGGCAAGGCTGCAGTAAAGGTTAAGAATCACTGAACTAAGCAAATAATGATTGAACGCAGGTGCTTTGTCGTTCTGAGTGTACACATTTTTTCAGTCCTCCATTGTGGCAGTGTACTCCTCACCGATGATCTCAACGTCAGGTGAGTGCACGGCTGAATGCTCCATATAGTGAGGCTGTTTTCATTCAAGTGGCGCTGGGACTGGACGGTGTGGAAGCATCGTCGTCGGCACAGCACCAGTGTGAGTACCAGCAGGAAGAACAGCAGCAGCAAGCCCAGAAGTGCAGCCGCAGCATTGGAGAAATACGAGTATTCTCTGTCTGTGAAAACGATCCGGCACTGGGAGCTTGCAGGATATCCGGCACTTGCTTATCTGCGCACAAGTAAGAAACAATCTTGATTCCTTCCACACAGGGTGCGGTTACGAGGTCTAATATTCCAATGCTCAAACAAATAACTTAGCATTGTGACAATCTAGAACACCTACAAATTTTTACAATCATAAATTGTAAACCATAAGTTGGTATATTCATTTGGTATTTGTGTCATTTTTTACGAAGATGCTTTGTTTCACAGATGGAATTAGTTTGCCAGTAATGAGCGATGTTACTACCAACATTATCCAAAAGAGAGATGTTTTGGATTAGATCACGTAAATATGAATAATGTCCAAAACAGAAGGAGGATTTCTCCACAACTCTGGATGTTGCCTGATGAGGCCGGTTGTTGTAATTACCTGAAAAACGTCACGGGTACTCGAACTGTAAATGTTGTGAGTTTACTCTCCAACACAGAACCGGTTAGTGCTCAACTAGTAACTAATCAGCATGTTTTGTTTACGTGACAAACCTTACTAATTGGCTGTGTCGGGTGGTGGCGGGTTTAACGACACATTTATATTTACGCCATCTAACCCCAAAAATAACCTCTAATGGATTACTATGTGTAATCTGAGTAGACACAGGAATAGTTTGAAAGAAAGACATCATTGTGCATCCAGTAAACCACAGGCCAACAGAAAGTACCTTTTAATGAACAATCTATTATCTATTCAATCAGTGCCTATTTGTCATATTTTTTAAGTGACTTGAAAAATATAAAATCTAACTTAATACAATAGCCACTCTGCCACTTCCAATATTATATATATTATGTAATAAAAGTAACAATGTGGACATTTATATTCAATTATGACTGAAAATATAACTAACTACAATATCTACAGTGTTGCCCCATGCATCAATATCTCAACTCTTCAGGACCTCTCTCCACCCTATCCAACATCTCTGCATACGCTATATCCTTACCCCAGCTGCAGCCAAGACCCTCATCAGTGCATTTATCACACCCGGAACGTGTCTGCTACAACGCTCTCTCCTCTACGGCCTCATCAAATCTCTCGTCGATGCACATTGGTAAATGGGGTGCGTGGCCAGGACTGGTTCAGATGTTGCTTGGCACTGACATCATTACTCATCAAATTTGTGACTGCTGTGATTATTGGGCTCAAACGGGCTGCCGCTGAGGTTATAACTAAATGGGATCATATATTTATCGTAGTTTATTGAGCACCTTGACGAAGGTGAAGATGAAGGTGAATACAATTTTTACTTATAAATAATACAATAGCGAAGAGCAAATTATGACGAATGGATTAGATGGATGGGGAATGAGTGGTAGCCATGAGGAGCTTAAGGGGTCGTGAGATGCGCTTGGGGAAAACAAAAGTGCATTGCGACAGAGAAGTGGAAGCTAATTAGCGAAGTTGACAGCTCAAAGTGGCATTGAGTGGCATGACGTGATCGGACTCACCCGTGTGTTGGCGGCCGCGCTTCCTCAGTGCCCACCTCCCACTGAGCCAGACCTTCTGCTGGGATGTGATGGTAGACCAGGGGGCCGCCTGGGTCCGCAGCATGGTACAGCGCCACGCACGGCCCTCGTGCATCCGTCTATTATTGCACAAAGACAAAAATCCCTCGTATAGCCTGAAGAGACTGTTGGGGCAAGTGCTGTTTGCACTTGCCCCAACAGTCTCCAACAGCACGCCCGGCCGCCTTTGTCTCCCCAGTGGCGATGTTTACACCCCACACCAGGAACTCATTTGAGGCCGAATCGACCTTGGGGAGATCCACTACCGGTTCAAATAATCGTCACTGTTGTCAGCCGGGAGGGGAAATCAAACTCGGGTCGCCGGGTTCGTAGCGCAGCACATTACTGCTCCCCACTATTGCGTAAAGACAAAGATTTCCCGTACAGCCTGCACAGACTGTTGGGGCCCTCGTGCATCCATTTAATATTGGACACGCATACACACACACATACAGGCGCGCATAAACACATTTGTTTTACAATGCAGGTAGCCCTCAATTTACAAACAAGGGACGAGTGCTTCGAAAAACACTTATTAAACGACATTTCGTAAAATCGGAATGGCTTTTCCCATAAATTTAATACGAACAATTACGGATGTGTTTTAGTCATTCCAACCCTACTCGATCTAAAAATATACACCGATATCAGAACACGTGAATAATTCAAGATATTAATTTAAACCCTGCGACTTGGTCGCGCCACTGAGCACAGAGCCACCGACTCGGGGTGACAACATCACCACCATGAGCGGCCGATGTTGAGGCGGCCACATCGCGATGGCGGAGTTGCTGCGCAGTCCGAGCGCAAGCCGTGATCGGGGCCTGCGACGTTTACACACGCACTACGACACGCTCGCCACTCCGCTCCCGCTAGGCCTCGGCACACCACACCTCGTACCTTACCAACGTCCTTCTTCACTCACCACCGCTCTTCTTACATTCATCTTCCATTACATTTTTCATATAATTTATTTTGTTTCATTTTTTCATTATTATTTTGGCGTCGCCCGAGTTTTGGGTGGCGGCAGATCCCTGCACCCAAACCCGCCCGCCTCCGTGTTCACTGCACACGCCTCGCGGCGCTACAACAGCTGACAAATGCCGTTTACTGCAGTGTCACACAACCCGCCTTAACTGCCGCATCGCACAGCTGTTGGGCAGTGCGAGTAAACGATGCCTGCTGCTTCGACTCACGAAGCTGGAGGACGCTGGCTGTATTGTTCATGCGGCGTGGCTTAACAGCCACCCTGGGTACGGTTTCTACCAGCAACGTCCTCACAAGGCACCTCTTCCGGTACTATCAGCGATTGTGAGCTTGGCGTACCCCAGCATCGCTAGCAAGTGGGAGATCTACGTGCTCCATCCAATGTTCACCACCATCAGCGAGTGGGAACGCGAAGCAGACTGTCATCTCCTCAACACGAGAGAGTTGGCTTGCCTGCTGCCCAGCACCACCAGTGAACGGGAGCTCTGAGTTTCGTCCATCCTGCTGCATCACCTGGAGCACAGCGCGTGGTCAGCTAATCCACTGGACCTCGTGTTCTTCTGGCTGCTCTATTGCACGCCCCGCCTGCGTGGTTCTGTACGCCCGTGTATGCGCTCAACGAGTGTTTACACGGGCGTGTTTGCATCCGCTACGTATGGGGAAGTGCTTGCTGACAGCGTGGAGCTTGGACAACGACACCTCGACTTGCTGCTCAGGGCAGCAGAGCCGCTGATTGGAGTCCACCCGAATCCGGGCCCCTTCATCAGCACCATCGGTGCAGCACGGGCTGATATAATAGGGCTACGACATGCACCATCTCTTCATCATCTGCAACTGGAACCCGCGCTCCTGAGGACGCTCTCTGTCCTTCTCCGAGTTCAACGTCGGAGACTGCATCGACACCGTGGTTGCAGAGGTGGTAGGGGCCGCCGTTCACAGGTCGACCTCGAACCAGCCAACTCCTCTATTCCCTCGACACCTCACCTGCACGGATCTTCACATCTACCTTCACACATCCGCCTCGGCCTACTCAACGCACGCTCCATCAGCAATAAATCAGCCCTGATTCACGACACCATCTCGGACCACCACATCGACCTTTTGCTCATCACTGAGACCTGGTGCAGGCAAGACTCTCCGCCAGCCATCTCTCTGGAAGTTGCGCCCCCAGGATACAAAGTTCTTCATAAACCTCGCGCAACTAACCAGCGGGGTGGTGGCTTAGCGGTCGTTTACATTGCTCACTTGGAAAATTAAAGAGCTCTATCTACCAATGGCTCCCGCCACCTTCGAGGTCCAGTCCGTATCCCTTACTACTAACAACGAGTGCTTATCCATCATTTCCATTTATCGCCCTCCAGATGGCAGCATCAACACCTTCTTAAATGAGCTTTCGGAATTCCTATATCTGATTCCTAACCCATCTCACAGGCTCGTGCTTACAGGTGACTTTAATTGCCCCGGCAATACCCCAGCCTCCATCGATAGTCACCTTGAGTCAACTTTGGCCTACCATAACCTGGTCATCACAAACTCAGGCCCCACCAGAGCTTCGTCAACAAACGTTGAGAGCATGCTCGACCTGGTTCTGGAACCTGACCAGCACTGACGCATCACTGCACTGGGAGTTTTCCAAACTGGTTACTCCGACCACCGCCTCATACTTTCTTCTAGTTATCGTCCCATCACTAACCTCTCGAACCTCTCTAAATTCCTTGAACGACTAGCCCTCGCCCAGCTAAAACCACACATCACCTCCTCCGCAAACTACTGCTGCTTCCAGTCAGCTTACCGTCAAAACTATTCCACAGAAACAGCACTCACTAGAGTGCTTGATGACATTTTAACGATCATTGATTCCGGCTCAACTGTTGCACTTGTAAGTCTGGACATTTCGTCAGCCTTCGACACCATCAACCATTTGCTCCTTACTTCCCTCCTGAAATCTGACTTCGGTATATGCGGCTCAGCACTCAAGTGGATAGTTTCGTACCTTTCTGACCGGCAATCTTCAGTCAGGGTGGGCATGTCCACATCGCCTGAAACAACAGCATTATGCGGGGTTCCCCAGGGCTCTGTTCTAGGTCCCCTGCTCTTCACAGCCTACACTTCCCCGATCGGCCGGCTCATTGCAAGCTTCGGTGTTAAGCATCACTCATACGCGGATGACACAATTCTATTCACCGCCATCGATTCTAGCAATGCATCTGGATTCGAGAGGCTCTCGGAATGTACCACCGCCGTGCAACAATGGTTCACTGCACACAACCTAGCCCTTAATCCGAAAAAGTCAGTGGCCATCATGTTAGGTACCAAGCAACGTCTCAATTCAGCAGCACTCCCCACACACATACACATCTTCGGTCACAGCATCAAGTTCACCGACCACTTCAGCTACCTCAGTGTCATCCTAGATTCAACTTTATCCTTCGACCGTCAAACCAACCATATCATCAGCTCATGTAACTTTCACCTGAAGGCTCTTAGACACATACGTCCTCTCATCTCTACTGAAATTGCCAACACATTGGCATGTTGCATAGTTGGGTCTCGCCTTGACTATTGTAACTCCGTCCTAGTCCGGACCTCCGCTGGCAACCTAAAGAAACTTCAAAGACTACAAAATAACCTAGCACGCGTCGTCATTGCCCACACTCATCCCTGTCTCGACTCACTAGCTTGTCTCCGTGCTCTCAACTGGCTACCCATCGCCAGTAGGGTCACATACAAGACCGCCTGCCTCTGCCACAATGCCTTCATATCCGCCTGCCCGCCGTACCTTTCTTCATTATTGACAACTTGCAGCTCAGCACACGGCAGATGCCTGCGCAGCGCGACTCACGACCTCCTCTTGATACCAAGATCCAGGATGGTCATGTCTATGCGCCGCTTCTCGGTGGCAGCCCCAACAGTCTGGAACGATATCCCTCTGCACATTCGCAGCATCACCTCAATCGCCTCCTTCAAGAGAGACTTAAAAACCCACCTCTATAATCATGCTTTTGAGCGACTCTGAGCTTGGCTCCGCGCCTCTGAGTTGCGGCCACTACGTCTGCAAATTTGCGCGCGTTACAAATTGAACTATTATTATTATTATTAAAGGGTAGGGTAAAGGTAGCTCAGAAGAATTACCCGGAAGGGTAAAGGTAGCGCGAAGTATTACCTGGTAAATACGGTGCCTAGTTGACCACTAAAAGCTCCGTGGCGCAGTCCGTGGCCTCCATTTAACAAGTAATATTTAAAACAACTTTAAAAAATGACGCTTTTATTAAACCTTGTTCATGTGTAGTTCCCTAGTAATTACCCTGTAATCGGGTAATTTGTATGGGGTAAGGGTAAAAGGTAGGGTAAAGGCAGGCTCGTTGCTTTTTACCTATTACCTTTTACCTTACCTGCTAAAGGGTAAAAGGTAGGGTAGAGTGATTGTATTGTGGTAAGGTAAAAGGTAGGGTAAAGGTAGGCTCGTTGTTTTTACCTTTTAACTTTTACCTTACCTTGCCGAGGCCTAGCTCCCGCTACGACGCGCTCGCCACTGCGCCCTCGCCATGGCAAGCCTCGCCACTGCGCCCTCGCCACGGCAACCCTCACCACGGCAACCCTCGCCACTGTGCCCTCGCCACGGCAACCCTCGCCACTGCGCCCTCGCCACTGCGCCCTCGCCACTGCGCCCTCGCCACTGCGCCCTCGCCACGGCAACCCTCGCCACTGCGCCCTCGCCACGGCAACCCTCGCCACTGCGCTCTCGCCATGGCAACCCTCGCCACTGCACCCTCGCCACTGCGCCCTCGCCACGATGCGCTCGCTGCTGGAAAGCAGGACCGTCAATGATAGCAGAGCAAATCGCTTCCGTAATCAGCAATGCAGCGATGCGAACTTTGCCTGAGCCAGAGTCCGCACGAGTGTTATAGCCGCAGCAGCTCGCTAACGTGGAGCTAATAAAGTGCCACTGCGTTACTGCACCCCCGCGTGCGACGCCAGTGGCCGACGAGAATTACGTCGGCCCTCGAAGCAAAAGAAGCCCCCCCGTTTCAGCATGCTGGTGACTCCCCCGCCTCTCTGGGCGTCGTCACGTGACGCAGCGCGATCCTTCAGGCCAGACCGGCACCGTGCCACAAGGGTGCACATGCTTCGCAAGACATGCACCCCCACCTGGTCATTGGGTAAAGAGGGAGGCTCCTTTTGACGTCGGAAGCAGCACACATAATTTTGTCGTGAGGCGGTACGAGCGACTTCACGCACCCTTGCCAATTTAACAACAGCCGGGCGTCTGTCTCTCCTCTTTACCAAAAACGGAGAAAAAAGATTGCAGCAGTCAGCTCACAATTATCCACACTGCAGTCTGACTCCGAGGCATGTAAAAGCAACGAGCGTTGTGAATCGGCACTCTTTAATATTTCTGCCACGCATTTACAGCGTCCAAGCGAAGGTTTAGGCGCCACGCGCGGTAACGTCGTTGTCGAAACAGCAAATATTTAATTGTGCCGCGTGGCGAGAACATTTTTGTTTACAAATATTTATGTGGACCAGAAACCGGATGCCACTCAACGAGCAAAAGGCAAGGATAGATGCGCGGGTTCCTTGCTTGTTTGAGGCTCTAGCTGTGTACAAAATATATACAGTAGATCATCGATTATCCGGTGGCTTCGGAGGAAAAGGGATGCCGGTTTTCAAAAAAGATCATTATTTAAAATAGCTTATTTTGGCACATTCTTGCATGACATTATATTTTTAGGTGTTGTGTATATGTTTTGGAAGTGTCTTAAATGTTTGTGAAATTGGCATAAACATACAAATAGACAAAAATATCCTACTGCAAAAAGATGCCGTATTTACTGGAACGTACTTTCCACTCCAATCTCAAAGACTGTGCATGGGGTGATGTACGTAGTACTACTACGCTCTTGTTTCTCAAAAACTTGTGTTTGACGATTGCCGGACTTATGCGAACGCCAAATTACACGCACTTTTCAGCGGATCGCACTGTATATATATTTTTATTAGTTATGAAAGATGTATATACGTGCAGTATATTAATTGCTTAATTTGTATGTATGTAGTGTATAATGTAGTGTTTTAAATATTTAACACTAAAATCAAGCATAGCTATTTTCTTTGTCATGCACACGGTGCCAATCGCCGGACTGGTGACAGTCTTCAGAGCGGTTTTGCCGGATCGGCCCGGGACCGCCGGATAATGTTGGAAGCCACGGATAATCGCGCAGCACTGGATAATTTTAATTATGAACTTATATATATGTAAACGTGTAACTCTTAACTACTAGATGGCTTTAGCCTTGTTATCTACAACTCGTCCCCCCCAGGTGCAGAAAGAAGAAGTGAGGCTTTTGGGTAGGGGGGCTGGAAAATGCGACGATGAGCACAGAGCATTCCATGGCCAAAAGGGGAATTGCTAAACATGAACAAACCATTGGACTGGTGATCAGCAGCGTAGGACGAAAAGAAAAAACGCAGCGCTCAGTTTACTATCAAATGGCAGTATTGTCATTGTTAATTCTTTTACCATTTATGCTTCTTTACCCACGAAAGCCTCACTCAATCTCAACTGAGTTATTTGCAGGTATTTTTTGGCCCCTGAATTAGAATGTTTTTTGCACAAAGACCAGTTTCAGATAACAGACTGTCAGGGAAGCGTAAACCACAGTGGCAAGCACACACGCAGCAGCAGCAGCGCACGCAAACCTCGCACTCACCACTGTGCTGGCCACCAGCGGCACACCATCCACGCAGCTGCGAACTGCTATCAAGGTGCAGTGGGGCCACTCGGGCCCATAGGGGAGCCTCTCCCCGGCAGCAGCAGCAGCGGAAGCAGGGTCCACGCAGGGGGGTGGGCTTAGCCCCCAGAGGCGCACCTGCACTGTCTGCACCGGAAACTCCAGCAGCTCTACCGGGATGGCTCGCAATCTGAAAAGCATTTGTGGAAAGGCCATAATCGTCGTGAGAAACACAACACCTAGTCCCTCGGTTAACAGCGACATGAGTTCAACGGTTTTTGTGGCTAATGTTTCGCCTCCCATAGGAACCCCCCACCCATGGTTTCAACTAACGTTAACATTGTTGACTGACGTTAAAGTTGTTGACGGACATTAACATTGTTGACCAAACGGTAACATTGTTGACTACCGTGTTTGCGTTATGCACGAGGTGGCGCTAATTTCAGCCAATCCGAGCGCTTGTAAGTGGGGCTGAGCTATGCTCTCAGTCAATCAGTGACACCCATTTTATGAGCCATTCAGATCTCGACTGGATTTGTTTACATTACGTATTCTGTTTTGGCAGTGGAAACAGCTCTCTTAGAAAAGTTAACCGAGGGACTACTGCACTGTGTGTGATGGTGGGTCCCTAATTGTGGTGCCACGGTACGAAAACGTACTCTGCCGCCATCTTTGTTTACATTCGCTCAGCCAGTGAGAGATGACAAATGCTCCAAGCCAATCAGCATCCCACATGTAATAGGGACATTTATTGCATTATATTGCAATTTCCCATTTTTGAGGGATCACGACTATATTACGCTTTTGTTTTAGTTATAATAGATTTTTGGGTCAGATCTCCAAATTAAAACGTGTGTCGTGAAGCGTGGTCCACCTCACACAGCCAATTCATAAAATGGCTCATAAAGTTGCCATGTGAATAGAAGTGACAATGCATTACTACGGTGTGTTGCAGAGCAACGTCCTAACATTCAACAATTATGGATACGACTATTTCTCTTGGTTTATTCAGGAAACGGTGGCAAGGGATTGGTTATGGAAAAAAAAAGGATTGGATGCAAGTCACGCCCAACAAGTTGTGCGCTTTTACCAAGCAGTGAAAAACAGAGGAGCGCTCACTCGCTGGGGCGATGCTCGTAGCAGCTGCCAAAGTCCACGTACTCCACCAGCAGGACGCCATCGCCGTCAGTGAGCGTGCGGGGGCCGCCCTTGACGCGAGCCCGGCACCAGCGGCCGTCCTCGCTGAATGGCGCCATGCAGAGCGAGCCTGTAGCCACGGGCACGTGGAAGTTCAGGGGGGATCATGGACTCCCACACAACAACAACAACTTGATAGACACATGTTTTGGGTTCGGGGTAGCTTATCTAAATATTTAAACAATTTATAACATACTAGCGAGAAGTACCCGGCATTGCCCGGTCGAAAAAGATACACACACATATCGACTAAGACACACACATATGGACTTACGCACACACATCGACTCACACACACATACATAGACTCACGCACACATTGGCTACACATACATAGACAGACACACAGACATTGACTTTAGATATACACACATGGAGTTACACACACATCGACTCACACACACACACATATGGACTTACAAAGACAAAGATCCCCCATATAGCCTTAACAGACTGTAGGGGAAAGTGCTGTTAGCGAGCACCTATGAAGGCTGGAATGGTACACGAGAGGGTGGGTGGGTGGCCAGCACCACGCCCGGCCGCCTTTGTCTCCCCAGTGGAATGTTTACACACCGCACTGGGTACTCATTTGAGGCTGAGTCGACCTAGGGGAGGCCCAGAACCGGTTCAGATAATCGTCACTGGTGTTGGCCTTGAGCAGAAATCAAACCCGGGTCGCCGGGTTCATTGCGCAGCGCGCTAAGTGCTACACTACGGCTCCCCATATGGACTTACACACATATGTGTTGAGGAGTGGAGTGCTGACGTCAGGTCACACTCGCCTCGGGGGAATGCCGTCAGGGTAAAGTGACGTCATGGCCCCCGCGGTATTTGAGGGGGGACCCGTGACGTGGACGGGGTCTTCGCCAAGAGTCAGAGGAGTGAGTGGTTAGGAAGTAGGGGGCTCCAGGATAGAGGGATTGAGAGCCAGGCTAAGGGGCTACTTTACCCGGCCGCCCGAGTTGGATGAACCCTGGGTCAGTGCTGTGGGAAGAGCCCGATAGCCTGGTGGGGTGTAGGGAACTCCCAGTACCCTTCCCCTGGGGAGCTTAGTTAATAACCCTCGTGTTAACCCCTTCCCCCGAGTTAGGCGTAAGCCCTAAATAAACGTTTGGCGTTAGCCCCTACACGACCGGCTTCAGCGTCCTCTTTAACCACACAACATTTGGTGTCAGAAGTGGTCATCGAACTTTCGCTGATTAATTTGAAGAAGCTGTACCCTTCGCTGCCATGGTGTAAAAGCTGGCAGCGAAGTGCAAGACCCAACCGGAGGTGCGGATGGACGGCGAGGGCTGCACCTGGCCTCTCCCTGCGACGACCCCGGAGTCCGGGGCTCCGGTGATGTGCCCCAGGGGATGGGCGACAGCAGCCTGCATGGGAGGAGGCTGCGGGCCCGGGCTGGTCGCCATCGACGGCGAGCTGGAGCGACGTCGCTGGTCAACTCGACCAGCTGCTGGTGGCGAGGGAGCGGCCGGGTGTTGGTGAGTGATGGCGAAATTGCAAGATGACACAGCTGTGGCGTTCGCGCCGTTTCGGCGGTGGCATCGTTCCCGCCAGTTTCACCGTGCCGCGTTCCCGCCATTTCCACCGCGGTGGTGTTCCCGCCATTTTTCAGCGTGCCGGCGTTCCCGCCATTTGCACCGTGACGGCGTTTCTCGCCATTTCAACGTGCCGGCGTTCCCGCAATTCAACGTGCCGGCGTTCCCGCCGTTCCCGCGGCGGCGTTCCCGCCATTTTCAACGTGCCGGCGTTCCCGCCATTTCAACGTGCCGGCGTTCCCGCCGTTCCCGCGGCGGTGTTCCCGCTATTTTTTACGTGCCGGCGTTCCCGCACTTTCCACGGCGGCATTCCCGCCATTTTCACCGTGGCGGTGTTTTCGCGGTGGCGGCGTTCCCGCCATTTCTGCAGTGGCGGCGTTCCCGCCTTTTGTGCCTTGTGTGCTGCGCCGGCCTGGCGGCGCGCCGCTGCAGCCCTGTGATTTCGGGCCTCCCTCCCCACATTGAAGTAAGAAGAGCGGGGGAGGGCATCGGTGGTGAGAGCGAGAGGGGCCCGTGATTGAAGAGAGGGTTTCGACGTTGGAGACACTGCTGGGAGGGACTTTTTCAGTTTGACTCTCCGGTTTTGTGTTCCTCGCGGACGGTTTTTCCCTCAGTGTTTGTTTTTTTGCATATTGGATTGTGCGAGTGTTATTTTGTGTTATTTTGTTGTTATGTTGTGGCCAAGAAGAGGTTAGCTTAGGGGTTTTGGTTTGCTATTCATAGGGATGTTAGTTGGGTGCTTGGTGTTGTGGTGTGTTGCTGTGTGGCGTTTTTGATGCTTGGCGTAGGGGTTTTTGTGTATATACCACCTTTTATTTTTTTTAATATTATTATTTTTTTAAAGAATTATTCTGCCAACATATATAATTATTTTTTTTTAGACACGGGGCAACGTGGAACGAACACGCCCCCACACTTCCACAGATGCGCAGATACCTCACCTCAAAGGGCTAGAGGGCATGAAAGAGGGCAATAAAGGTCATAAAAACTCCCCTAATTTCACACAAGAGGAACAAGGGAGGGGGGAATGGCAGGCGGAGGGTTAGGATGACAATTTCGTTAAAAAGCCTTACAAAAAAAAAACCCTTTGATAAAGACAAAACCAGGCCACGAAATATATAATTATATTCTTAACAAAGGAAACAACATTGACGACAAAAAGCACAGACGGGTTTTGAACCATGTTAGATAAACAAGTTACCAACTTAGCCATGAAGATTAAGCAGACAGTATCTATCCTCACTCCAATTGGGAACCAGACTACAGTCTGCACCAGAATCACGATTCATCAATTGTTAATTAAATACGGACATTATTTACTTTAAATAATTTCTACGCGGCCGGGCCGAAGCATCAAAGAATAATTATGGCTTGGGTCGCTCCAAAACAAAAATTCCTAGCCGGGATATCAGATTAAATAATCACAAGAAGTCAAATAATAAGTACGGAATTAAAGTGGATCTCCTAGAGGAGCTAAGGGCGGAGAAGTCTCTCATAATTAACCAAACGCAACACGGCCGTCTTTGTTTTCCCGAAGAGGATCTCCACACCCACACACCAGGGGCCAGGAGATTGCCCCAATAAAGGTTGGAACACATGCCTCCGAAGATAAATAAATAAGCGCATGCGCCGGGTGCTTCCACCGTGGAAACAACCGTCTTTGTCTCCCCGCAACACGGACAGCAAAAATTGCACACGCGAGCAAATAACATTTTTATGGGGAGATCGGGCCATGATGAAACACCGTGAACACGGTTACGGCATAATCAGGGTCGCTCGCAATCAAGTCACAATGGAACTAAGCAGCAAATAAGTCGCATTTCAACTTCCAAACCAAAACAAACTTGAGCTGTGCGAGACAAAAGATATGATTCCCGAGCAAGGGAGGGAATCATTAAGCTCGCTTAACGCGTAGGTTTTCGCGACAAATATTATTCAGAAACAAAAACATGGATTAGAATATTTTTTTTTTATAACTCGATGCGAACGCAATCGTCGGTCTGGTTAATGGATAACTTAGGTGGCGCCGTCACGAGGCCCCCACCCCTCCTTCCAGAATAATTACACAGCTGTGTCTTCAAAGCTAATAAACATACGGACTAACACACACGGATGGACACGACACACACGGACGCACAACTTCACCCCCACAGGAAGGTTTTATGACAGCCTTTGAACAACTCGGGAAACTGAGTGGAATTTCCCGATATAAGCCGAGGAAAAATCCATTCAAGCCAGATCGTCAGGGGCTCTGGGCCCCATCTCGTCTCCGGGGCTTGAGCCCCCACCATCTCGTCTCCGGGGCTTCAGCCCCACCACAGATCGTCACGGGGCGTCGGCTCCACCTCCTCTCGTCACCGCCAATGAAGAAGTTTTTCGTCATCCAGAATGACGAGGTTCGCGGGGTAGCGACGTGCAGCAACAAGCCGAGGTCTGCACCACCTGAGAAGAATCGCTACCCTGAGTCGCCGAGCTGCGAGTGAAGCCAACAAAGACACCAACGTCCACCCTGCCACGAACGAAACATCGCTCCTCGTCAGAGTGACGACCAGCGAACAACCCGCAGGAAGGGCGGAGATCGCCAAGCGAGCAAAGCAGAGAGCGCAAAGCAGTGGAGAAAGCCTGATTGAACGGCTGTGAGGAGGAGGACAGCGCCATCGCATGCGCCGTGTGTTTGAGGCGCACACCGACCAACGGCCAGTGAGAACAGACTATACGTCCAGAGCGACGGCGAGCATCGTGCAGACTCAACAATCGTCCAGCAGTGGAGAAGCCGGGGGCTGCCACCAAGAGAGAGCAAGAGCCATCGCCTGCGCCGTGTGTTTGAGGCGCACACCGACCAACGACCCAGTGAGCACAGCCGCGTCGTCCAGAGCCACAAGCCAACACAGCCTGAAGCAAGGGCGAGTGTCCATGTGAAGTTGGCAACGATCAAGGAGAGAGCCACAGCAGCAGCACGACCCGGGCGTCACCGAGCGTCGTGCCAACTCGTCATCTAGCAGTAGAGGGAGAGAGAGCGCAAGAGCAGCACGACTCGGACGTCACCGGGCGTCACCGAGCGTCGTGCCAACTCGTCATCCAGCAGTGGAGAGAGAGAGCGCAAAAGCAGAGACGTCCGAGCGAGGGAGCAGCAGGGGCTCGCTGCGGCCACGCCCAACCCAGAGAGGAACGTCGCTGGCGGCGGGTTGTATCCTCCCACACCACGCAAGCTAACGACACAACTCCCGGCTCTAAGAAATGTAATTAATATTACGAGGGGACAACGCACACACAGCACGCACACGAATAAGACTTAAAAAATTTTTTTTATCTTTGCGTTTCAAAAAGGGTTGCCATTTCGAGGTGGTGCGTTCACTACCAATTGATCGTGCAAAGCAGTTGCTGCCGTCGAGTTACATGAATAAGAAATGGTTTAGTCATTCAATTTCGTTAATTGCATAATCTTGCCCATGAATTTATTGATGTATACTCGCTTTCGCATACTAGAGTGTCATGTGCTTGTTTAGAATTAAAATTGCTTAACACCAACTGTTCGAGTGCTTCTTTCCAAGTCCATGCAAAACTGTCTTATTCATAAGAGCTGTTACCTGCGATGAGATATGAAAATGGAGACCTAAAATATCATAACACACACTAGGATAATCGGTAAATGTTTAATCAATGATAATCGTGTTATCCTGATTGATATAACTCTGGATAAACGAAACTAAGCCTAATTATCATACCTTCACACATTAACATAGTCGCAAGCTTCCGCATAAATTACGATTATCTCCGTGATTATCATAATTTACGCATATAATCACATACATTATCATAATTTATGCATATAATTACACACATTAACATAATTAATCCGATTTGCGCATTTTTCGGGAAATTATTAATTTTTATTATTTTTATCAAAATTTCATAATCCAACATATACAACATAATGGGTGGCGTCGTCCGGGATCTCTCGCAGACAGTGTTTTGCATGGATGAAGGAATGAATCACTACATGTTAAACAGAATATCGTGATCGAACATTGCATGGTGATTGTAAACGGGCGTAAACAAACAAAAAACGCCCTCTAAGGTTAAAACCCAGAATAGCAGGTTGAAACAGAGACAGTGGAATTAAGATAATATCGTATCAAACCGATTGCATCCTGTGATAAATGGTGTTAGAGGTACGCACTCTGAATCGGAAAATAACAGAATAGCTCGAGTCAAATTGACTACACTCTGTGAGATAATTGTTTTATATGCACTCTGAAAGGAAATGTCAAAGTAACTCCCGCCACACTTGAGATGCTAGGATTAAGAATAATTTTTGAATGGATTACGGGGTACTGGGAACTCGTATTAAAACGTACCGATCGATCTGTTACAAAGCAGTACAGTCAGAGAGACATGGGAAGGGAGCTGTATCGATAACACGAACACACCCCGAGGGAAACTAATTGACTGGATAAAATGTAACGAAGGCGAACACGATGCAAAAACTGCAGAGAAGGCAGGACAGGACTCATGCCTTCCCACACAGGCATACAGACAGGGATTGTGGAATGAGGAAAAAATTGGAAAGGAAACGGGAGAGAAATCGTCTCTAATAAACGAGGAGGAATGTCCTCACACCCTCGAGAGGGAGGAGAAATCAGTGCTCGCGACACCAGCGAAACTCACAGACGTTGATCCACAGAATAAATATGGAAGTAACAGTAAATCACACTCTTGGGTACGTGGACAGAGTCCAGGGACTGATCGCACAAAAATTATAGATATCGAACAAAAAATCCTTGACAAAGGGAAACCCTCACAATTCGAGAAAAGGGATGGAGAGATACATATGCAAACAAAAACATGTGAGACTGACAACTTCACAGATAGAGGGAGGCAAAATGTTAAAGTAAAGTCGCCAGGACATTCCTCACTAAGGGCAGAGGCAAAAACTGAAGGGAAATGGCAACACGAGCGACACAGCACTGGGCGCGCACACAAAAAATGCACGCCGCTGAAACACGCCCGACACAGCACAGACCAAAGTGACAGATTGCCTGATGATAACATATCGCAACAGTAGAAGAGGAGGCAATGATTAGAGGGCTGAGCAGACGGGATGAAAAAGCGAGTTTGTTGAAACGGAGCTTACATAAAGAATCTATACCATGGGTAAAGTCACTACCACACAAGGTTAGAAATGATTTTAAACAACTGAGCCTGGCAGTGATTCGGAAGTTTGGAGAATATTCGACACTCACTGAGGGGTTTTATGCGGTAAAATCGATGACCCAGGGCATGGACCAAGACCCACGTGACTACCTTTTACAATTTAAAAGAGTGTATTACGCAGGTGATGTGAATCAATACCACGAAGGAGATAAAATGTTCAAAATTATGTTTTTTGAATCCTTGAGCCCAGAGATTACAGAAAGGGTGAGAATGGTTTTGAATCCAGAAACCACATCCTTACGCCGCATAGAGAGCAAGGCGTACATGGCATGGTTATACAGAGCTAAGAATCATAATTCGGATCCAGAACACAGGAAGAGGGATAAGAAACCCAGCCTCTCAGAGAGGAATAAAAATCACCGAGCAGTCCCACAATGCAGGGAGGAGCAAACACGCACGCACCTGTGGCAAAATAAACCAGAGAGAGGTTGGCACGAGAATGAGAGCGGCACAAAGCCGAACATTCAGGAGAATCGCAGAATGTGGAGACCAAGGGCAGAATCATATCAACACCCCATGCCACGACATACGCAAGGTCAAAATTACGCACAAAGATGGCGAAGTAACAATCCAGGAAAAATTTGGCACCCAAATGGGAGAAACACTGGGCCAAAAATGTACGAGAATCGCAGGAGGGAGAGGTTCAGAGCAGAACCTTATCAACACCCATGCCACGACACACGCAAGGTCCAAATTACACACAAAGATGGCAAGATAACCATCTAGCGGGAAGGTGGTACACAGACTGCGGAGGTATGGAGGCGAACATTCAGGAGAATCGCAGGATGGGAGGTCAAACACAATCGGTCCAATTCCGACCAATTTCTCCACCGGCTATACCAGGAGGGAATAGAGGAATAACACAGAATGCGGTCCAAATACGTGATGAACCACCCACAGTGAGTGAGAGCGAGCGGCCAACACGCGCCCCACCCGCCGAGGTTTTGTTAAACCCTGAGCTCAATGGGAAATGCAAGCAGGCTGCAAGTGACAGGGCGAACAAATACCGCCACGACCGGGAAACATTAAAAGCGATGCGGTAGGAAACACGAGCAGTGCTCTTGTAAATTACGCGCGGATCGAATACAAGGACAGGGTTGCATTGAAGCGTGATCAGACGGTAGATAACAGACAGATAAGAAAACTGGATCGCCCGGAAAAAGGTAAAGCCACCCAGAACGTCGCAAGAGCGCGCGATGGTGGGGCAGAGAAAGCGAACACAGAGACACGCCCTGAGGAGTGCAGGCGTGAGCCTATGAATTAAAAATATCCAAAGGAAACCAAAATTTATGCGGATCGGAGTGCTAAAATGGAGACGAATGTTCATGACATATCGGGAATGGTGTTGGACTCTAACACACTCGTAAAAACAAAGAGGGCAACATTACGAGGCACAGAATTAAATCGACACACTGACTCGGCAAATGTGCATGTAATCGCAGAGAGAGCGAATGCCACGAACCAAGTGTCAAAGTTGGTTGTGTGCGCAAATTCTGGTTATGTGCAGCACAATTTTTCACCACACACTCCCACGACGCGAGAGAGTGAGAGAGGAAACTACAATAACGAACCTGAAAACCGTGATCGAATTATCAAAGTGATAAGTGGTAAACCAGGCAACATCAGGAAGGTAACGCATAAATGCGTTCGAAACCGCTACCTAGCGTTTCCCAGGATTTAACAAAAAAATTTATATCCGCCGTAGTTATGATGTATGAGAACCGATGTAACGTAATATCGATGTTTAACGTTTTGTTTTATTTTCTTTGCTCAATTCAAATGTAACCATGTTAAGATCGTAATACGTGCACGCGCGTCGTAAGAAATAACCGCCGAGAGAAAGGGCGGCTGATGGGATTCATGACAAAAAAAGGGGGCATTACTTTGTTTGAAAATTCGCCAGTGGCCAAATCGACCCCTGATAATTTTCAAAAGGGCGGATTGTTGTGTATATACCCCCTTTTTATATTTTTTTATATTATTTTTTTAAAGAATTATTCTGCCGACATATATAATTTTTTTTTTTTAGACACGGGGCAACGTGGAACGAACACGCCCCCACACTTCCACAGATGCGCGCATACCTCACCTCAAAGGGCTAGAGGGCATGAAAGAGGGCAATAAAGGTCATAAAAACTCCCCTAATTTCACACAAGAGGAACAAGGGAGGGGGGAATGGCAGGCGGAGGGTTAGGATGACAATTTCGTTAAAAAGCCTTACGAAAAAACCCTTTGATAAAGACAAAACCAGGCCACGAAATATATAATTATATTCTTAACAAAGGAAACAACATTGACGACAAAAAGCACAGACGGGTTTTGAACCATGTTAGATAAACAAGTTACCAACTTAGCCATGAAGATTAAGCAGACAGTATCTATCCTCACTCCAATTGGGAACCAGACTACAGTCTGCACCAGAGTCACGATTCATCAATTGTTAATTAAATACGGACATTATTTACTTTAAATAATTTCTACGCGGCCGGGCCGAAGCATCAAAGAATAATTATGGCTTGGGTCGCTCCAAAACAAAAATTCCTAGCCGGGATATCAGATTAAATAATCACAAGAAGTCAAATAATAAGTACGGAATTAAAGTGGATCTCCTAGAGGAGCTAAGGGCGGAGAAGTCTCTCATAATTAACCAAACGCAACATGGCCGTCTTTGTTTTCCCGAAGAGGATCTCCACACCCACACACCAGGGGCCAGGAGATTGCCCCAATAAAGGTTGGAACACATGCCTCCGAAGATAAATAAATAAGCGCATGCGCCGGGTGCTTCCACCGTGGAAACAACCGTCTTTGTCTCCCCGCAACACGGACAGCAAAAATTGCACACGCGAGCAAATAACATTTTTATGGGGAGATCGGGCCATGATGGAACACCGTGAACACGGTTACGGCATAATCAGGGTCGCTCGCAATCAAGTCACAATGGAACTAAGCAGCAAATAAGTCGCATTTCAACTTCCAAACCAAAACAAACTTGAGCTGTGTGAGACAAAAGATATGATTCCCGAGCAAGGGAGGGAATCATTAAGCTCGCTTAACGCGTAGGTTTTCGCGACAAATATTATTCAGAAACAAAAACATGGATTAGAATATTTTTTTTTTATAACTCGATGCGAACGCAATCGTCGGTCTGGTTAATGGATAACTTAGGTGGCGCCGTCACGAGGCCCCCACCCCTCCTTCCAGAATAATTACACAGCTGTGTCTTCAAAGCTAATAAACATACGGACTAACACACACGGACGGACACGACACACACGGACGCACAACTTCACCCCCACAGGAAGGTTTTATGACAGCCTTTGAACAACTCGGGAACCTGAGTGGAATTTCCCGATATAAGCCGAGGAAAAATCCATTCAAGCCAGATCGTCAGGGGCTCTGGGCCCCATCTCGTCTCCAGGGCTTGAGCCCCCACCATCTCGTCTCCGGGGCTTCAGCCCCATCCCAGATCGTCACGGGGCGTCGGCTCCACCTCCTCTCGTCACCGCCAACGAAGAAGTTTTTCGTCATCCAGAATGACGAGGTTCGCGGGGTAGCGACGTGCAGCAACAAGCCGAGGTCTGCACCACCTGAGAAGAATCGCTACCCTGAGTCGCCGAGCTGCGAGTGAAGCCAACAAAGACACCAAGGTCCACCCTGCCACGAACGAAACATCGCTCCTCGTCAGAGTGACGACCAGCGAACAACCCGCAGGAAGGGCGGAGATCGCCAAGCGAGCAAAGCAGAGAGCGCAAAGCAGTGGAGAAAGCCTGATTGAACGGCTGTGAGGAGGAGGACAGCGCCATCGCATGCGCCGTGTGTTTGAGGCGCACACCGACCAACGGCCAGTGAGAACAGACTATACGTCCAGAGCGACGGCGAGCATCGTGCCGACTCAACAATCGTCCAGCAGTGGAGAAGCCGGGGGCTGCCACCAAGAGAAAGCAAGAGCCATCGCCTGCGTCGTGTGTTTGAGGCGCACACCGACCAACGACCCAGTGAGAACAGCCGCGTCGTCCAGAGCCACAAGCCAACACAGCCTGAAGCAAGGGCGAGTGTCCGTGTGAAGTTGGCAACGATCAAGGAGAGAGCCACAGCAGCAGCACGACCCGGGCGTCACCGAGCGTCGTGCCAACTCGTCATCCAGCAGTGGAGAGAGAGAGCGCACAAGCAGAGACGTCCGAGTGAGGGAGCAGCAGGGGCTCGCTGCGGCCACGCCCAACCCAGAGAGGAACTTCGCTGGCGGCGGGTTGTATCCTCCCACACCACGCAAGCTAATGACACAACTCCCGGCTCTAAGAAATTTAATTAATATTACGAGGGGACAACGGACACACAGCACGCACACGAATAAGACTTAAAAAAAAAAAAATTATCTTTGCGTTTCAAAAAGGGTTGCCATTTCGAGGTGGTGCGTTCACTACCAATTGATTGTGCAAAGCAGTTGCTGCCGTCGAGTTACATGAATAAGAAATGTTTTAGTCATTCAATTTCGTTAATTGCATAATCTTGCCCATGAATTTATTGACGTATACCCGCTTTCGCATACTAGAGTGTCATGTGCTGGTTTAGAATTAAAATTGCTTAACACCAACTGTTCGAGTGCTTCTTTCCAAGTCCATGCAAAACTGTCTTATTCATAAGAGCTGTTACCTGCGATGAGATATGAAAATGGAGCCCTAAAATATCATAACACACACTAGGATAATCGGTAAATGTTTAATCAATGATAATCGTGTCATCCTGATTGATATAATTCTGGATAAACGAAACTAAGCCTAATTATCATACCTGCACACATTAACATAGTCGCAAGCTTCCGCATAAATTACTACAATTATCCCCGTGATTATCATAATTTATGCATATAATTACACACATTAACATAATTAATGCGATTTGCGTATTTTTCGGGAAATTATTAATTTTTCTTATTTTTATCAAAATCTCATAATCCAACATATACAACATAATGGGTGGCGTCGTCCGGGATCTCTCGCAGACAGTGTTTTGCATGGATGAAGGAATGAATCACTACATGTTAAACAGAATATCGTGATCGAACATTGCATGGTGATTGTAAACGGGCGTAAACAAAAAAACGCCCTCTAAGGTTAAAACCCAGAATAGCAGGTTGAAACAGAGACAGTGGAATTAAGATAATATCGTATCAAACTGATTGCATCCTGTGATAAATGGTGTTAGAGGTACGCACTCTGAATCGGAAAATAACAGAATAGCTCGAGTCAAATTGACTACACTCTGTGAGATAATTGTTTTATATGCACTCTGAAAGGAAATGTCAAAGTAACTCCCGCCACACTTGAGATGCTAGGATTAAGAATAATTTTTGAATGGATTACGGGGTACTGGGAACTCGTATTAAAACGTACCGATCGATCTGTTACAAAGCAGTACAGTCAGAGAGACATATGGGAAGGGAGCTGTATCGATAACACGAACACACCCCGAGGGAAACTAATTGACTGGATAAAATGTAACGAAGGCGAACACGATGCAAAAACTGCAGAGAAGGCAGGACAGGACTCATGCCTTCCCACACAGGCATACAGACAGGGATTGTGGAATGAGGAAAAATTTGGAAAGGAAACGGGAGAGAAATCGTCTCTAATAAACGAGGAGGAATGTCCTCACACCCTCGAGAGGGAGGAGAAATCAGTGCTCGCGACACCAGCGAAACTCACAGACGTTGATCCACAGAATAAATATGGAAGTAACAGTAAATCACACTCTTGGGTACGTGGACAGAGTCCAGGGACTGATCGCACAAAAATTATAGATATCGAACAAAAAATCCTTGACAAAGGGAAACCCTCACAATTCGAGAAAAGGGATGGAGAGATACATATGCAAACAAAAACATGTGAGACTGACAACTTCACAGATAGAGGGAGGCAAAATGTTAAAGTAAAGTCGCCAGGACATTCCTCACTAAGGGCAGAGGCAAAAACTGAAGGGAAATGGCAACACGAGCGACACAGCACTGGGCGCGCACACAAAAAATGCACGCCGCTGAAACACGCCCGACACAGCACAGACCAAAGTGACAGATTGCCTGATGATAACTTGTTTGATGATGACGCTGACGGCGATCAACTTTCGGAATACCTATTCAACAGTAAAACCCTTAAATTGATGGACAAGGCTCTAGTCAGAATTCCCGATTTTGACCCACACAATCAGACTATGGATATACACACACATATCGCAACAGTAGAAGAGGAGGCAATGATTAGAGGGCTGAGCAGACGGGATGAAAAAGCGAGTTTGTTGAAACGGAGCTTACATAAAGAATCTATACCATGGGTAAAGTCACTACCACACAAGGTTAGAAATGATTTTAAACAACTGAGCCTGGCAGTGATTCGGAAGTTTGGAGAATATTCGACACTCACTGAGGGGTTTTATGCGGTAAAATCGATGACCCAGGGCATGGACCAAGACCCACGTGACTACCTTTTACAATTTAAAAGAGCGTATTACGCAGGCGATGTGAATCAATACCACGAAGGAGATAAAATGTTCAAAATTATGTTTTTTGAATCCTTGAGCCCAGAGATTACAGAAAGGGTGAGAATGGTTTTGAATCCAGAAACCGCATCCTTACGCCGCATAGAGAGCAAGGCGTACATGGCATGGTTATACAGAGCTAAGAATCATAATTCGGATCCAGAACACAGGGAGAGGGATAAGGAACCCAGCCTATCAGAGAGGAATAAAAATCACCGAGCAGTCCCACAATGCAGGGAGGAGCAAACACGCACGCACCTGTGGCAAAATAAACCAGAGAGAGGTTGGCACGAGAATGAGAGCGGCACAAAGCCGAACATTCAGGAGAATCGCAGAATGTGGAGGCCAAGGGCAGAATCATATCAACACCCCATGCCCCGACATACGCAAGGTCAAAATTACCCACAAAGATGGCGAAGTAACGATCCAGGAAAAATTTGGCACCCAAATGGGAGAAACACTGGGCCAAAAATGTACGAGAATCGCAGGAGGGAGAGGTTCAGAGCAGAACCATATCAACACCCCATGCCACGACACACGCAAGGTCCAAATTACACACAAAGATGGCAAGATAACCATCTAGCGGGAAGGTGGTACACAGACTGCGGAGGTACGGAGGCGAACATTCAGGAGAATCGCAGAATGTGGAGACCAAGGGCAGAATCATATCAACACCCCATGCCATGACATACGCAAGGTCAAAATTACGCACAAAGATGGTGAAGTAACAATCCAGGAAAAATTTGGCACCCAAATGGGAGAAACACTGGGCCAAAAATGTACGAGAATCGCAGGAGGGAGAGGTTCAGAGCAGAACCTTATCAACACCCCATGCCACGACACACGCAAGGTCCAAATTACACACAAAGATGGCAAGATAACCATCTAGCGGGAAGGTGGTACACAGACTGCGGAGGTATGGAGGCGAACATTCAGGAGAATCGCAGGATGGGAGGTCAAACACAATCGGTCCAATTCCGACCAATTTCTCCACCGGCTATACCAGGAGGGAATAAAGGAATAACACAGAATGCGGTCCAAATACGTGATGAACCACCCACAGTGAGTGAGAGCGAGCGGCCAACCCGCCGAGGTTTTGTTAAACCCTGAGCTCAATGGGAAATGCAAGCAGGCTGCAAGTGACAGGGCGAACAAATACCGCCACGACCGGGAAACATTAAAAGCATACGATGCGGTAGGAAACACGAGCAGTGCTCTTGTAAATGACGCGCGGATCGAATACAAGGACAGGGTTGCATTGAAGCGTGATCGGACGGTAGATAACAGACAGATAAGAAAACTGGATCGCCCGGAAAAAGGTAAAGCCACCCAGAACGTCGCAAGAGCGCGCGATGGTGGGGCAGAGAGAGTGAACACAGAGATACGCCCTGAGGAGTGCAGGTGTGAGCCTTTGAATGAAAAATATCCAAAGGAAACCAAAATTTATGCGGATCGGAGTGCTAAAATGGAGACGAATGTTCATGACATATCGGGAATGGTGTTGGAATCTAACACACTCGTAAAAACAAAGAGGGCAACATTACGAGGCACAGAATTAAATCGACACACTGACTCGGCAAATGTGCATGTAATCGCAGAGAGAGCGAATGCCACGAACCAAGTGTCAAAGTTGGTTGTGTGCGCGAATTCTGGTTATGTGCAGCACAATTTTTCACCACACACTCCCACGACGCGAGAGAGTGAGAGAGGAAACTACAAAAACGAACCTGAAAACCGTGATCAAATTATCAAAGTGATAAGTGGTAAACCAGGCAACATGAGGAAGGTAACGCATAAATGCGTTCGAAACCGCTACCTAGCGTTTCCAAGGATTTAACAAAAAAAAAAAATTAATATCCGCCGTAGTTATGATGTATGAGAACCGATGTAACGTAATATCGATGATTAACGTTTTGTTTTATTTTCTTTGCTCAATTCAAATGTAACCAGGTTAAGATCGTAATACGTGCACGCGCGTCGTAAGAAATAACCGCCGAGAGTAAGGGCGGCTGATGGGATTCATGACAAAAAAAGGGGCCATTACTTTGTTTGAAAATTCGCCAGTGGCCAAATCGACCCCTGATAATTTTCAAAAGGGCGGATTGTTGTGTATATACCCCCTTTTTATATTTTTTTATATTATTTTTTTAAAGAATTATTCTGCCAACATATATAATTTTTTTTTTTTTAGACACGGGGCAACGTGGAACGAACACGCCCCCACACTTCCACAGATGCGCGCATACCTCACCTCAAAGGGCTAGAGGGCATGAAAGAGGGCAATAAAGGTCATAAAAACTCCCCTAATTTCACACAAGAGGAACAAGGGAGGGGGGAATGGCAGGCGGAGGGTTAGGATGACAATTTCGTTAAAAAGCCTAATGAAAAAAAACCCTTTGATAAAGACAAAACCAGGCCACGAAATATATAATTATATTCTTAACAAAGGAAACAACATTGACGACAAAAAGCACCGACGGGTTTTGAACCATGTTAGATAAACAAGTTACCAACTTAGCCATGAAGATTAAGCAGACAGTATCTATCCTCACTCCAATTGGGAACCAGACTACAGTCTGCACCAGAGTCACGATTCATCAATTGTTAATTAAATACGGACATTATTTACTTTAAATAATTTCTACGCGGCCGGGCCGAAGCATCAAAGAATAATTATGGCTTGGGTCGCTCCAAAACAAAATTCCTAGCCGGGATATCAGATTAAATAATCACAAGAAGTCAAATAATAAGTACGGAATTAAAGTGGATCTCCTAGAGGAGCTAAGGGCGGAGAAGTCTCTCATAATTAACCAAACGCAACACGGCCGTCTTTGTTTTCCCGAAGAGGATCTCCACACCCACACGCCAGGGGCCAGGAGATTGCCCCAATAAAGGTTGGAACACATGCCTCCGAAGATAAATAAATAAGCGCATGCGCCGGGTGCTTCCACCGTGGAAACAACCGTCTTTGTCTCCCCGCAACACGGACAGCAAAAATTGCACACGCGAGCAAATAACATTTTTATGGGGAGATCGGGCCATGATGAAACACCGTGAACACGGTTACGGCATAATCAGGGTCGCTCGCAATCAAGTCACAATGGAACTAAGCAGCAAATAAGTCGCATTTCAACTTCCAAACCAAAACAAACTTGAGCTGTGCGAGACAAAATATATGATTCCCGAGCAAGGGAGGGAATCATTAAGCTCGCGTAACGCGTAGGTTTTCGCGACAAATATTATTCAGAAACAAAAACATGGATTAGAATATTTTTTTTTATAACTCGATGCGAACGCAATCGTCGGTCTGGTTAATGGATAACTTAAGTGGCGCCGTCACGAGGCCCCCACCCCTCCTTCCAGAATAATTACACAGCTGTGTCTTCAAAGCTAATAAACATACGGACTAACACACACGGACGGACACGACACACACGGACGCACAACTTCACCCCCACAGGATGGTTTTATGACAGCCTTTGAACAACTCGGGAAACTGAGTGGAATTTCCCGATATAAGCCGAGGAAAAATCCATTCAAGCCAGATCATCAGGGGCTCTGGGCCCCATCTCGTCTCCGGGGCTTGAGCCCCCACCATCTCGTCTCCCGGGCTTCAGCCCCACCACAGATCGTCATGGGGCGTCGGCTCCACCTCCTCTCGTCACCGCCAACGAAGAAGTTTTTCGTCATCCAGAATGACGAGGTTCACGGGGTAGCGACGTGCAGCAACAAGCCGAGGTCTGCACCACCTGAGAAGAATCGCTACCCTGAGTCGCCGAGCTGCGAGTGAATTCAACAAAGACACCAACGTCCACCCTGCCACGAACGAAACATCGCTCCTCGTCAGAGTGACGACCAGCGAACAACCCGCAGGAAGGGCGGAGATCGCCAAGCGAGCAAAGCAGAGAGCGCAAAGCAGTGGAGAAAGCCTGATTGAACGGCTGTGAGGAGGAGGACAGCGCCATCGCATGCGCCGTGTGTTTGAGGCGCACACCGACCAACGGCCAATGAGAACAGACTATACGTCCAGAGCGACGGCGAGCATCGTGCCGACTCAACAATCGTCCAGCAGTGGAGAAGCCGGGGGCTGCCACCAAGAGAGAGCAAGAGCCATCGCCTGCGCCGTGTGTTTGAGGCGCACACCGACCAACGACCCAGTGAGCACAGCCGCGTCGTCCAGAGCCACAAGCCAACACAGCCTGAAGCAAGGGCGAGTGTCCGTGTGAAGTTGGCAACGATCAAGGAGAGAGCCAAAGCAGCAGCACGACCCGGGCGTCACCGAGCGTCGTGCCAACTCGTCATCTAGCAGTAGAGGGAGAGAGAGCGCAAGAGCAGCACGACTCGGACGTCACCGAGCGTCGTGCCAACTCGTCATCCAGCAGTGGAGAGAGAGAGAGAGCGCACAAGCAGAGACGTCCGAGCGAGGGAGCAGCAGGGGCTCGCTGCGGCCACGCCCAACCCAGAGAGGAACTTCGCTGGCGGCGGGTTGTATCCTCCCACACCACGCAAGCTAACGACACAACTCCCGGCTCTAAGAAATTGAATTAATATTACGAGGGGACAACGCACACACAGCACGCACACGAATAAGACTTAAACATTTTTTATTATCTTTGCGTTTCAAAAAGGGTTGCCATTTCGAGGTGGTGCGTTCACTACCAATTGATCGTGCAAAGCAGTTGCTGCCGTCGAGTTACATGAATAAGAAATGTTTTAGTCATTCAATTTCGTTAATTGCATAATCTTGCCCATGAATTTATTGACGTATACTCGCTTTCGCATACTAGAGTGTCATGTGCTTGTTTAGAATTAAAATTGCTTAACACCAACTGTTCGAGTGCTTCTTTCCAAGTCCATGCAAAACTGTCTTATTCATAAGAGCTGTTACCTGCGATGAGATATGAAAATGGAGACCTAAAATATCTAAACACACACTAGGATAATCGGTAAATGTTTAATCAATGATAATCGTGTTATCCTGATTGATATAACTCTGGATAAACGAAACTAAGCCTAATTATCATAACTGCACACATAAACATAGTCGCAAGCTTCCGCATAAATTACGATTATCTCCGTGATTATCATAATTTATGCATGTAATCACATACATTATCATAATTTATGCATATAATTACATACATTAACATAATTAATGCGATTTGCACATTTTTCGGGAAATTATTAATTTTTATTATTTTTTATCAAAATTTCATAATCCAACATATACAACAGGGTCTAGGATTGGTTTGTTGTTGGGGTTGTCTAGGATTGTTGTTGTTTATATGTGAGGGGACGTGGACAGCCGAGACGGCTGATTTTTCTTCACAGGGGGGGGTGATGTAGAGTTGTAAATAATGACGTTACGTCACGCTCGCCCTCCGGTGCAGTGACGTCAGAGAGTGACGTCATGCATGGCGGGTGGGACGGTGACGTCATGTCCTCCGGGGATATTTAGGGTGGGACCCGTGACGTGTTCTGGGTCGTCGCAAGGAGCCACGAAGGTGTGAGGTTGGAAGTTGGGACCCAGGGTAGGGGGAAATTAGCGCTAGCCTGTGTGAGTGCTAGGAATCCCCAGTACCCTTCCCCTGGGGTGTGGAGTGTGAGTAGAGATGGGAACGTGTGCCTGCAGTGGGAACAGCCCAGCCGCCGAAGGAAGGCTAGAAGTTTAGAAGCCCAACCTCGTCGCCGGGCGGTGATGGCGTGCCCCCGCCCGGGGCAGACGAGGGGAAGCCGTGCCGGGGTGTAGAATAATGGGAGACAGTTCCACGTGCAGACCAGAGTTCTGACGCGCACCATAACGGGGGCAGGCGTCGGGTGTGGAGTGTAGGCAGTGAGTGTGTAGTACTCAAGAGTGTAAATGACATGTGAAGAGTGGTTAATAAACAACTGGCGCAAGCCCTTACATGAAGCTCCGTCTCCGTGTGGATCTACAAGTCTCCAGTGGTGTCAAGAATAACCACACAACATATGGACTAACACACATATTGACTCACACACACACACACATCGACGTACACACACACATCGACTGACACAGACACACATAGTGACTTACACACTCACATGGAGCCATGCACACACATCGACTAACACACATCGACTAACACACACACATGGACTTACACACACACATCTGGCGTTGCCCGGGCTAAAACGACAGACACATCGACTTACGCACATACATATAGACTCAAACACACACATCGACTCACACACACACACATCGACTTACACAGCAATCCCCGATGATGCCACAGCTAGAGCAATTCTCTCTCTGGCGAGCCTTAGCGAAGAACAGTATGAAAACAAAGGTCTTCCCAGTACTGGAAGGTGCATAAAGGAAATAAATTACTCCATTTGTAGTCTCAATGTCTTCCAAGATTTTCATGTAGGCTTCCATTTGTGCATCCATCAGCTTTGGTTAATTTTCCTAAATAATTAAAAGCTCTAAAGCATCACAGCATATTTCACGTAGGATCTCTTGAGCAAGGGCATGCAGTTTGTCCCTGTAGGGTGTTGGTAATCCCATAGACGTGAGGTATTTTCCACCAATGGAGTGCAGTTTGTCCTGAAGGAGGATGAGGGCCTGTTTGAAGATGACATCAGAAAAGTTGATGTCGAGGTTTGTATTTTGTCATTGAGCTCCGTGGAGGATGTCCTCACTCATGCCTTTGTATTCTTGCCAGAGTCCCATGGGGTTATATGGGCTGCAAACTTGAATATTCATGCAGAAGAGCAATGTCAGTTGGAAAGGGGACTAACAGAAGCTTGTCATAGCTCTATGAAGATGGTGATCATCCGCAAGAATTGCACGAAGATTGCAAGCTTCCCCATATGTTTGACAGACAACTCCTTCCACTGTTTCGAGGTCTTGGAAATATGTGGGTCCTTTGGCAACATGGAGAAGCATTGGGAAAAAGTAGCACTGCTGATTGTTAGGATGAACAGTGTAGACTCTTTGTAAGGCATTAGATTTACCGTCATCAGCACGTCGCTTCCATTTTTTTTTTCTATAGTAGGAGGGTTGGCAGAAAATGGGTCACTTGGGCACAAAACAAAGAACGCCATCAGGGTGGTATCTTGTGCAGCCAGGGTCTGTTGTTGGGCATTTCCTTCGGTGAAGTAGATGCGTTGACCATTTTTGAGGTGAACTGCCAAATGGACGACTGTGGGGGAACAGTCATGGATGGGGAAGGCAAGAATTCTCCAAATGGCCTCATTGTTGCTGATTTATCTTCCTTGAAAAAAAGGTTTAACCTCATGCACACTTTGCCTCTTGGTTTTGTAAGGCAAAGACAGCCATGTCAGAGCCTTTGTTGATGTATTGGCAAACATATTTGATGGCTTTTTGTAGAATAGCAGAATTTGACGTTAAAGTGGGCCTGGTAGATCTTGCAGAGAAGAGGGAACGATCCACCTGTTGTCAACTTTAATATCTGAGTTAGTGGCAGGTCTGAGCGTTGTTTTAAATCCTCCATGCTCAGTATTTCTGCGACGATAAAGAGGATAGCCATCATGGGCCTACTGAGTGTCTTTAAAGTAGTTTTGTAGATACCTCTTGGTACACCTGTGGGCTTGCATACATGGCGCATTTGGATACAACTGGCCACATGGGTCATGGACCATTTGGTTGCAGACCACATTGAAAAAGTGCAGGGTCTTGATAGGGGTCAGGTAGCTCAGCACTGATAAATGTGTCAATGTGACTTGCATGAATTGTTTCCCTCATCCATAGCTAAATGTGAGCATGAGGAAGACGACGTTTTTGCCACCCAATGGTGTGCAAGTTACTGCTTGTCTATCCAAGGATGCCGCCTTCGTTGGTTGTAATAAGCATCATGAGGTCATCAACTTTGAGTTTAAAGATCCTCACTAAGATGTCATGTCTGTCTGGTGGCTTTTGGTTTGGATAAAGGTAAACCTGGATCTCCTTTCATTTGGGATTGAAAGTGAAGGTGATAAAGAGATGGGGCCTGCCATATTGGCTGATGTACGTCATGGCATCCCGAGTCTTCTCCTGCATGTATCTTGGTCGAGCTGTGAATGAAGGCAAAATAGCTAATCTGCCCACATTCTGAGCGTTTGCATCTCCGTCTGCATTTATGGCGTCCCAGAGATGAGCATACTGTTCACACGCAGGCGGTTTTAATTCAGTTGAATGTAAAGAAGGTGCTCACTCTCAATGTTGGCATGCTCATTGACAACATACTGGTGAAAGAGGTTGGCGCACCATAATGTGGTTTCCTCCTTTGTCGATGATGATGAAGAAATAAAAGTTTTTTTAGAGGAGACAGTTTTGTGAGGATGTCTTTGTCTTGCAGCTTTGTAATTGGAGGAATCTTGACGTGGTACCCATCTTGGACTTTCGACAGTAAAATGTGTTATTGTAGGGCATCGTATGCTCTGTTAGTGTCAGGAAATCGTGCGATGGTGTTTTCTTGGTACGGAAGAACAATGTTTCTCTCACAATGTTCCTAACCCACCGAAAGAACAGCAACATCAACAATATTTAGGGCATTGAACCTCCCTACATGCTCCCCGCTTTGAAGGGAAGAAAAGGTGAGGTATGGCAAAATTTAAATGGTTGATGTTCCCACAAATGTAACAAAACGATAGAGTAAATGTAATTGGCTGTAACTACGAAAGTCCAACGTATTTAACAGTATAACATAGTACTCAGCATCGCAGTACTGCGTATCAGTAAATAGCGTGATGTGAGCAATGGAAACAATAGAAATGCATTGAAGAAATAAGATGAAGTCAATATTATAGAGCAGCAGTACGCACAGGTAAGTTGAGAAGCAGGCTACAGTCTAGATCAGGGGTCGGCAACCAAAATAACAAGAAGAGCCATTTCTTTCCAATTCGGTACAAAATTCAGTATTTCAAGAGCCGCAATGCATCTGAGTACATACTGTACATACGTACATATCGTCAAGAAGCAGCCCGTAAAGAGCCGCATGCGGCTCCGGAGCCGTAGGTTGCCGACCCCTGGTCTAGATTATAGACTGCCAGTACGCTTACTCAATGACATAAGCATTGCTAGAGTCCACATAATAAGCTGGCAATACGGTCAGCAGCTGAAAGCAGCCTCGTTTTGCCCACTTCAGCAATTGTTTATTGCTGTGGTTGTTTCCACCTGATGACAGGCACTTGTGTTGCGCTCGAAACGTCGTGATTTAATTTATTTTCTACCTACGTGACTTACCGAAAGAGCCAAAAAGTTTGAGTATAGGCAACATATTATAAACTAGCATACACTTACAAATGCCCAAAAGAAAAATTAGCAGTGTAGATAATAGTGGCAGTGCATTGACGTCAATTAATCTGCAGGCAGCAGCACAGACTGGCAGTACACTGGTGCAGCATCATAAAAAGACACCTAAATAAGTAAATATTTAGCAACTAATTATTGAAATATTAGTTGTCTGCACACAAACATTATTTTTGTAATATGTGCTAACTTATTTGTTTCATAATAGTAAACAATCTACGTGAGTTCTTCGAATGAAGCAATTAAATCGTACTTTACATTGCCGTGGTGAGGCCTAGTCCCGTGCAGAGCCCGCGGCCTCGCCTAGATTGCCTAGCCGGCGGAGGTGACACCTTGGCCAGGCTGGGGGCTGGGCCGCTCCACCCCACTATAATTGAGCCTCGTCGATACGATGCTACATGCCATCGTGTTGGCTACGTCATGACTCAATAGTGATCGAATGTGTCGTAGAGCCTGTTATGAAAATTGCTCAACCCGACTATAATTTTGCACGTGGTGTTCTTGCGAGTCTGTTCTGTGACCTCCTCCTGCCAGCGGCGGGCCTTCTACACTTCACGTTGGCCTCAAAGTGCACCTAGCATGGCACATGCGCCGTGGTGATGTCACTGCCACTTGGGTGAACGGCGGTTGTTGTTTCAACATATGAAGCTGCAGGAGTGGCTGTTGCCACACCACTCTGTTTAGCCTTCTTGGAATAAGTTGTCAAGTGGCGAACTTGTGTATAATAACCTTATGTGCAAACCTACACAGGCATGTTGTATGTATGTGTGTATAGGTGCTCGCTAACAGCACTTGCCAAAAAAGTCGGTTAAGGCTCTATGGGGGATCTTTGTTTGTATGGAACTTCTTTTGCACCATACATAGACAATCGTGCTAATTGGAGGTGTGGGGGAAGGACAACAAATGAAACACACAAAAAGCAGTTCTAAAGAAATTAGTTTTCAATGTATGTTTAAAAGTGCATAGCTCCAGTGGCTTTCTAATATCAGAAGTGTGTTCCAGAAAGACGCAGCAGCGCATCTAAAAGCGTGCAATGCCGTGACCACCATCTTTGTTCGATGGCTAGTCAAAAGCCGCTGTGAGGATGACTGGAGTTCGCATGATGGTTCGCGTTCCTTTATGAGATGAGCAAGGTATTGTTGTTCATTTGTGGCAAGCACTTTGCGTGTAATGAGCGTGACCTTAGTGTATTTGTTCAGCAACTGGAAGTCAATGCAGTTCGGCGAACACCGGACGGACATGGTCAGATCTTGCAGTACACGTGGCAAATAGTTTGTATACGCTGCAGCTTGGTAATGGTTTTGCCAGATGTCCCGTAGAGTAGCGAGTTGCAATAATTGAGCCTTGTCGATATGATGCTACATGCCACCGTGTTGGCTACGTCACGACTCAATAGTGGTCGAATGTGTCGTAGAGCCCTGATATGAAAATTGCTCGACCTGACTATATTTTGTACATGGTGATCAAACGACACATTCTGGTTTAGTATGGTGACGAGGCTCTTTAAGAGGAGTAGAAAAATGTAAATTCGGAAAGCACAAACGTTTAATGAGCACTGCATCGTCTTACTTACCGACATTAAAATCCTTTAGTGGAGAAAGGCGGACCGGTGATGTGTGGATTTTAATTAAAGCGGCGATCAGCTTGGGGTTGAGGCCTTGCTCATCCTCTCGGCCCTCCAAAAGCGGTGTTGGCGGGGAGCTGGCAGACAGGCGGATGTACACCTATGTGGTGGGATCATTACCAAGAAATCATGACACCAAGAGATCACAAAACCCATTCACTGCACCAAGAATAACCGTTTGCACAAAACGAGTATCTTGCCATGCTTGCATCTTTCTCTGTCGCCTTCACGCCCTCTACGTTCTCAATCTTTGCTGTCTCTCTTTGTTCTTCCTTCTCTTCCTTGTGCTCAATCCATGCTTCTTTTCTTGCCCCCCTTCACTGGAACAAAGTTCCCCCTTCACATTAAGCATTCACCTTCCCTCACTAGTTTCCACTCTTCACTCAAAACTTATTGTTTCCTAGTTCACCCCATGACCCCTTAATCTCCCCCTCATAACTGCCACCGCTATTTTCCCTCTTCATATCTTCATGATATGGCTTTCACTCATTCCTATTCATTTAATCCATACATCAACTGACTGTAAATTTTACTTTCACCGAATTTCCGCATCACAGATTTGCTCCCATTGCTTCCTCTCATTTATTTTATTCACCTCATCTCCACCATTACATTCATACGTTGTTGCACCGTTGTTAATTCTTTGAAAAGCGCCCTTGATTAAGGAGCTTTATACATTCCTTTAAGATAACAGCGCCCCATATGTAATACACACATTTAGGGTAGCAGTTTATTTTGCTTTCCGCAGCTCATTTTTAATGCACCGCTGAAGGTCTCCCCCAAACGCTGTTATTCATGAGGGTTGTTTAATAATTCTGACAATGGCCAATACCTTTGTAGTCAAACACAATGACAACACTTCTCCCCTTCTACCAGATCCCAAAGCTTTTGTAGAAATCAGCAGCTGACCTTGAAGGTCTCTGCTCTCTTATAGTCATCACCTGGTGGATTTGGTTCTTTCCCTTCAGCCGCCAGCCTCTGGATGCCACTCTCGTGGCCGTTCTGTGACCTGCCCCTCTCCTCCATCATGCAAAAGTAACCCCCCCACCCCCATCACAACCTATGCTTGCCTGTTATATCTTAACACTGCCTCATATGTTCTTACATACAAATACATTGCTCTTCAGATTATTACAATTCAGTATGATGCAGCACAACTCAACGTTATAGTAGACTCTCGATTATTCGCGCTAATGACGGGGAGGATGGCCGCGGATAATAAAAAATCATGGATAATTCCAAAATATGTATTGTCCGCAGATCTCTATGCTATAAAAAAACACTTACATAGATATACATTACAACTCACAAAATAAATGATCAGGTAAAATAAAAATGAAGCAGAACTAATGATAATGATTGTTTCTCTTTCGATTTAGAACAAATACTAACGATCGATCGGTCGATCATTAGTATGCGATGGCCTTGCTCAGTGATAACACTTTCCTGCTTCCGTGCAGAAGACCCTGCCCCCTAAGTGGACAGCAGCAGAGCCATGCCAATCAACATCAATCAAACTCCACCCACTGCTGTAAAGATCTACTGTAGAGGCAATCACATGGATTTCGGATCAACCGGAGCAACATATTTGTTCGGTTTAAGCAAGTAACTTGTAATAAACATTTCCAAGAATAACTATGTACAACTATTTTTCGATTATTAATTTGGGCTAAAGGGAAAATCCATGAGTTATTTATTTGTCAAAATCTCAGGTACAAGTTAATCAGCAAATCAGATAAACTGCACGCAGATAATCGAGTCAACTGTATTTGGATTCCTGGCGATGCCACCACCACCACTTTCGGAATTGACAGTGTCTACTTGTTAACCATCGCTGTTACCTGATTGGGAAGTTCCAAATGGGTGACCGAAACTGGGTAATATTGTCCTGGGGGTGGCAGCATCATAAAACTAAACCTGGTTGGCCTTTTCTGCAGCGTGAACACCTGCACCACACCGCACACACCACATCATGAATACACACGGAGAAAACACCACAATATTTTGTTAGTCCAAAGTAGTAAACACAAGTTTGACTTAAAAGTGATTACTCATGTGTCTACCGGAATAAAACCTACCGAGCTTAGCCTTTCTGGAATTCAGGCTACAAAATCCTCGCTCATATTTCCTGCTTAAAAGACCTCCGATTGGTTACTTGTGGGTATGAAATGCTGAAGTCTATTTCCTCTTTCCCACTGGCACACTTGTAGTGACTGGGAATGTCACTGTGTGGTGCCTGGCCTGCGAGGCCACGGCGGGATGTATACTGTTGTGTGTACACCCCGGACACGGGGTGTAGTACCAACCCTAGTGGGGGCTTGGGTGAGCGCTGGTTAAGCGCAGTGGCACCATGCACAGCGTGCGGTGTGGGCTCCCGTTGAGAGAGCGAGAGTGTCAGCCAGCTAGGGTTACGTTGGGGGCATGATACTCTGGCTGACATGGGGACATGTGACCGGATGATACTGGAAGGGGGCTATCGGTGGAGGGGGCCAATGGGTGGTCACATGGTCCGGGAAGAACTCTCGAGAGCCTTCGGGCAATGGTGAGAGATATCGAGATGGTGGGCAGGGCGAGAGGCGAAGCCAGCCCCAGCCCAGCCCAATATAAGAGGGGCCCCCCAGTGAGGGGCTTGGGGTTCTTACTGTTGGAGAGGCAGGAGATCCATGTCAATCTTGAAGAAGCCTCCAGCCACGCGGTCCGGGACCCAGCTTGTGGTCCGGACTGGGTTAGCGGAACTGTGTCTAGTTCCGCCGTAGCGTGGTTAGTTTGGTGGTCACCACCCAAGAGTATGTTGTTAATAGCCTGGAGTATGTTGTGCAAATAGTTTAATAAAACGTGTTGCTCCCTAAGACAACGTCTGCGACTCAGTTGGACTCACTACAACTGGTGTCGGAAGTGGCCAACTTGCTAGGAAATAGCTAGCGGTAGACAGTCATGTCTACACATCGCAAAGTTCGTACATGGGCTTCGGACGACGAAGACGATGAAAAGCGGATTCCGCCCACGGCCGTCGATGAAGAAGAGCAGAGCGCCGTCGGAGCGCGTGGCGCTCGTCAGAGACTTGCACAGTCGCCTTGCGGAACTTCTTCAGACGGCGTCCTCGATCCTCGCCGAGCTGCATCCTCTAACTGCTGCGGCGGAGGAGGGAGCGGCGGAGTCGTCTGGACGGAGCGACTCGGCCGCCATTTCACAAAGGGTGGGAACGTCGACGGCGCAGCCCATGCTTACGGCCGCCATTTTACTGCCGGCGCGGAGCGCGGAGGCCGCAAAGCTCGAAGCAGAGCGGTCCTCGCCGATGGACATCCCGTCCCTCCGCCGCCGACTGCCCTTCATTAAATAATTTGTTGCTGCCAGCGGCGATTGGGTAGCGTTTAAGCGGTGTTTCTGACCAATGCTGACTTTGCGGGATGGACGGAGGCGTTAAAAGCGCTGCCCACCACCCTCGACGACGACGCCTTGGCGGCGTTCCTCGCCATCCCGTCGTCTGACAGATCCACCCTACTGCTGACGTTCGACCAGATGGCGGCTGTTTGAGCCTCCGTTGAACACCCGGCAAAAGTTCGCCATAAGACGTAAAGGGGAGGGTGAGTCAGCTCTCGCCTACCGTAGCGCGCTTTTGGCGCTAGCAAAGGCCACGTACCCTAAAATGGACCACGACGGTCTTTGACGCCTTGGTCCTCGAGAAGATGCTGGGAGTTGCAAAAGACCTCCACACTGTGCTTCCCGCTGAGGACGATGCGGTGTCTTCACTCCGGGTCGCCAGGTGCATACAGGTGCAGCAGGGTGTTGGTGGCATGCGCCACATCCTCCACAGAGCCGGAGGCCTACGCGGAGACCAAGCCTGCTCCTGCATGCTCGCTGCACCAGCAGGGTGGCGCCCATCGGGGTGCTGATGATCGGCGGAGGGACGACCGGCGACGTGCGAGGTCTTCATCATCTCAGTCCAGGAGTGGCCGGGTCGTCTGCTACAACTGCGGCCTGCCGGGGAACGTCCAGTCGGGCTGTCGGTTTCCTCGACGGCGACCCCTGGGAAGTCCGCCTTCCTACGGCTCCCTGCTTCATAAGGCGAGTCACGGCGCACCCCACACTCGGCCCCGGGGTTCACTTCACCCATCGGGGGGGTCCGGTTTGGGTCGGGGTCGCGCGCGGGTTCGGCGGGAGTCGGGACGTGTTTGTGACGCGCGCCAGCTCCAACCGGATTAGTGGTCGGAGCTTTCTCATAGAGTGGTCGCGGTGGCCACGAGTTCGTCGGAAATACGTATGCTCGTTGATACCGGCGCGTCTTCGACTATTATTTCTGAACTTATCTATAACATTTTACCTCCTCGGTGTCACGTTTTGGAACCTGTGGATGCTCCGTGTTTTGTCACTAATAGCGGATCGTTGGGAATAATCGGACGGATAACGGCTGAGTTGCATATCGCCGATGTCAAATTGTCGGGCCACGTTTTGGTTTCTACGGCCCGAGCCATCCCGTGTTTGCTCGGGACCGATTTTCTGCACAAAAAGCCCCTGAAGATTTGTGTTGATCAGGGCTGTCTGGAATTGCCGTCGGGACGGCGTATGGCATTTCTTCCATCTCCAACTCGTGTCTCCGCTAACGCGACGGTGCAGGCTATTGCATGCTGAACATTGCGGATTCCGCCTGGCGCACAAATGTTAGTGCCCCTCCAGTTGCGAAAACTGCTCAATGTGCGCACTGTGGATGAGGATGTTGTTTTGGGGCCCTCCAATAAACTTAATCGCGGTATGTCGCTAGTGGCAGCCCAGACATTGGTGTCCCAGGACCAAGAACCTTTCATTCAGGTTCTTAATGTCGGGCCGGACAACGGCCATCCAGGAGAGTACCGTGCTGGCACATGCTTCGTCGGCGCGTCCAGAGAGGGACGTTGTGGGAAGTGTCGGGGTCGGCGCTCAAGCTCGTGGGTTCCAGGATGTGGACGAAGGATGGATTGATAAACTTTGCTCTGAGTGCGGCGATTTATATATGGGATAAAGGGGGAAGCTGCGTGCTCTCTTGCGTGAATTTTCTGACATTTTTTGTAAAAGTCAATTTGATATTGGTCGCACGTCCCTTTTAAGCCACCATATTGATACGGGCGATGCTGCCCCGCTTCGGCAAAATCCTTATCGCTTGAGCCCGGCCGAGAAGGAACATGTTCATGTGGTGGTTGATGAGATGATGGCCGCGTACATCATCTCACCATCCACCAGTCCATGGGGTGCCCTGATCGTGCTTGTCAAGAAGCACAACGGCAGCTTGCGATTGTGTTGATTTCCGCAAGCTCAATAAGGTTTCGATTGCGGATGCTGCGTATGGACGATTCCCTGGACACCCTGGCGGAAGCACGGTTCTTTTCTAACCTTGACCTTTTATCGGGATTTTGGCAATTGCCGCTCAATGAGGCTTCCAAGTCCAAGACGGCCTTTCGTACGCCGCAAGGGTTGTTCGAATTTAACCGGCTCCCTATAGGCCTCCAATCCGCACCGGCCACGTTTCACAGGCTGATGGAGCTTGTTTTAGCGGGCCTCCAGTGGGAATCGTGCCTAATATATTTGGACGACGTTGTCTTTGGTCGTACATTCGATGAACATTTGGATCCCCTGTGGACTGTTATTCCTAAGATGCGTGCGGCCGACCTGAAATTTAAACCACAGAAGTGTCACCTATAAAAATCGGTTCGATATTTGGGTCACATAGTGAGCGAATCAGGTATCGCTACGGACCCGGAGAAGACGGCGTGTGTCTGCACGTGGCCGACACCCACCTCGGCGAGCGAGGTGCGCAGTTTTATTGGCTTTGCTTCGTATTATCGCCGATTTGTCGCCGGCTTTGCATCCATTGCGAAGTCTCTCCACGCCTTGACTGCTAAGGGGCAAACATTTCATTGGGGGGAGGGGGCCGTGTTCTGCTCCATTCGCGATGGGCTGGTCAATGCCAATCCCCTGTGTTATCCTGATTTTAATTACCGTTCGTTTTGGATACGGACGCCAGTATTACCGGTATTGGAGCAGTATTATCTCAAGTTGTCAACAGCGTGGAGGATGTGATCGCTTATGGGAGCAGGGTGCTGTCCCCGGCCGAGCAGCGGTACTGCGTTACGCGCCAGGAATTGTTGGCCATTGTTGTTTTTGTGCAGCAATCCTGGCCTTATCTTATCTTGACATTTCGAGGTGCGCTCCGACCACGCAGTGCTCCAATATGCACTGCGTGTGGATCAGCCCTCGGGCCAATTATCACGCTGGCTTAAAATCCTGCAGGATTTTTCGTTCCGTGTTACGTATCGCAAAGGTTCTCGTCACACGAACGCTGATGCCCTGTCGAGATTGCCCGCGGGCGGCGGGTGTACATGCTTTTCGGGTTCCGGTCGTTGTAGACCGGCCGAGTCAACCCCCCCCCCCCCCTCTCGTTGCATCCGCCGTGGACACAATGGGCGGGTCGGGCGACGTCCCGGCTGCGCGGGATGCGGTAATCGGGTTGGACTACGAGGTATGGGGGCGCTTGCAGGCGGAAGATGCGTCCTTGCTTAAATTACGACAGTGAGTCAAAGAGACCACCGGTGAGGCGGCTACACGTGGTGTTGCCTCGGTTGCCCGGCGGGACGGGCTGCTTATGAACTGGGACGGTGGATTACGCCGGTACGCTATTGTTGTCCCTACCACTCTGCGTGGCGAGGTTGTTTGGGCTGTCCCTAAACGTCTGTTACATCTGGGTGTGCAAAAAACGCTGGCCGCTTCAAGGTTGCGTACAATGTGCGCGGCGGAAGCCACCGGCGAAATCTTGTTGTCCTCCGCTGCAATCCATTCAGGTGGCGTGAATCAACGAGCTGATTGCCCTCGATATTCTCGGTCCATTTCCAACTTCCGCGCGAGGCAACAAATACTTGCTCGTTGGCGTCGAGTATTTCTCACGCTGGCCCATGGCCTGGCCACTTCCGAATCAATCGGCAATAGCTGTGACCGAGGCGTTCCTTAATGGCTATGTCCTGGATAAGGGTGCCCGAGCGCCTTTTGACCAATCAAGGTAAAAAAAACTCTTCGAAACTGCTGCGTGAGGTTCACGATTTTCTGGGGACAAACGTGCGCACATCACCATACCATCCGCAGACGAACGGGCATGGTCGAACGCCTGAATAGAATGCTGACCTCCATGTTGGGTCACTTGGTCAGCGAGTCACAGCTGTATTGGGACTTGCATGTCCCTGCGGTTCTCGCCGACTACAGGATGGCCCCTCACACGTCCACCAGCTACACTCCCTTCTTTTTGATGTATGGACGGGAATATGATCCTCCCATCTCCATACAGTTGCAGGCCGCGCCGGCCATGAAAGTGTCAAAACTTTCAGATTCCATTCGTTTCACTCTTGCAAAGCTCTCCGAAGCGCGGGAAGCTTCCAAGGTCAACTCCCGAGCCAGACAGTTGGCTAACGAGGGGCTGAAGGGGGTTCGTGTTTCCCTGTGTGATTGGTCGCCGGGCGATAGGGCCTGGTTGCATTGTCTGCATGTGCCCATGGGCACAACCCCTAAGTTGCTGCAACCCTGAAAGGGGGCCGGTTGATTTTGTTTGGGTTGTGCGTCCACAATGTGTCCAAATTCGGCTTGGTGAGCAGAGTTGTTTTATCTTCTTGGATCTTTCGGTAAAGTCACGTAGAAGGGAAGTAATAAAATAATAAAAATAAAACATAATAAAATAATTCTTACGACGTTTCGGCCACAACACAAGCAGCCGTCCTCAGGTGAAGACCAGGTCTGTCGAGGCGACAGCGTCTAAATGAAACACCACCACGCTTGGAGCGTCTATTTAAGCTGGGTTGGAAGGGGGGGGGAAATGCGCCTTGACAAAAGAATCTGCATATCAAGAGGAATTTAGCATATTCATGGAAAATGCAAGAATGCGACTAGTGCTACTTATGAAATGCGTAGGAGGTGGGCGGGGGGTTTTCAAAGTCATATTATGCCCATGCATTATGCAGGATTAGCAGCATCAAAGGGAGGGGGTAGGGGCAGCATCAATAAAGGGAAGGAATGTTAATAGTATGCAGCTGCAGTAACCAAACCACCACGTAAAAAGCTAAAGTATAAACTACATAGTATCATCAGTATGCTAAATATACTCTCAATAAGCTGAGCTACTAACCGTAAATAATACATTACAATTCTAGGTCGCAAAAAATATAATATGCTTCCAGCTAAACTTTTTAAACTTTTTCCTTACATCACACGGGTCTATCCCGTACTATATGCTGCCATAGACAAACCCAACATTAAATTGTATACTGTATTACTATACACTACCCTATGTCTTAGAATAATACATAGTGTAATATTACACTATGTATTATTCTACCCACCCAACTGTATACCACACTGCTGTATATTCACTATACAATTACGATACTATATATTACCTTATACATTGTATTAAACATTACACTTTAATACTATTTATTATTATACAATATGCTATACACTATACCATTGACCGTCGCGTGAAAGGTACTAAGAGGAAGCAACTAAATATGTCAATGGGAGAGTGGTGTTAGGAAGCTTGCAGCGGAGCAAAGGATCCATTCCCTGCGGAGAATACAAGATATATAGTCAATGTCAGTGAGTGGAACGCAGTCTGAAAGTCACCGTAAACGTGGACACAATCAGTTAAGATCCGAAATGGTTTATTACGTCCTTCCAATGATTGCTAAGCCGGAATCCATCTTCTCGGTTGAAATTGTCTGTGTTTGTATATGTGGATCGCCTCATGAACGAATCTCTCATGGTAGCCAGATGGCTTGCAGAGAACCTCTGTCTTGGAGAAGTCAATGTCATGTGAACCCACTGAATTGTAACAGTGATCTGCCACGGCTGAGGTGTTTGTCCTACCGTGTTTCAAGTCTGCTTTATGTTCACGGATGCGGTCCGAGACATGTCGTTTGGTTTCTGCAATGTAACTGCTACCACAGAGGCAACTTAGTTTGTAGACGCCAGGGTACTGTATGTCTGGAACCACATCTTTTACAGACGGCACCAGATCACGGATTTTATGTACTGTGTTGAATCGGACCTGGATCTTGTGTTTAATCAGGATTTTGGAGATCTTTTTTGTGACCCCAGCAATGTAGGGTAAGGTGATGGTCTTGAGAGGCTCCTCAACAGGATCCTTCTTGATGGTTGGAGTGATGGCCTTGCGGATTGTGTAGTCGGAGTAACCATTAGCCTTAAGAGCTTGGCGTACGTGTTTGAGTTCACTGGCAATGTGTTCCTGGTCGGAAATGCATTGGGCTCTATGGTATAGAGTCTTGATGAGGGAATTATTCTGGGATGGATGGTGGTGGGAATCCGGTGTCAGGTAAGCATCCGTATGGGTGGCTTTCCTGTACCCCTATCCCCTCCCTTTGATGCTGCTAGTCCTGCATAATGCACAGGCATATGTAGTACTAATCACATTCCTGCATTTCCCATAAATATGCTAAATTCCTCTTGATATGCAAAATCTTTTGTCGAAGCGCCCTTTCCCCCCCTTCCAACCCAGCTTATATATATGCTCGTGTGCTGTTTCATTCAGACGCCGTCTCCCCGACAGACCTGGTTTTCACCTGAGGACGGCTGCTTGCGTTGTGGCCGAAACGTCGTGAGAATTATTTAATTATGTTTTATTTTTATTATTTTATTACTTCCCTTCTACGTGACTTTACCGAAAGAACCAAGAAGATGAATCCCTGCAGTCACGAAAGCTTTAAATCGAAATTTGGCTTAAAATTGTATGGGCGCAGAAGGAAAAGGTTCACTGGGCCAACCGCAATAAGTTATTCACGACATTGGGAGAGGCTGAGGGTGGAATATTAGGCAAAAAAAGCAGACCCGTAGACTAGAACTACTGGGCACGGAAGAACAATGGGTTTTCTTTAGCGCAAATATGCTCCTGCAGGGGCGCGTGCATGCACGCCTCCGTGTTCACTTGTGTGATGGTGTGTGTGGACGTGTGCGGGATAACCGCGGGCGGTGGTGAGTCAGCCAATCAGCCATGTCCCTCAGAAAGGGCGCTGGCGTGGGGGGGGCCGATCACCCAATCGGCGGGGGCCCGGCCAGAGGCGGCCGACGAGGAGGAGGGGGGAGTGGAGGGGGTGGACGTCGCGCCCCGCCCACTCACGGGGAGCGGGGAGGCCGGCGTCGGCCCCCACTCTCCAGGTAGAGAAACTCTCCACTTCTTCCTCAATTGCCCCATGACTCAAGATGGAGAGATGAGGAGGTCGAGTATTTGATGGACATAAAATACCAAGGCAGGTGCTTTGTTTTGATGAGACAGATGGAAAGGCTTCATCTCTTAGTGGCATGCTCCATTTCAGAGTGAGCAGCAATTACAAGATCATCAACTAACATGGATAACCAGTAAGGAGCATTCCCTTGATTGCACCCGGTCATCAATCAATCAGCCATCCCACTGAATATGTACCATACAAAAGTTCCACTGGTACAATTTTGGAAAGCTTCTTGAACTTCACAATCAAAAAATGTTAAGTGTCGGAGCAAGAGGACATTCCTGTTACACACAAAGCTATACGCATTTAAAACACTCTAGGTGTGATGTCATGCATTTTCACTATCATTAGCCCAGCACCTGGCCTGATTTGGTCACGAGCCAGATTCAGATGGCGTAGCATTGTTTGGTTCCGGCTCGGCTCAGTATTTAACCAGTGGAAAAACAAAACATACCGTAATGGCCCGTGCTGACTAACTTGGATTTTCCAGTGAAAAGGGGTAAAAGTGGTGCAAAGTTGCATTCTAACCATCTATCCTCGAGCATGATCGCATGAAGGTTATCAGACACATGTTTCCCCAGCCCCCTGTGTTATAAAGATACACAAATTATTTAGCAATACTGAATCTGCATTGCCAGTGTTATTGACAAATGTGTTGTTTTTTGCTATAAATTTGCGCTCAGTTGCCCATGAGCCAGTACACATACATAAAGCAAAAATCCCACGCCCAAAAAGTGAGCATGCATATAGGATAAATAAGTAATAAATAATTACTGGGCCATATCCTTTCGCGTATGAAAAGTAAACCCATAAAAAAAATATTTGCAGAATGAAATTAAAATATTTTGACTCCCTTAAAACCAACAAAAATTTAAATGAGAATATATTGTTTAAATAGCGCGTGAACTCAACAAAAATAACCAAAATAAGTCGTTTAAATAACTTGTAAAAACAAAAATAAGTTGTTTAAATAACTTGTAAAAACATACCAGGGGCTCATCCCACATGACATCTTCCTCCTGCTCATCTTGGTCACCGCTACCCCCCGGCCCCTCCGTAGCTGCCTCCTCCTCCCTCCATTCGCCAAGAGCGCCCAGAGCTGCACCCTTCCCCTCTCCTGAGTCCTCCGCTTTAAGAGCGTGAACCGCCACGCTATCAAAGAAGCGTGGCAATTCTCTCACTTGATTCCGGCCATCAGTGCTCGTTGGTTTTCTCTCGCCTTCCACGGGCCCTTGCCCCTGGGAATGTCAGGTGATATGCATTTAAGATATCGTTATTACTTTACGATTTCATACCCCAACTCTTCAAAAGATATTTAATAGACCCTAACCCAAAGCATTAAACACAATTATGGAACGAATATGAAGCAACCTACCCACATGGAGTTGAGTTGCACGAACCACGAAAGTGATGCCACCACAGGTGGTACCAACAAGTGAAAAATTCGGTCTGGGCTCACGGACTATGTAAATCAGTAAACTAATATAGTCCCAAGCCCTGACAGAGTGTTGTTGTTGGTGCTGCGGTGTAGACCTGTGGGCTGCACTGCTCCCCGCCGAGAGGCTCAGCCAACACCAAAAGAGCCTCCAGGGAGCCCTGCTGCTCTGTGTAGATGTCCACTTGGAGGGGCAGTGACGCTTCATTGTAGGGCACCTGCAAGCACACGACACAAAGGCACGCACACGACACAAAGGCACGCACACACACGGCACAAACGCATGCACGGCACAAACGTGCATGCACGGCATGGCACAAACGCGCACGCACGGCACGGCACAAACGCGCACGCACGGCACAAACGCGCACGCACGGCACAAACGCGCACGCACGGCACAAGTGCGCGCACGGCATGGCACGGCATGGCATGCATGCACGCACGGCACGCACGATACAAATGCGCACGCACGGCACTAACGCGCGCACGCACGGCACAAACGCGCGCACGCACGGCACAAACGCGAGCGCGCACGGCAAAAACGCAGACACAGCACACGGCAAAAACGCACACACGGCAAAAACGCACACACGGCACACACACTTGACATTTGTTACCGGAGTCAAAGTTGACAACAGATTTAGAACAAAAAATATTCCACATTTTGTTGGCGACAGTATGGCTCGTTTTAAATTAATTACATCATAATATTGGCCAAAAATTACTGATAATTAAAAAACAATGTCATAAAAAACGTGGCAGTCCACTATGTATTTAAAGGGGAACCAAGCAATTTTCGATGTAAATGTGTACAAAATGGAGGTGTATCTCTTTATCAATTGTTTCTCATTCGCGTAACTGTGGCGGAAACTCGTCAAACATTTTGTTGCTATTCATCAAAATAGTTTGCACCGTGCACAATGTTTTTTTCCAGGTCTCTCTTGCAAACAAAAATAATGCATTACTTAATTGGGCTCTTCACCGAGCTGGTTTTAATCCCAGCCGGTGGTTTGCCGCAAACGGGTGTGGAACTATAGGGCAGGGGCAGGCTGAGACTAGGAGAATAGGCCTCGCTTTCCATGAAGTTCATGAAGTATGGACCGTAAGCAAATTTAAATGAGAATATATTGTTTAAATAGCGCGTGAACTCAACAAAAATAACCAAAATAAGTCGTTTAAATAACTTGTAAAAACAAAAATAAGTTGTTTAAATAACTTGTAAAAACATACCAGGGGCTCATCCCACATGACATTTTCCTCCTGCTCATCTTGGTCACCGCTACCCCCCGGCCCCTCCGTAGCTGCCACATCTTCATCATCTTCCTCCTCCCTCCATTCGCCAAGAGCGCCCAGAGCTGCACCCTTCCCCTCTCCTGAGTCCTCCGCTTTAAGAGCGTGAACCGCCACGCTATCAAAGAAGCGTGGCAATTCTCTCAATTGATTCCGGCCATCAGTGCTCGTTGGTTTTCTCTCGCCTTCCACGGGCCCTCGGTCTGGGCTCACGGACTATGTAAATCAGTAAACTAATGTAGTCCCAAGCCCTGACAGAGTGTTGTTGTTGGTGCTGCGGTGTAGACCTGTGGGCTGCATTGCTCCCCGCCGAGAGGCTCAGCCAACACCAAAAGAGCCTCCAGGGAGCGCTGCTGCTCTGTGTAGATGTCCACTTGGAGGGGCAGTGACGCTTCATTGTAGGGCACCTGCAAGCACACGACACAAAGGCACGCACACACACGGCACAAACGCATGCACGGCACAAACGTGCATGCACGGCACAAACGTGCATGCACGGCACAGCACAAACGCGCACGCACGGCACGGCACAAACGCGCACGCACGGCACAAACGCGCACGCACGGCACAAACGCGCACGCACGGCACAAACGCGCACGCACGGCACAAACGCACACGCACGGCACAAGTGCGCGCACGGCATGGCACGGCATGGCATGCATGCACGCACGGCACGCACGATACAAATGCGCACGCACGGCACAAACGCGCGCACGCACGGCACAAACGCGCGCACCCACGGCACAAACGCGAGCGCGCACGGCAAAAACGCACACACAGCAAAAACGCACACACGGCACACACACTTGACATTTGTTACCGGAGTCAAAGTTGACAACAGATTTAGAACAAAAAATATTCCACATTTTGTTGGCGACAGTATGGCTCGTTTTAAATGAATTACATCAGAATATTGCCCAAAAAATTACTGATAATTAAAAAACAATGTCATAAAAAACGTGGCAGTCCACTATGTATTTAAAGGGGAACCAAGCAATTTTCGATGTAAATGTGTACAAAATGGAGGTGTATCTCTTTATCAATTGTTTCTCATTCGCGTAACTGTGGCGGAAACTCGTCAAACATTTTGTTGCTATTCATCAAAATAGTTTGCACCGTGCACAATGTTTTTTTCCAGGTCTCTCTTGCAAACAAAAATAATGCATTACTTAATTGGGCTCTTCACCGAGCTGGTTTTAATCCCAGCCGGTGGTTTGCCGCAAACGGGTGTGGAACTATAGGGCAGGGGCAGGCTGAGACTAGATGAATAGGCCTCGCTTTTCATGAAGTTCATGAAGTATGGACCGTAAGCAAATTTAAATGAGAATATATTGTTCAAATAGCGCGTGAACTTAACAAAAATAACCAAAATAAGTTGATTAAATAACTTGTAAAAACAAAAATAAGTTGTTTAAATAACTTGTAAAAACATACCAGGGGCTCATCCCACGTGACATCTTCCTCCTGCTCATCTTGGTCACCGCTACCCCCCGGCCCCTCCGTAGCTGCCACATCTTCATCATCTTCCTCCTCCCTCCATTCGCCAAGAGCGCCCAGAGCTGCACCCTTCCCCTCTCCTGAGTCCTCCGCTTTAAGAGCGTGAACTGCCACGCTATCAAAGAAGCGTGGCAATTCTCTCACTTGAATCCGGCCTTCAGTGCTCGTTGGTTTTCTCGCGCCTTCCACGGGCCCTTGCCCCTGGGAATGTCAGGTGATATGCATTTAAGATCTCGTTATTACTTTACGATTTCATACCCCAACTCTTCAAAAGATATTTAATAGAACCTAACCCAAAGCATTAAACACAATTATGGAACGAATATGAAGCAACCTACCCACATGGAGTTGAGTTGCACGAACCACGAAAGTGATGCCACCACAGGTGGTACCAACAAGTGAAAAATTCGGTCTGGGCTCACGGACTATGTAAATCAGTAAACTAATGTAGTCCCAAGCCCTGACAGAGTGTTGTTGTTGGTGCTGCGGTGTAGACCTGTGGGCTGCACTGCTCCCCGCCGAGAGGCTCAGCCAACACCAAAAGAGCCTCCAGGGAGCCCTGCTGCTCCGTGTAGATGTCCACTTGGAGGGGCAGTGACGCTTCATTGTAGGGCACCTGCAAGCACACGACACAAAGGCACGCACACACACGGCACAAACGCATGCATGGCACAAACGCACATACACGGCACAAACGCACGCACGGCACAAATGCACGCACGGCACAAATGCACGCACGGCACAAACGCGCATGCACGGCCAGGCACAAACGCGCATGCACGGCCAGGCACAAACGCGCATGCACGGCGAGGCACAAACGCATACGTACGGCACGGCACAAACGCGCACGCACACACACGGCACAAACGCGCACGCACACACACGGCACAAACGCACGCACGGCACAAACGCGCACGCACGGCACGGCACAAACGCGCACACACGGCACGGCACAAACGCACAGGCACGGCACAAACGCGCACGCACGGCACGGCACAAACGCACAGGCACGGCACAAACGCGCACGCACGGCACGGCACAAACGCACAGGCACGGCACAAACGCGCACGCACGGCACGGCACAAACACGCACACACGGCACGGCACAAACACGCACACACGGCACGGCACAAACGCGCGCGCACGGCACAAACGCGCGCGCACGGCACAAACGCGCGCGCACGGCACAAACGCGAGCGCACGGCACAAGTGCGCGCACAGCACAAGTGCGCGCACGGCATGGCATGGCATGCACGCACGGTACAAATGCGCACGCACGGCACAAATGCGCACACACGGCACAAACGCATGCACGCACGGCACAAAAGCGTGCACGCACGGCACAAAAACGCACACATGGCACACACACTTGACATTTGTTACCGGAGTCAAAGTTGACAGCAGATTTAGAACAAAAAATATTCCACATTTTGTTGGAGACAGTATGGCTCGTTTTAAATTAATTACATCAGAATAGTGGCCAAAAAATTACTGATAATTTAAAAACAATGTCATAAAAAAGCTGGTTTTAATCCCAGCCAGTGGTTTGCCACAAACGAGGGTGGAATTATAGGGCAGGGGCAGGCTGAGACTAGGAGAATAGGCATCGCTTTCCATGAAGTTCATGAAGTATGGACCCTAAGCAGTAGTAGAACCCCAGTTCAGATTTTATAGGTGTTGCCTTCACCACCTGAACACACTGCTTCACTGGTGGGAAACCCCGGATTAATAAAAAAAGATCGGCCATCACAGACGAATCAATGCACTTACTGCCTGTGAGTGTGCACTTCTGTGGTAGTGTCGTGATTAGCGAGCTGCGCTACAAACCCGGTGACCCGAGTTCACTTCCCGCTTGCGACCAACACCAGTGACGATTATCTGAACCGATACTGAAATAAGTACCTGGTGCGGTGTGTTAAACATCGCCGCTAGGGAGACAAAGGTGGCCGGGAATTGTGCTGGCTGTTAAGGCTACACGGGGGATCTTTGTCTGGTGCACTTGCGTCCAAGTTATCGGAGTCGTTGCTGATTGTAAACAAAGCCAATGCTGCAACCTGGGCAATGCAGTTGGCTGCAAAGAGGCCACGTCCATCGTGATGAATCATGTTGAGGACAATTCTCCCGATCTGTTTGCGTGTACAGGCACTTGGATGCCACCGTGAAGGCTGCTCATTTTCTTTCCAAGTACCTTCAGTGTCATGCTCACAGTTTGTCCACACAGCATTCTGGAGAGGTATTCAACCACCTCGACCTTCTGTCCGTCCCCTTCATCCTGGAAGTACATTGTCACAAGACCGCAGCAGTAACCAACATATCTTATCAGCATCTTCATGAAAAATGTGCGCCGATGTGAACTCTTAGTTAATATTTAACTTTCATGTTGCTGTGCTTAAAAAACTGAGAAAATATTAAGTTGTTGCTCGTACACATTATAAATACAGCATTCAAAGCTGATATACTGCACTGTAAAGGCTACCAAAATAAAATAAATCAAGACAACATGGTACATACATAAAATGTACCCATGTGCATATATACCCAATGGTCACTGAAACACGTGTGACATAGGAAATAGACATTCTACTCGGATGCAAAATACTTCAGTAGACGGTTAATAATCCATTTTCACTCGCAAAAGCTGCATCTGCACAGCTAGAGATAGCTTCCACCTACCGACACCTTCTGTATATATGTAATGTAGTAACTCGGCGGGAGACGACTTCACGGGTAGCACACTCTTTTATTTCACCAACTATAGTTACACGGGTGACTAACACCAGCTATAGTTACTCGGGTGACCAACACCCACTTAGTTACACGGGTGGCTAACACCAGCCTAACCCACACGGTTCTCCTGGCTACACCAACACGGGCTCTTACGACCCGTAGCCTCTCGGAACACACCCAGCCGGGGTGTCCGTCTCGACTCTGGGTCCCACAGTCCCGACCCACATGGGCGTCGGACCACGGGTCCCACAGTCTCGCCTCCGAGCCACACAGGGGCCCGGTCCTGACAAGGACAGCGGGACTAGGGGTCTCAGGGCACTACTTCTTCAACTCCGTCTTCAATCTTCAACTGGTTAACAACAACCACGAGTGCTCTCGCGCGTCCTCTTTTATGTCCATCCTGCAGACGTCGCTGAGAGCACCCATCCCATTTGACCAATCACTGCGCGCTGCCCACGATCCCCTTTTCTCACCTCGTGTCAGCGCGCACAATCCCCTACGCCGCGCCGCCCCGTACTCACTCACTCCCGGCGCGCGCGTCCACACCACGCCCACATGCGTGCCCAACCCCGCACCCCGCGCCGCCCCGTAATCCATCACTGTCGGCGCACGTCAACACCACCACTACATCACCCCCTACCACATAGCTCGCAGCCGACCCGGCTGCTATAAAAATGTATTACTCCCCCCCCCCTCATGTGTGCCCCGTAACACAACAACAATCACAACAACACAACAAGAACAATATGTACAATCCGGCGAGTGACAACAATAAATGTGTATGCAAAAAAAAAAAATTTCCGACTCGTGCAGCGTCCCATTCTTTCCGAGCGCCCCTTGAACGGGACATTACCCCGGCAGAGGGGGAACGCGGCGGCGAGCTCGGGTTAGAATTTTTTTTTTTTTTCTTCATGAAAAGTGTTGTGTCCTAGCACGAGTTCGCCTTGCCGGTCCGTCGTACGGCACCCGACGCGGTTGACCGTCCGGTGGTGCCGGCAGTCCAGGAAGGCACGGGCCAGGCATCGGAGATCCGCGCGTGCCGCGGGGTTCCGGTTCCCGACGGTCAACAGCCGTCAGGTCCGAGACACCTGGGGGTGGGTCAGGCAGAGACACGTGAGGATCAGCCTGCGACACATCCCTCCCCGAGTCGACGGCCACATCACACGCTCGGTCGCCACGGCACAAAGTGGGGTCACGCGGTGCCGCGAAGGGTTTCAGTCGGGAGGGGTGCACGTACCAACGGCGTTTTTCTCATTTAATCTGTATACTCTGGGGTCGTGCAACACGCACAATTTCCACCGGTCCCCTCCATTGTCTCAACAATTTAGGGGACGTAGCCAACGGTGTATGTGGACAATGCAGCCAGGCCTTATCGCCTGGTTTCCAATCGTGCGTATGCACCCTTCGTTCATGCAACCTTTCGTTCGCGATCTGCCGAGACCGCGAATTCAATCTCGCAGCCTCTCGCGCTTCAGCCAGTTTGGCGATATTAAATTTGATGTGGTCTGCCAATTTAGATTTTTCGCGTGGCTGGGAAATCCCCAGTTGGACGTCCATGGCCGGATCGGCCTCCCGCCCATACATGAGAAAAAATGGGGAAAACCCCGTCGCCGCATGAGGGGCCATTCGATAGGCCGCGAGTACCCCAGGTACCTGTAAGTCCCAATCAACCTGATCGTTGCAGACCTGTTGGCACAGCATAGAAGTAATGGTCCTGTTCAGACGTTCAACCATTCCGTCAGTCTGCGGGTGGTACGGGGAGGTACGCACTTTCTTTGTACCCAACAGGTCGCACACCTCGCGCAACAAAACACTCGAAAAATGTTTCCCTTGGTCCGTCAGCAAGCGTTCGGGGGCGCCCTTGTCCAAAACATAGCCCTGGACAAAGGCGTCCGCCACTGCCGCAGCCGACTGGTTGGCGAGTGGCCATGCCATGGGACAACGGGTGAAGTACTCTACGCCAACCAGCAGGTACTTATTACCCCTAGGTGTAGCGGGAAAAGGCCCCAAGATGTCGAGCGCAACCAGTTCGTTTGTGCGTGAAACCTGAATGGATTGCAGCGGTGGATTAGCCGCTATCGGTGGCGGTTTTCTTTGGGCGCACCCTACACATCCCTTAAGGATGTTCGCCACGTCGTTGCCCATCCCCGGCCAATAATAGTCTCGCTGGATTAGGGCAAGCGTTTTGTGAAAACCCAGATGCATGAGTCGTTCATGAGCAGCCAGAACGACCCTACCCCGCATAGCAAATGGCACAACGAGCGCGTGACACCGAGACATGTTGTCCCACTTCATCAAGAGGCCCTGTCTGCACACCCAGGAACTGACCCGCGTTTCCCCCCCTCCGGGAGCGTCAACCTTCCGACGTAGCGTGAGTAGGGAGCTGTCGGCCATTTGGAGACGGCCCCACTCGATGAGAGGCAACGCTAGTAACGAGTCCGTCCCCGTGGGAGCGTCGACCCCCGTAGTGTCAGTGGCGGCGAGCAAAACTTCCGCGGGGGCGGCGACAGAGGGTTTACACCGCGCCGATCCCAGCAGACATGCGCATTCCGTGCGCGGCGGCAATCGCGACAAGGCATCCGCATTCGAGTGGCGCAATCTCTTACGGTAAATCGTCGTGAATTGGTAGTCCTGAAGGACCTCCAACCATCGGGACAATTGGCCGGAGGGTTGCGCCACCCGCATAGCATATTGGAGAGCCGCATGGTCCGTATGAACCACAAAAGGACGGCCGTAAAGATACGGCCTGAACTGCTGTATAAAAAAAACAATCGCCAGCAATTCACGACGTGTTACGCAGTAGCGTTGTTCCGCAGGTGACAGAACTCTGCTACCGTAGGCGACCACCCGTTCGACCACCCCGACCACCCCCACGATACCCGTGTTACTGGCATCCGTGTCGAGCAGAAACGGTTGCGTGAAATCGGGGTAACACACCAAGGCGTCACGAAGGGAGCAGAACGCAGCCTCCTCTTCCGGCCCCCAGTGAAACCTCACACCCTTAGCCGTCAGAGCGTGCAGGGGCCTGGCTATGGTGGCAAATTGTTTGACAAAACGACGGTAGTAGGAGGCGAATCCTATGAAGCTGCGGACTTCAGTGACCGAGGTTGGCGTTGGCCATGAGCTGACGGAGTGCGTCTTAGCAGGGTCTGTCGAGATCCCTGAACGGCTAACGATATGGCCCAAGTACCTGACTGATTCCCGAAGCAGGTAACATTTTGCCGGTTTAAATTTAAGTTTAGCGGAACGCATCCTGAGGAACACCGCTCTCAGTCGCTGGAGGTGCTCCTCAAAAGTCCGGCTGAAAACGATGATATCAGAGGTAAATCAAACAGGTGTCCCATTGGAGTCCTGACAAAACCAATTCCATGAGCCTCTGGAACGTGGCGGGAGCGGAATGTAAGCACATGGGCAATCGGTTGAATTCAAATAGGCCTCCCGGTGTCCGGAAAGCGGTTTTTGGTTTCGATTCGTCATCGAGGGGCAATTGCCAAAATCCCGAAAGCAGATCAAGCGTCGAAAAAAACTGTGCTCCCGCCAAGGCATCCAGCGACTCATCCATCCTGGGGAGCGGATATGCGTCGGCCATTGAGATTTTGTTTAGGCGGCGGAAATCGACACAGAACCGCAAGGACCCGTCCTGTTTTTTAACAAGGACGATGGGAGCACCCCACGGACTGGAAGAGGGCGAAATGATGTCGGCCGCCAACATGTCATTAACCGCCGACTGCACATGCTCCTTCTCGGCTGGGCTGAGCCGGAAGGGATTCTGTCGAATAGGGGCCGCGTCCCCCGTCGCTATGTGGTGGCGCAACAGGTCTGTGCAGCCAATATCATACTTGTGTCTGCTAAACACGTCAGTGAATTCGAGTAACAAGCCCCTCAACGCACCCAACTGCACACTAGACAAGTTACTAGACCCAGCACACAACGAGTCCAACCACTCTGTCCCCTCCTCAATTTGAGGATGCGTATCGACCCTCGAATCCGCGTGAGCAACGAGCTGTTCCTCGACGGGTAGCGGCGCCGCGTGAGCCAGCACTGTTCCCTGTGTAATTACGGCTGGCCGCGACCCCATATTCAGGACCATAACGAACGGCTCACTGTCCGCCCGCACCATGGTCTGAGCCACCGCTAAGCCGAGGCCCCCAACAGCTCTGTTTGACGGCCCCAACAGAACTCCCTGTCCCCCCGCATCCACCCCGAGGGGTTTCCTCAATCGAAGGGGTACCAACATTTGCGATCCCGGGGGTACCCGTACAGTCTGAGTTGCCAGCGCCTGCACCGTCGCACAAACCGTGCGTATTTTCGTAGGACTCGTCAAAAATGCAACCCGCCGTCCCGATGGAAGCTCAATGCAGGCCTGATCTATGAGAATTTTGATGGGCATTTTAGCCAGAAAGTCCGTACCTAGTAAACAAGGAACTGCCAGCGATGATGATACAAAAATAGGACCCGCCAATTTGATATCGCCAATACAAATAGTCGCCCGAATCTGGCCGATGATCCCCAAGGATCCCCCGTTCGCCGCGTAAAATGGTACGTCCACCGGCAAAAGGGGTCGACATTGGACGGGAAGGATGTTATAAATAGGGTCCGAAATGATAGTGGCTGACGCACCCGTGTCCACAAGCACCCGGACCTCAACCCCGTCAATAAACCCCGTTACCACGGACGACCCGGCCGACGCAGCCACCATCCTGTGGGCCAATTCGGACCATTCGACTGCTTTCGGGCCGTGTACGAACCCCCCTCGCCGAACCGAATCCCCGGTACCCATACGCGGTCCCCCCACCGCGAAGCGGCGACCCGAGTGTGCCGTGTATGTGGACCGAGCGTGTGAGGTGCCGCGACTTGCCGGGTTTAGCTGGGACGACTTGTGGCCCTGGTCGTCGTCCGGACGTGGTCCCGTGGCACGCTGACGCGGAGCCCGGCACCCGGACGCGACGTGACCCCGAAGGCCGCAGTTGTAGCAGACGATGAGGGACGTCGTAGGTTTCGGTTGCTCCAGCTTGCGGGATGAACGTGTGGGCGAACGACCTCCCGTTCTCCACTCCCCCGGTCTTGATACGGTGAAGGCCTCCTCCCGAGCCGCAGCAGGCTGAGGCTCGGTGACCGTGGCGGCAGGTGCCGCGATCCCCGCCGATGCGCAGATGACCGTCCGCTTGCGCTTGAGGACTTCGTATGCGTGAATACTCGTGGCAATCCCCAGGGAGCAGATGTCCATTTCGTCCGCCGTATTGTTGGGGACTCCCAGGTCGTGAGCCAACGCCAGCAGCTGCTCCGTCACCATGGCGTCCTTCCCCTCCTTGTCCATGCGGGGAAAAGCTGCGTCCGCCAGGGCGAGCAGCGCCGTGCGATAGGCGAGCGTTGTTTCTCCAACCACCTTGCGCCGTTCGTAGAAATGGTGGCGACAGGTCAAGGGCGGGCCGAACACCTTAGCCATTAGATGTAGCGCGGCCTGGAGCGTTGAGCGAGACGACCTTGGGGCAGATGTGAAGGCTGCAAGCGCGTCGTCGTCGAGCGTCGCTGGCAGCGCGCGTAGGGCAGTGGTGTCGGACCACCCCGACATTTCTTGATGTGTGAGGAACCTTCGTTGGAAGGCTCCCCAGTCGCCCCCGTCCGCCTTGAACGCCGTCAGCGCGGGCAATCGTTGCTGGAAGACCCGGTCGTCGGCCTCCGAGGAATGATTTTCCCGCGCGCCGCTGTGGTTATAGAAAATGTCGGCTCCGTCTGCAGGCGCATGATGGAGAGCTCTGGCGCGCGCCGATGACGCGGGCTGCGCTGAGAGGAGATCTCCGCCCACGTGGTGTCCGCGCTTCCCGCCAACCGAAGGCGGACCCTCAAAAACGGCGCCAACTTCAAAACTTTTGGCGCGAAGCGCCTTCTGGCGGGATCCCTCCAGCCGCGCTCCCTCCTCCAACCCCGCAGCCGTCCCTCCGCCCGCTGAAACGGTGATGTCCGCCAAAATTGCAGCGGCGGCGAGCAGCAACTCCGCCAGGCGGGAGTGTGCGTCCTGTAGGCTGGTGTCGGAGGCAAGCGGAGCGTCGGCCATCGCCGCGAAGTGCTGCATTGGCGGCAACTCCTCGTCCTCTCCTTCCGAGGTTTGTGTCTCCGGTACGCCGTCGTCTTCCCGATCTCGCTCGTGGGTACGGGTAGTCTTCCTAGTATCCATTCTTTTCTTTGAAGACAGGTTTACTTCTGACGCCAGTTGTAATGTAGTAACTCGGCGGGAGACGACTTCACGGGTAGCACACTCTTTTATTTCACCAACTATAGTTACACGGGTGACTAACACCAGCTATAGTTACTCGGGTGACCAACACCCACTTAGTTACACGGGTGGCTAACACCAGCCTAACCCACACGGTTCTCCTGGCTACACCAACACGGGCTCTTACGCCCCGTAGCCTCTCGGAACACACCCAGCCGGGGTGTCCGTCTCGACTCTGGGTCCCACAGTCCCGACCCACATGGGCGTCGGACCACGGGTCCCACAGTCTCGCCTCCGAGCCACACAGGGCCCCGGTCCTGACAAGGACAGCGGGACTAGGGGTCTCAGGGCACTACTTCTTCAACTCCGTCTTCAATCTTCAACTGGTTAACAACAACCACGAGTGCTCCCGCGCGTCCTCTTTTATGTCCATTCTGCGGACGTCGCTGAGAGCACCCATCCCATTTGACCAATCACTGCGCGCTGCCCACGATCCCCTTTTCTCACCTCGTGTCAGCGCGCACAATCCCCTACGCCGCGCCGCCCCGTACTCACTCACTCCCGGCGCGCGCGTCCACACCACGCCCACATGCGTGCCCAACCCCGCACCCCGCGCCGCCCCATAATCCATCACTGTCGGCGCACGTCAACACCACCACTACATATACAAAGTGAATATCCCAAGTATAAATTTAAGCGTTGGCAATTGGAACTACTTATGGGCGGCAGTGTATAAACCAGTAGTGCCACACTTGTCTGTTCCTCACAGCAAGCACCTGGGTGGGGGGTTCCATTCCCAACTTGGGCACCTCTCCGTGTGTGGAGTTTGTATATTCTCTCTCGATACCCTTCGGGTTCTCCGGTTTATTCACATAAACCAAAGCGCACACAATGTAATCGGGAGAGTAATTCCTTGCTTAACGGTGATATCAGTTTGTTTTTTGCGGTTAACGTTTCACTTCCCATAGGATCTGTGGTTTCGACTAACGTTAACATTGTTGACTAACGGTAACATTTTTCGATTTAAAGCTTTCGTGACTGCAGGGATTCATCTTCTTGGTTCTTTCGGTAAAGTCACGTAGAAGGGAAGTAATAAAATAATAAAAACAAAACATAATAAAACAATTCTCACGACGTTTCGGCCACAACGCAAGCAGCCGTCCTCAGGCGAAGAATGAAGCACCTCCAAGCTTGGAGCGTATATTTAAGCTGGGTTAGAGGGGGGGAGGTGGGAAGAAGAGCGCCTAAACAAAATAATTTGCATATCAAGAGGAATTCAGCATATGGAAAATGCGTAGGAGGTGGGCGGGGGGGGTTCCAAATCAATACTATGCCCGTGCATTATGCAGGATTAGCAGCATCAAAGGGGGGGGGGGGGGAGGGGGGTAGCATTAACAAAGGAAAGGAATGTTAATAGTATGTAGCTGCAGTTACTAAACAACCACGTAAAAAACTAAAGTATAAACTGCATAACAAACTAAAGTATAAACTACATAGCATCATCAGTATACTTACTATACTCTACAATAAGCTGAGTTACTAACAGTAAGTAATACATAAAAAAATTCTACGTTGTAAAAAATTATATAATATGCTTCCATCTAAACTGTATTCTCTTACATCACACGCGTCTATACCGTACTATATACTGCCATAAGCAAACCCAACATTAAATTACATACTGTATTGCTATAAACCACCCTATACCTTATACATTTTAATATAACACTATGTATTATTCTACCCACCCTAATGTGTATCGAAATGGTTTATTACGTCCTTCCAGTGATTGCTAAGCCAGAATCCATCTTCTCGGTTAAAATTGTCTCTGTGTTTGTATATGTGGATCGCCTCATGAACGAATCTCTCATGATAGCCAGATGGCCTGCAGAGAACCTCTGTCTTGGAGAAGTCAATGTCATGTGAGCCCACTGAGTTGTAACAGTGATCTGCCACGGCTGAGGTGTTTGTCCTACAGTGTTTCAGGTCAGCTTTATGTTCACGGATGCGGTCTGAGACATGTCGTTTGGTTTCCCCAATGTAACTGCTACCACAGAGGCAACTTAGTTTGTAGACACCAGGGTACTGTATGTCTGGAACCACAACTTTTACAGACGGTACCAGATCACGGATTTTATGTACTGTGTTGAATCGGACCTGGATCTTGTGTTTAATCAGGATTTTGGAGATCTTTTTTGTGACCCCAGCAATGTAGGGTAAGGTGATGGTCTTGAAAGGCTCCTCAACAGGATCCTTCTTGATGGTTGGAGTGATGGCTTTGCGGATTGTGTAGTCGGAGTAACCATTAGCCTTAAGAGCTTGGCGTACGTGTTTGAGTTCACTGGAAATGTGTTCATGGTCGGAGATGCATTGGGCTCTATGATATAGAGTCTTGATGAGGGAATTCTTCTGGGATGGATGGTGGTGGGAATCCGGTTTTAGATAAGCATCCGTGTGGGTGGCTTTCCTGTAGACAGAGTGGCTCATTGAACCATCAGGTCTCCTTTTGATTAGGACATCCAAAAAGGGTAGCTTGCCATCATTTTCGACTTCCATGGTGAATCTGATGGCTGGGTGTATGGAATTGATGTGGTCGAGAAATTGGTTTAGAGCAGGCCGGCCATGTGGCCAGATGACAAAAGTGTCGTCTACGTACCTGCTTATCTAAAACCGGATTCCCACCACCATCCATCCCAGAAGAATTCCCTCATCAAGACTCTATATCATAGAGCCCAATGCATCTCCGACCATGAACACATTTCCAGTGAACTCAAACACGTACGCCAAGCTCTTAAGGCTAATGGTTACTCCGACTACACAATCCGCAAAGCCATCACTCCAACCATCAAGAAGGATCCTGTTGAGGAGCCTTTCAAGACCATCACCTTACCCTACATTGCTGGGGTCACAAAAAAGATCTCCAAAATCCTGATTAAACACAAGATCCAGGTCCGATTCAACACAGTACATAAAATCCGTGATCTGGTACCGTCTGTAAAAGATGTGGTTCCAGACATACAGTACCCTGGTGTCTACAAACTAAGTTGCCTCTGTGGTAGCAGTTACATTGGGGAAACCAAACGACATGTCTCAGACCGCATCCGTGAACATAAAGCTGACCTGAAACACTGTAGGACAAACACCTCAGCCGTGGCAGATCACTGTTACAACTCAGTGGGCTCACATGACATTGACTTCTCCAAGACAGAGGTTCTCTGCAAGCCATCTGGCTATCATGAGAGATTCGTTCATGAGGCGATCCACATATACAAACACAGAGACAATTTTAACCGAGAAGATGGATTCTGGCTTAGCAATCACTGGAAGGACGTAATAAACCATTTCGATACACATTAGGGTGGGTAGAATAATACATAGTGTTATATTAAAATGTATAAGGTATAGGGTGGTTTATAGCAATACAGTATGTAATTTAATGTTGGGTTTGCCTATGGCAGTATATAGTACGGTATAGACGCATGTGATGTAAGAGAATACAGTTTAGATGGAAGCATATTATATAATTTTTTACAACGTAGAATTTTTTTATGTATTACTTACTGTTAGTAACTCAGCTTATTGTAGAGTATAGTAAGTATACTGATGATGCTATGTAGTTTATACTTTAGTTTGTTATGCAGTTTATACTTTAGTTTTTTACGTGGTTGTTTAGTAACTGCAGCTACATACTATTAACATTCCTTTCCTTTGTTAATGCTACCCCCCTCCCCCCCCCCCTTTGATGCTGCTAATCCTGCATAATGCACGGGCATAGTATTGATTTGGAACCCCCCCCGCCCACCTCCTACGCATTTTCCATATGCTGAATTCCTCTTGATATGCAAATTATTTTGTTTAGGCGCTCTTCTTCCCACCTCCCCCCCTCTAACCCAGCTTAAATATACGCTCCAAGCTTGGAGGTGCTTCATTCTTCGCCTGAGGACGGCTGCTTGCGTTGTGGCCGAAACGTCGTGAGAATTGTTTTATTATGTTTTATTTTTATTATTTTATTACTTCCCTTCTACGTGACTTTACCGAAAGAACCAAGAAGATAACGGTAACATGTTTATCTTATGCACACAGGTGCCAATTTCGGCCAATCCGAGTGCTCGTAAGTGGGCTGAGCCATGTCCTCAGCCAATCAGTGACGTCCATTTATGAGCCGTTTAAACGTTGATTGGCTTTATTTTCTTTTAACATGTCATTCCTATATTTAATTAACAGTTATCTTGGTTCAATCTTGATTTGAAGCTTTCGTGACTGCAGAAATCCATACTCTTTGGTTCTTTCAGTAAAGTCACGTAGGTAGAAAAAAATAAAAAAACATATCACGACGTTTCGATCGCAACACAAGCGGTCGTCCTCAGGCGGAAAAAATAATCCAGCAGTGCAACTGCTGAACCAGGAAGAAACACAGCGAGAGAGCTGTTACAACAAGACGGGCAAGACTACCTCAGCAGTACTTAACTCAGCTCACTTCGTCTTTCTAATCAAGGGCATTTCACTGTCCCCAAATGATTTGCTCGTCAGCTTTGATGTAGTCTCCCTGTTCACCAAGGTTCCTGTACCTGACACCTTAGCAATAATTGAAGACTTGGCCCAACATGGACTGAATCCTGAAGTACCAACTTTGGTTAGGCACTGCCTTACCAACACTTCACCTGGAATGGTACTTTCTACAAACAAAATGAAGGTACCCCCATGGGTTCCCCCTTATCACCAGTGACAGCGAATGTTTTCATGGAGAAATTTGAAACAAATGCCATCCAGACATCCACCCTACGTCCTTCCTTGTGGAAGAGATACGTAGATGACACTTCCGTCAGTTGGCCACATGGTCTGCCAGCTTTGAACCAATTTCTCAACCACATCAATTCCATACACCCATCCATCAAATTCACCATGGAAGTGGAGAAGGATGGTAAGCTACCATTTCTGGATGTTTTGTTTGACACTGTCTACAGGAAAGCCACCCACACAGATTCCTATCTGAAACCTGATCCCCACCACCATCCGGCCCATCAAAACGTTACACCATAGGGCCCACTGCATTTCCGACCAATGAACTGGAACACATCTGTAATGCGGGCGTAAACGACCTCCCGGAAGTGACGTCATGGGGGGAGGAGTTACGTCACGTGGGGGAGAGGGTAAGGGTCTATAAGGGGGGTAACCGGAAGCAGTCGGGAGTGATCGGGGACTGGGAAAGTGAGAGGCCACGTAGGGCGAAGGGTGAGGAGAGAGTGGCGAGGTCGCCACACACCCGAGCCACGAGGATCGGCACCGTCGGCCAACGGTGACCGACTCCGGGGCAGGAGGAGCAGCGAGGAGGCTGCAGAGAGCAGCGGGTCTGCAAGGGAGGAGTCGGGCAGCAGGGGTCTGCACGACGTGACAGCAGCGGGGCTGCTAGGAGGGAGTTGGGCTACGTGAGCGACAGCAGCCTGGGGCTGCAGAGTGGAGAGTATATAGGGGAGTACCGTGAGGGAAAAGAGATCGAACCCAAATAAAGGACACAGGACAGAGAGAAGCGTCCGAGTCTTTTATTACACTGGTGTCAGAAGTGTAACGGTATGGCTAAACAACTGAGAAAAAAGAATATTCCGTCTCTGGCATCGGCTTCATCTTCCGACGACGATGACCTTCCTCCTGCGGTGGACCCGACTCAGGCAGAGGAGGAGATCCGTGCTGGAACGAGTGCGGGTCCAGGGGTCCAAGATGTCGCCGCGTCGGCGGACCAGTCTGCACCAAAGGACGCGGATTTAAGATGGAGTCAGATGGCGGAGCAACTTGAAACTCTCAAGAACGTGCTTGCGCAGTTGTGTGAGCTCGTTACGCCGAGGACGGCGTCGGAAGGCGATGTTGGTGGTCCGCAGGAGTCCGGGTTGTCTTCAATGTCGACGCCATCAGCCACGCGGCACGAAGACGCCATCTTGGGCGTGGCGCACGACGAAAGGCGGGAAGCCGCCATTTTGGGCCCTCCGCGACGGAAGGCCGCCATCTTGTCGACACCACGCTGCGACGCCATGTTGAACATGCCACCGGAAGAGTCAGCGGCTGGAGGGAACGCGCCAAGGCGTCGCAGTCGTCACCTAACGACTGTCAAGGAATTCTCCATCGGGGGCGATTGGAGTGCGTTCGCCTGCAGATTTTTGGCAGCGGTACGCTCGGCGAGGTGGACTGACGCCGAGGCATTAGAAGTTCTTCCGACTCTCCTTGATGACGAGTCCGTTAGATTCTTTCGCTCTATAAAAGCCGCGAAGAAGAAAACATTGCATGGTGTGTTCGACGAGATGGCAGACGCTTACGAGCCGCCGGATGATGCTCATCGCCGGTTTGTGCAACGACAACGCGCACCCGAGGAGTCTCCGGTGGCGTATAGGGGCGCGGTACTGGAGCTGGCAATGGCCGCATACCCGGAGATGGAGCCTGACCTGTTGGAACCTCTCATCCTGGGGAAGATGTTGGAGTTGTCCCGGGATCTCGGCATTCCCATGCCGGTGTGCGGTCACGAGAAGCCCACATCCCGGGCTGCGGCTAAGTGTCTGGACGCCCAGTTCAACCTGCGCCGGTGGAAGCAAGTTACGGCGTGGACGGGTGGGCCCATCGTCGAAGGGGGAGCCGTGGGTTGGGACCCCAAGAAAGCAGTTTATGTGCCGGACGACAGGAGCCCGCAGGAGCTGTCGGCTGCCGCTGCTCCGTGGCCGGAGCCGCGGGCTGCGCCGCCGACACGGCCGCGTCGGGACGGGGCGCCCGCAGCAAGGCGCAACAACATCGACTGCTTCCGCTGCGGGCGTAAGGGCCATTATGCCAGGGACTGCTGGGCCCGCGTCCCGGGTCCGCCCCAGCAGGAGGCCCCGACAGCGGCCGCTCCAAGGAAGGATTCGCCAGCACAGGCAAGTCGGTGCGCACCAGACACCCGGCAAGGCTTGACACCTCACTCATCACCGTTGTCATGCGATCCGGGTGTTTTTAATAACGGGAGACCATTGACTGTGCCTTGTCGTTCGGTAACGCAGTGGCGTAAGTTGGCTCAGCGGGTCGTCGCGGCCGCTACCGGTTCGTCCACCGTACCTGGGTCGATACAAGGGGTGGACGTACGGATTTTGGTAGACTCCGGAGCGTCCGCGACCATTATTTCAGATGTAATATCCATCTCTTGAACATCCCACCAGAGGCCGTGAGTCCGGCTTACGCTTCCTGCGTCGCCGCGAACGGGGGTAGCATGGGCATTGTGGGCCAGGTGTATGCTACAATCGCTATCGGGGGAGTGTCGGCCTCGGGAATTGTGTTCATTTCGAGGTCTCTTGCGGTTCTTTGTTTATTAGGGACCGATTTTCTGGCCAAAATGCCCATTCTAATTAGAATTAATGAGAACTGCATTCAATTACCGGAAGGCCGTAAAATTGCCTTTTTGCCGTCGCCCTGGGGGCGACCTGCTCCTGTCGCCCAGGTGCAGGCGTTGTCCGAAGTGTCTGTTGATATTCCACCTGGCTCACAGATTCTCATTCCTTTGCGTTATCGGAAGCCTGTACCTGCTCGTCAAGGAGCGATTGGGGTTTTGTTGTCACCGTCCGCCACCATCACGGGTGGATCGGCGCTGGTTGGTGCACAAACTATTGTTCGGCCAGACCAGCAGCCGTTTTTGCAGGTGCTTAACGCGAGTGCCGAAAGCGTGTGTGTGCCGGCGGGTACCGTTGTGGCACATGCCACTACTGCGTTTACAGCTCATGATGATCTGTCCGGCCGGGGGTTTGTTGGAGGTGTTTCGGGCCCCGGAGCTGTAGATGACCGCTGGATTGCTGAATTGTGTGGGGAGAATTCAGCTCTTTCCGGGGAACAACGTTGTGCGATTCGTAAATTGTTATCGAGCTATTCTGATGTGTTTAGCTCCAATGATTTGGACTTAGGACGCACCTCGTTGCTTTACCATCATATTGACACAGGGGACGCTGCCCCTATTCGGTTGAACTCGCATCAGATGAGTCCGGCTGAGCGAGAGCATGTTCGAGGGGCAGTGGATGACATGGTGGCTGCGGACATAATATCTCCGTCTAACAGCCCATGGGGCGCACCTGTTGTTTTGGTCAAGAAAAAAGATGGCAAATTGCGATTTTGTGTAGACTTTCGTAAATTAAATAAGGTGTCGGTGGCAGATGCGTATCCCCTGCCGCGTATGGACGACTCTCTCGATGCCTTGTCGGGGGCGAAGTTCTTTTCAACGCTAGATCTCTCTTCGGGCTTCTGGCAGCTTCCCCTCGACGAGTCCTCGCGAGAAAAGACTGCTTTCCGTACGCCGCAGGGGTTATTTCAATTTAACTGTCTTCCGATGGGGCTGAATGCGGCCCCTGCCACTTTTCAGAGGTTGATGGAGTTGGTATTAACGGGGTTGCAGTGGGAGACATGTCTTATATATTTGGACGATATTATCGTTTTCAGCCGCACATTTGACGAGCATTTATCGCGGTTGGAGGCCGTCTTCACCAGGATGCGTTCTGCTAATTTGAAATTTAAGCCCAAGAAATGTCACCTGCTGCAACACTCCGTGCGTTATTTGGGGCACATCGTCAGTGCGGATGGGGTGGCCACAGATCCGGACAAAACTGCGTGCGTCCGTGACTGGCCAACCCCTGCCACGGTGGGGGATGTGCGTCGGTTTTTGGGGTTCGCCTCATATTATCGGAGGTTTGTTCCAAATTTTGCTACGATCGCGAGGCCTTTGCATCTCCTGACAGGTAAAGGACACAAATTTGCTTGGGGACCGCCAGAGGAGGCGGCGTTTCGAGGCCTACGCGATCTATTGGCTACGGCACCGACGTTGGATTATCCGGATTTTGCGCATCCCTTCATTCTGGATACGGACGCGAGTGACACAGGCATTGGGGCGGTGTTATCTCAGTCCAAAGGTGGTGTAGAACGCGTGGTCGCGTATGGTAGCTGGGTTTTGTCTCCCGCTGAAACCCGCTACTGTGTCACTCGCAGGGAACTTTTGGCTATTGTTTTTTTTCTCCGCCAATTTCGACCGTATCTGTACGGTCGTTCGTTTATTGTTCGCACAAATCATGCGGCCTTGCAGTATGCTCTTAAAATGGACCAACCATCCGGCCAGCTGGCGCGATGGTTGGACACGCTGCAAGAATTTTCCTTCCAAATTCACCATCGGAAGGGAGTGCGTCACGCTAATGCGGACGCACTTTCCAGGCTGCCGCAGCGATCCCCTTGCGCGTGTGCGTCGGGGACGCATAGGTGTGGCCCGATTCAGCACCCCCCTCCGCCTGTCGCGCTGGCAGTCGAAGTGCCGGAAGCTCCGCTTGAGCCGGGGCCGACTGATGCGGGGTCGGCTGATGGGGGACCGGCTGATGGCATTCTACATCTCCCGAGGTCTGTGTGGATTCGGGAACAGATGTTGGATGATTCCTTGGTAACGTTACGTAAGCGGCCTGTGAAGGGAAGTGGGCGACTCTGTGCGGGAGGCGTGCCGGAAACCGCTCTCCGTGATGGCTTGCTGATGTGGAGGGAAGGGATGCAGGAACGCTGGCGTCTGGTTGTACCGGCATTATTGCGGTACGAATTGATTAGGACTCTGCATTGTGACACGCTTTTACATCTGGGGGTGCAGAAGACGCTATTGACGCTGCAGCGAGACTACTATTGGTACGGCATGACGACGGATGTCGTCGGGCACGTTCGCGCGTGTCCCGATTGTGCCCGCCGTAAGCCACCTAAACATCCATATGTGCCGCCGATACAATCCATCCAGGTGTCTCGAGTTAATGAGTTGGTGGCGTTAGATATTTTGGGACCCTTTCCGCCATCCGCTAGGGGAAATAAATATTTGCTGGTCGGGGTGGAGTACCTCTCCCGCTGGCCGATGGCCTGGCCTTTGCCTGACCAGTCAGCGGCGTCTATCACAGACGCCTTTCTTTTTGGGTATGTTATGGACAAAGGGGCGCCGGAGAGGCTCCTTACAGACCAAGGCCGGAATTTTTCCTCGAAATTGTTGGGGGAGGTGTGTGCGGCGCTGGGTACAAAAAAAATACGGACATCTCCCTACCACCCACAAACGGATGGTATGGTGGAACGGCTTAATCGGACCCTGTCCGCCATGTTGTGCCATACGGTTAGTGAAAAACAATCGGATTGGGATTTGCATATCCCTGGGGTGCTTTCAGCGTACCGGATGACGCCGCATGCGGCTACAGGATATTCGCCGTTTTTTCTAATGTACGGTCGTGAAAACGTACCGCCGATTAATGAACAGTTGGGAACCGAGGCGAGGGGATCTGTCAAGCCTCTTCCTGATTATATTCAGGACACCGTTCGCCGAGTCACTGAGGCGCGGGTGGAGGCTCGCATGGCTACGGCCAAAGCCCAGGCTCGGAACGAGCGGTGTGCGCGACGTTCAAAAGGGGAATGCCCTTGGAAAACGGGGGACCTGGCCTGGCTCCATTGTCCACAGGTGCGGCCAGGTACCTCTCCTCCTAAATTACATAAGCCATGGCAAGGGCCGGTTCGCCTCATCGAGGTTCCCAACCCACAGTCGGCGCGTGTTCGGTTTGGTTCTCGAGGGGCCACGTATGAAACCATACGTGGCCCCTCGACCGGATGCGTCATCTCCTGAGGTTGCCTTGCCGGGGTCTGTTGCTGCCGACTCGCCCTTGCCTGTGCCTGCTGACTTTGCTAGAGCGCCTGTCGTGCCTTTCACAGACGAGCCGCCCGTGACGCGGCAGGGGAAAGAAGACCCAGCTCGGGGTGCGCCTACCACGGCTGCGGAACCTTTGAGGCCCGCAGCCCTTCCAACCCCGCCGCGGACACGATCGCGGGACGCCTCTGATGCTGCGGCTTCGAAAATAGGGGACCGGGACGTTGCCAGGCCTCCAATAGTGACAGACGAACTTCAGCCTGTCGCTCTTAAAACCCTGCCACGTTCCCGCTCGGCGGGAGGGCCACCGACCGTCCGGGACGGCCCGGCGACCCGCACCCGCTCGAAATCCCTCACATTTCGTAAATTATTGTGTTGTGTTCTTGTTCTTTCGGTATATTATCGTGTGTTCTGTGTCCTTTTTCGTATTCGGTCGTGTTCGCTCGCATTGCTTATTGGAGTTGTGTTCAGCCGAGGTCAGCTGGATTTTCTCTACGGGGGAGGGTGGTGTAATGCGGGCGTAAACGACCTCCCGGAAGTGACGTCATGGGGGGAGGAGTTACGTCACGTGGGGGAGAGGGTAAGGGTCTATATGGGGGGTAACCGGAAGCAGTCGGGAGTGATCGGGGACTGGGAAAGTGAGAGGCCACGCAGGGCGAAGGGTGAGGAGAGAGTGGCGAGGTCGCCACACACCCGAGCCACGAGGATCGGCACCGTCGGCCAACGGTGACCGACTCCGGGGCAGGAGGTGCAGCGAGGAGGCTGCAGAGAGCAGCGGGTCTGCAAGGGAGGAGTCGGGCAGCAGGGGTCTGCACGACGTGACAGCAGCGGGGCTGCTAGGAGGGAGTTGGGCTACGTGAGCGACAGCAGCCTGGGGCTGCAGAGTGGAGAGTATATAGGGGAGTACCGTGAGGGAAAAGAGATTGAACCCAAATAAAGGACACAGGACAGAGAGAAGCGTCCGAGTCTTTTATTACACATCCACCAGACCCTCGAGATGAATGGGTACTCGGACCGCATTATTTTCAAAGCTATTTCTCCAACCATGGAGAAACAATCCCCTGAGAAGCCAATGAAAACCATCACTTTACCATACATAGTAGGTGTTACCAAAAAGATTTCCAAAATCTTAAACAAACACAAGATCCATGTCCGATTCAATACAGTACACAAAATCCGTGATCTAACCCCATCTGTGAAGGATGTCATTCCTGACATGCAATATCCTGGAGTCTACAAACTGAGTTGTACCTGCAGTAGTAGTTACATTGGGGAAACGAAACGACATGTCTCGGACCGTGTTCGCGAACACAAAGCAGATCTGAAACACGCCAGAACCAATACCTCTGCCGTGGCTCACCATTGTTATAACGCTGTGGGCTCGCATGATAATCTTTTCCGAGACCAAGGTACTCTGCAAATCTTCGGGCTACTATCAAGGGTTTGTTCATGAAGCCATCCAGATATATAAACATAGACTCAAATTCAACCGAAAAAATGGATACAGATCGAGCAATCATTGGAAGGATGTTATTAACCAGGTAAAACCTTAACTGTTGTGATTGTTTCCATCATACCTGCCGGTTACTAGTCTATTTTTCCGAGTCTCTTCCCCCCCCCTTCCCCAGCTTTCCACTTCTAGCCCCGCCTACTTCCCCCCCCAGCCTCACTTCTTCTCCCCCTAGCGCTCACGCAGCTCACCTCCTTCCCCTACCCCCCCCCCCTCTCTCCCCTCTTGCTATATAACCTCTTGCCACGCCCACTTCAGTATTTTTTCTTGCTGTGGTGTTCCCACCTGATGAGGCTTGCTTGTGTTGCGATTTGTTTTATTTCATATTATTTTATTTCTACCTATGTGACTTTACCGAAAGAACCAAAGAGTATGGATTCCTGCAACCATGAAAGCTTCAAATCAAGTCTTGACACTACTAAGCGAGGCTGTTTATCTTACCTATAAACTTCGTTTTTAGTCTGTCTGTCTGTGTGTCTGTCTGTGTATGGACGAAACTTGCGAAGGATTTGGCTCGCAAACCGTGGGGTTTACGTTTTAAAAAGTACCCAGGTACCACGCCATAAGCCCCGTGGTGAGCCAGCGCTTTTCCGATTTTGCGTCCGTCAACTTAAAAATAGTTTAATGAAGCATTTAGCACAATTTATTACTTATTTATTTCCTTACGCCGCTGAGCTCGCTCCAAAGCACGCATTTGCGCATGCACGACAAAGCCGTGGTTGCCCCTAGCAACGCACAAGCGGGATCGGTGGAATTGGGGAAAAATTCTCATTCGCGTTAAAAATGCTATAAAAATACACAAAACGCTGAGGTAAATTCTTCAAAGTGTGATGTCCTCTTCTCCCCCAACCACCCCAATGTGTGCAGTTACTGCAATAGAGTCGGTAGATGTTACTACTATAGGTCGTAGATACTACTGCAGAGCAGGCGGGGGGATCATGGGTGGGGGGGGGGGGGTAGCAGCCCAGCCCCAGCCTGCCAAGGTGCCACCTCGGCAGGCTGGGCAATCTAAGCGAGGCCGGGAGTTCTGCACAGGACTAGGCCTCACCATCACTCTGTGAAGTTAGTACTTTTTGGTTCTTTCGGTAAAGTCATGTAGAAAGAAAATAAATTAAATAATAGAATACGATGTTTCGATTGCAACACAAGCAATCATCATCAGGTACGAATTAATGAGAAAAATCAAAACTAGTAAACTTAGAAATATAATGCAATACAACACAGAGTCGGCTAACATAACAGTCAACACCCTACCTGGTTGATTACATTCTTACAAAGAGTGCTAAATTTGAGAGAGAGACGAACCACAGTCACGGAGACACAGACAGGGTGAGTACTGGCAGTCTATAATGTAGACTGTAGCCTGGATTTTAAGCTTGGTGAGCGTATTGGCAGTCTATAATGTACACTGTAGCCAGGTTCTTAACCTGAGTGAGCATACTGACAGTCTATAATGTAGACTTATTCTTGGGTTCTTAATAACCATTGATAGTCTACATTATAGACTGCCAGTGCACTCACCAAACTTAAAAACCAGGCTAAAGTCTACGTTATAGACTGCCAGTACATTCCGATTAAAAACCAGGCTACAGTCTACATGAATGGATATTTGTTTATTATCTTATTATTTTTATTCACTTTTTAAAATTATTTTTCTATCTACGTGACTTTACCGAAAGAACTAAAGATTATTATTATATAGTTAGTATAGCTACTACTACAGCCAGTACACACTGCTATACAGTTAGTATAGCTACTACTAGAGCCAGTACACACTGCAAAAGAGTTAGCATAGCTACTACTACAGCCAGTACATACTCCTGTAGTGATAGTAGCTACTACTACAGCCAGTACATTCTGCTGTCGTGATAATAGCTACTACTACAACCAGTACATACTACTGTCGTGATAGTAGCTACTACTACAGCCAGTACATACTGCTGTAGTGATAGTAGCTACTACTACAGCCAGTACATACTGTGGTGATAATAGCTACTACTACAGCCAGTATATACTACTGTGGTGATAGTAGCTACTGCTATAGAGTCAACTTCTTCTTCTTATTCGTCCATCAAAGTTGATGACCATGGCACGTTTGTCATTTTGTTGTGTTTTGATGAGTGCGCAGATGGCTGAACAAGCCAATCCGAGCCCGGAATTCTCTGTGGCACACTGGACAGGTCAAGGAGGATGTAGAGCTCTGAAGTGCAGCCACAAGTCCTTCCTTGGTAGATTTGAGCTGCTGCCTCTTCAAGATAGCACCGGAGCTTCTCCTACTCTCACAGAGGACTGCACCGTCCTGTACTTTTCTTCTCCAGGCAGGTCGGTCCTGTGCTAGTGATTCCCAGCTTTTCAGGTCGAATCCAAAGCTCTTCAAGGAAGCTTTAAGGGTGTCCTTGTAGCGCTTTTTGGGGCCACCTTGTGCTCGCTTGCCATTCTTCAGCTCGCCAAAGAAGACTTGTTTTGGAAGTCTGGCGTAGGGCATTCTGGTTACGTGGCCAGTCCATCTAAGCTGTTCCTTCGCAAGCAAGGTGTAGATGCTGGGGATATTTGCCTTGCTGATGACTTCCGTGTCAGGGATTCTGTCTTGCCACTTGATCCTCAGCAGTTTCCTCAGACAGCTCAAGTGGAGATGATTAAATTTCTTGGCATGGCGCTGGTAAACTGTCCAGGCTTCGCACCCATACAGAAGAGTTGGTAAGACAACAGCCCGGTAGACCTTCAGTTTTGTCTCCTGCTTGATGCCAGTCCTTTCCCATACCAAGTCACGTAGACGTCCAAAGGCTGCACGCACTGGCCTTGACAATCCTGATGTTAACTTCATCATCTATGTGCACAGCGCGAGACAGTGTACTACCAAGGTAAATAAACTTGTCAACGGCTGAAAGCTTTTGCCCATTCACAAAGATGGTTGGCTCAGTGTAGGGTTTCCCAGGAGCAGGTTGGTATAGGACTTCAATCTTCTTTGTGCTGATTGTTAGGCCGAAGTTGTTGCAAGCTGAGAAGAGGTGGTCCATACTGTCCTGTAGATCTTTATTTGAGCCAGCAGCCAGAGCACAGTCATCAGCAAACAAAAGTTCTCGAACAGTGACTTCCTCCACTCTAGTTTTGGCTTGCATCCTCCGCAGATTGAATAGCCCACCATCAAAACGGTAGATGAAGTTAATCCCAGTGTTGTGGTTCTGGAATGAGTCTTGCAGCATGGCAGAAAACACCATGCTGAAGAGCGTTGGCACTAAAACGCAGCCTTGCTTCACCCCGTTTGTGATTGGGAACGGATCAGAGAGTTCTTGCTGGTCTCTGACGCTGGCCATCATGCCATCATGGAGATTGCGCACGATGCCAATGAACTTGTCTGGACACCCGTACTTGGCCATGATTTTCCATAGGCCCTCCCGGCTGACTGTGTCGAATGCTTTTGTTAGATCAACGAAAGCCATATATAGATCAACATTTTGTTCTTGGCATTTAGCTACTACTACAGCCAGTACATACTGCTGTAGTGATAGCTACTACTACAGCAAGTACATAGTACTGTAGTGATAGTAGCTGCTACTACTACAGGCAGTACAAACTACTGTCGTGACAATAGCTACTACTACAGCCAGTACATACTACTGTAGACATAGTAGATACTACTAGTCAGTACATACTACTTTAGTGATGGTAGATACTGCTATCGAGTCGGTAGATACTACTATAGTTAGTAGATATTACTATAGTCAGTATATACTACTGTCGAGTTAGTAGCTACTGCTATAGAGTCAATATACACTATTATAGAGTCAGTAGATACTACTGCAGTCAGTAGAAACTACTGTAGAGTCACTAGATACGACTATAGAGTAATGTAGTTACGACTATAGAGTCGGTACATACTACTGTAAAGTCGGGAGATACTATTGCAGTCGGTAGAGTCTACTGCAGAGAAAGCAGATAGTAGTTATTACTGTAGTGGGTTAGTATGGAGACGGAGTCTTCTTTGGAGGCAACAAGTATTTATTTAATGATACACAGAGAAGGTCCCTAACACAAAAGGGTAATGGCCCCTTCTACCCACAACCTAAGGAGGTACAGCCTCCGGGCTAATGTGCCCTAATCACTGGGACTAACCACTCTTAGCCCTCCGGCTAACGGGACCTAAGGGAGACTGACCCGACCCAGCGAAGGTCCTCGGGTCTCAACCGCTGGCCCACACAGACCCGGCCCTGAGAAGGACGTCGGGTCCGGGGATCCTCAGGGTCCTAGCCTACTGACCACTGGCCTCACTGAGCCCCGGCCCTTATAAGGACGGCGGGGCTTGGGGTCCAGGGTCCTATCTTCAGGTGGACTTCTGAGTCTTCGGCTTGAGGTGGACTGACTCGAGGCGCTCTGGGGTCAGGCTTTTATGGGGCTCCCAGAGTCACTCTGCCCCTGGCCATGCCCATCATCTGGAACCTTCTGGCGGGACCTAGATTGTTGCACAATCCCCCAGCCCCCCCACTGGGGGCCTGAGGTGTTCCCCTCTGGTTCCCAACCGTCCCCCCAGGTTGTCTGACCCACAAGTCCTGCTTAGTACAGACCGGACCTGCTATTGCCCCCTGTTGGCCCCTGACTGGAAGTAAATGCTCAACCGTAGTGGTGGTGGCGTATTACACCCAACAATTACCCACCACACTACTATAGTCAGTGGATATTACTATAGAGTCAATATATATCACTATAGATTCAGTAATACTACTATAGACAGGAGATACCACTACGGTCAGTAAATACTACTATATAATCATTAGATACTCCTGTATAGTTAGAAGATACTACTACTGTCAGTAGATACTACTACGGTCAGTAAATACTACTATAGTCAGAAGATAATAGTACAGTCAGTCGATACTACTACTGCCAGTAGATACCACTACGTTCAGTAAATACTGCTACAGTCAGTAGATACTACTACAGTCAGTAGATACTACTACGTTCAGTAGATACTACGGACTACAGTCAGTTTAACATGTAGGCTTTCGCGACCAATATTATTCATAATAAACGTTTTTGGGTTAGATCGCGTTATTTATAAATGTGTCGTAAATAACGCGATCGAACCCAAAAACGTTAATTATGAATGACTACAGTCAGTAGATACTACTGTAGAGCCAAGTATTACTACTATAAAGTCGGCAGATACTACCATAGAGTGAGCAAATACTACTATAGTCAGCAGATACTACTATAGTCACTAGATACGACTCACTATTGTATGTTGATATATATGCCTATGTGGGGGTAAAAATATCAACTATTTATCCACCACTTTCTATTACTTTTGGATTCAGGACTTCAAGCCTCTTAATTTTGTTGATGGACAAATGGACAAACAGAACACCGGGCTTTCACAATAGCTTAGTACTTGTGTATGTATATATTAAGTTTATAAGAGAAATTTTGAAATATATTTTTCTTCCTGGCAAAACCGGGCACTTCCCGCTAGTGAATATAAAATGCAATAATCATAATAATAATGTGTTAACACTGTGCATTCGAGCCTTGTGTGTGCTTCTCTGGGCATGTGGGGGTTGCGTGCAGCTGCAGGTGAGAGAGCCCCTACCAGGTACGGGGAGCTCAGCACGCACTCGAGGCAGAGCGGGGGCACGTGCGTGAAGCGGTCAGTCACACGCACAGCGCCAGGCTCCACCTCGTCCTCACCGCCGTGATCGATGTAACGCACCTGGCAAGTGCACAGACCACAAGCACACACCACATGCACGCGCGCACTCACCTTTACCAGTCGGCGTGAATATGAACAACAATGCATCACGTCGCAGAGTTCATTCATAAGAAGAGCAACACAGGCACTTGAGCAGTCTGGTCATTTTCTACATTAAGGTTAATCCAGCTCCAGGCAAGCCACGTGCATGATTATTCAAGTGACTTCGCCTTGGTGTGCGCAATGATCACCTGCACAGTATTTGTTTGCACGTTGAGAATCTGGCCTCGGTACCAGCCTCCCGACAGCTGAACGACGCATGGCTGGCCCAAGGAAAACGGCAAGTCCACAAGTCCAGAAAGGCTGCTGTTGTTTATGCTGCTGCCACACTCCGACTTGATGGATTCCATCAGCTTCTGCAGGACCGCATCTGACCGAACAAAAATTAGGAAACATTAAGTGGCAAAGAGTACAGTAGACTCTCGATTAATCCGCACTAATGACGGGGAGGACGGCCGTGGATAATTAAGAAATATCCATTTTCCACGGATCTCTATGCCAAAAAGTAACCATCAATCGATCGATGATGCAAGTGCTCAGTGAGAACACTTCATTGCTCCCGCGCAGAAGACTCTGCCCACCACGTGGACAGCAGCAGAGCCACGCCAATCAACATTAATAAAGCTCCACCCACTGTTGTAAAGATCTTCAACTACTGTACTGTAGGGGCAATTACATGGATTTCACATTAACCAGAGAAACATATGTGTTCGGTTTAAGCATGTGACTTGTAATAAACATTTCCAAGAATAACAATGTAGAACTGTTTTTAGATTATAAGAATAGGTTTAATGCTTTCTGGCAATAAAACAGGTGTTAAGATGTTAAAACATCAAACTGAAACCTTTTGCAAGGAATCATGTCTGCATTAACCACATATGCTTGTGGTGAACATGCAAACCAAAAAATATGCTCTGATAGCATATGCATTGTCTTTGAAACTGATTGGTCCACACATACTGGCAAAGGAGGTCCCATGATGTAGCTGCACACCGCGAGCTCTCAATGTCCTGATAGTGCGTTGTCTTTGTGCTGTTCGCCTGTTGGTGTCCTCTGGTCGAACACTGTTGAGACTAGGCTCTAAAGAAAGCAGTCTCTGGTGTGGACAAATAAGTTTCAAAGACAATGCATATACTATCAGACCATGTTTTTTTGTTTGCATGTTCACCACGAGTATATGTGGTTAATGCAGACATGATTCCTTTAAAAAAGTTTCAGTTTGGTGTTTTTACATCTTAATATCTGTGATATTGCCAGAAAGCGTTAAACCTATTCTTATATTTTGATACTGGCAAGGGAGGTCTCATGATGAATTTGGGCTCAAGGGAAAGTCCATGAGTTATTAATTTACGTCAAAATCTCAGGTGCACGGTTAATTTGCACATTAGATAAACCGCACGCGGATAATTGAGTCTACTGTACAAGCTTCGCCGCATCAGGAAATCCATTTAATTTAAAAGGACAGCTGTGCGCGATACGTCGTGCTTTTCAATCTCCACGCTCAAACTCAATACCAAACTGTGCTGTGATGTGTGGCAATCTGCTAAAACGCCTTCTGATCGATTGTTGATTTCCCTTCCAAACACCCTTTCAGATATCCGTCGTCAAATTGCACACTGCGCGCAAAACCTCCGCCTCCTCACTATTTGAAGCCAGGTGTCCGTAGATGCGCCCACTGGCGCTAACGTGCGTCACCACCAGGCTGAACGTGTCACTGGCCGGGAGGTCGGGCGCCGGGTAGGGGACACTGGCCAACCGCTGCGGTGGAACCGCCGTGTGGGACATCTCCCTGATGCACGCCGCAACGATGTGCTCGCCCATCCTCCTGTGCGCCACTCCTGGATCTGCCTTCGGCCTGGACAAAGGCAGGAAAAGCCATGATGTATAGGATGACTCACTCCCCTCTTCCCAATCATCACTCAAGGGGCACCCACAGTGGCAAAGACGACAAAAATCCCTGCGAGTTGGACTACCTTTTAATGTGGAAGGCCAGCCCCTGAAGTACCAGCAAGTTGCCGATGTCCCTTAGGTGCTCTTTGTCTCCCTCCATGAGGCAAGTGAGCTGCACAGGCACGGGGTCGTCCCTCTCCATCTCCCCCTGCACAGCGAGCCACACCGAGCAATGACACCTGCAGTGTCACACTGAGCACAGCCAGCAATGACACCCGCGGTGTCACACTGAGCACAGCCAGCAATGACACCTGCAGTGTCACACTGAGCCACAACCAGCAATGACATATGCAGTGTCACACTGAGCCACAACCAGCAATGACACCTGCAGTGTCACACTGAGCCACAACCAGCAATGACACCTGCAGTGTCACACTGAGCCACAACCAGCAATGACACCTGCAGTGTCACACTGAGCACAGCCAGCAATGACACCTGCAGTGTCACACTGAGCCACAACCAGCAATGACACCCGCAGTGTCACACTGAGCCACAACCAGCAATGACACCCGCAGTGTCACACTGAGCCACAACCAGCAATGACACCCGCAGTGTCACACTGAGCCACAGCCAGCAATGACACCTGCAGTGTCACACTGAGCCACAGCCAGCAATGACACCCGCAGTGTCACACTGAGCCACAACCAGCAATGACACCCGCAGTGTCACACTGAGCCACAACCAGCAATGACACCTGCAGTGTCACACTGAGCACAGCCAGCAATGACACCCGCAGTGTCACACTGAGCCACAGCCAGCAATGACACCCGCAGTGTCACACTGAGCCACAGCCAGCAATGACACCTGCAGTGTCACACTGAGCCACAACCAGCAATGACACCTGCAGTGTCACACTGAGCCACAACCAGCAATGACACCCGCAGTGTCACACTGAGCCACAACCAATGACACCCGCAGTGTCACACTGAGCCACAACCAGCAATGACACCCGCAGTGTCACACTGAGCCACAGCCAGCAATGACACCCGCAGTGTCACACTGAGCACAGCCAGCAATGACACCCGCAGTGTCACACTGAGCACAGCCAGCAATGACACCCGCAGTGTCACACTTAGCACAACCAGCAATGACACCTGCAGTGTCACACTGAGCACAGCCAGCAATGACACCCGCAGTGTCACACTGAGCACAGCCAGCAATGACACACGCAGTGTCACACTTAGCACAACCAGCAATGACACCCGCAGTGTCACACTGAGCACAGCCAGCAATGACACCCGCAGTGTCACACTGAGCACAGCCAGCAATGACATACCGCAGTGTCACACTGAGCACAGCCAGCAATGACACCTGCAGTGTCACACTGAACCACAACCAGCAATGACACCTGCAGTGTCACACTGAGCCACAACCAGCAATGACACCTGCAGTGTCACACTGAGCACAGCCAGCAATGACACCTGCAGTGTCACACTGAACCACAACCAGCAATGACACCTGCAGTGTCACACTGAGCCACAACCAGCAATGACACCCGCAGTGTCACACTGAGCCACAGCCAGCAATGACACCTGCAGTGTCACACTGAGCACAACCAGCAATGACACCTGCAGTGTCACACTGAGCCACAGCCAGCAATGACACCTGCAGTGTCACACTGAGCACAGCCAGCAATGACACACGCAGTGTCACACTGAGCACAGCCAGCAATGACACACGCAGTGTCACACTAAGCACAGCCAGCAATGACACCCGCAGTGTCACACTGAGCACAACCAGCAATGACACCCGCAGTGTCACACTGAGCACAGCCAGCAATGACACCTGCAGTGTCACACTGAGCACAACCAGCAATGACACCTGCAGTGTCACACTGAGCACAACCAGCAATGACACCCGCAGTGTCACACTGAGCACAGCCAGCAATGACACCCGCAGTGTCACACTGAGCACAACCAGCAATGACACCCGCAGTGTCACACTAAGCACAGCCAGCAATGACACCTGCAGTGTCACACTGAGCACAACCAGCAATGACACCTGCAGTGTCACACTGAGCACAACCAGCAATGACACCCGCAGTGTCACACTGAGCACAGCCAGCAATGACACCCGCAGTGTCACACTGAGCACAGCCAGCAATGACACACGCAGTGTCACACTTAGCACAACCAGCAATGACACCCGCAGTGTCACACTGAGCACAGCCAGCAATGACACCCGCAGTGTCACACTGAGCACAGCCAGCAATGACACCCGCAATGTCACACTGAGCCACAACCAGCAATGACACCCGCAGTGTCACACTGAGCACAGCCAGCAATGACACCCGCAGTGTCACACTGAGCACAACCAGCAATGACACCCGCAGTGTCACACTGAGCCACAGCCAGCAATGACACCCGCAGTGTCACACTGAGCACAGCCAGCAATGAAACCTGCAGTGTCACACTGAGCACAGCCAGCAATGACACCCGCAGTGTCACACTGAGCCACAGCCAGCAATGACACCTGCAGTGTCACACTGAGCACAGCCAGCAATGAAACCTGCAGTGTCACACTGAGCACAGCCAGCAATGACACCCGCAGTGTCACACTGAGCCACAGCCAGCAATGACACCTGCAGTGTCACACTGAGCACAGCCAGCAATGACACCCGCAGTGTCACACTGAGCCACAGCCAGCAATGACACCCGCAGTGTCACACTGAGCACAGCCAGCAATGACACCCGCAGTGTCACACTGAGCACAGCCAGCAATGACACCCGCAATGTCACACTGAGCCACAACCAGCAATGACACCCGCAGTGTCACACTGAGCACAGCCAGCAATGACACCCGCAGTGTCACACTGAGCCACAGCCAGCAATGACACCTGCAGTGTCACACTGAGCACAACCAGCAATGACACCCGCAGTGTCACACTGAGCACAGCCAGCAATGACACCCGCAGTGTCACACTGAGCACAGCCAGCAATGACACACGCAGTGTCACACTTAGCACAACCAGCAATGACACCTGCAGTGTCACACTGAGCACAGCCAGCAATGACACCCGCAGTGTCACACTGAGCACAACCAGCAATGACACCCGCAGTGTCACACTGAGCCACAGCCAGCAATGACACCCGCAGTGTCACACTGAGCACAGCCAGCAATGACACCCGCAGTGTCACACTGAGCACAACCAGCAATGACACCCGCAGTGTCACACTGAGCCACAGCCAGCAATGACACCCGCAGTGTCACACTGAGCACAGCCAGCAATGACACCTGCAGTGTCACACTGAGCACAGCCAGCAATGACACCCGCAGTGTCACACTGAGCCACAGCCAGCAATGACACCTGCAGTGTCACACTGAGCACAGCCAGCAATGACACCCGCAGTGTCACACTGAGCCACAGCCAGCAATGACACCCGCAGTGTCACACTGAGCACAGCCAGCAATGACACCCGCAGTGTCACACTGAGCACAGCCAGCAATGACACCCGCAATGTCACACTGAGCCACAACCAGCAATGACACCCGCAGTGTCACACTGAGCACAGCCAGCAATGACACCCGCAGTGTCACACTGAGCACAGCCAGCAATGACACCTGCAGTGTCACAATGAGCACAGCCAGCAATGACACCTGCAGTGTCACACTGAGCACAGCCAGCAATGACACCCGCAGTGTCACACTGAGCACAGCCAGCAATGACACCTGCAGTGTCACAATGAGCACAGCCAGCAATGACACCCGCAGTGTCACACTGAGCCACAGCCAGCAATGACACCCGCAGTGTCACACTGAGCACAGCCAGCAATGACACCTGCAGTGTCACAATGAGCACAGCCAGCAATGACACCCGCAGTGTCACACTGAGCACAGCCAGCAATGACACCTGCAGTGTCACACTGAGCACAGCCAGCAATGACACCTGCAGTGTCACAATGAGCACAGCCAGCAATGACACCTGCAGTGTCACACTGAGCACAGCCAGCAATGACACCCGCAGTGTCACACTGAGCCACAGCCAGCAATGACACCTGCAGTGTCACACTGAGCACAGCCAGCAATGACACCCGCGGTGTCACACTGAGCACAGCCAGCAATGACACCTGCAGTGTCACACTGAGCCACAACCAGCAATGACATATGCAGTGTCACACTGAGCCACAACCAGCAATGACACCTGCAGTGTCACACTGAGCCACAACCAGCAATGACACCTGCAGTGTCACACTGAGCCACAACCAGCAATGACACCTGCAGTGTCACACTGAGCACAGCCAGCAATGACACCTGCAGTGTCACACTGAGCCACAACCAGCAATGACACCCGCAGTGTCACACTGAGCCACAACCAGCAATGACACCCGCAGTGTCACACTGAGCCACAACCAGCAATGACACCCGCAGTGTCACACTGAGCCACAGCCAGCAATGACACCTGCAGTGTCACACTGAGCCACAGCCAGCAATGACACCCGCAGTGTCACACTGAGCCACAACCAGCAATGACACCCGCAGTGTCACACTGAGCCACAACCAGCAATGACACCTGCAGTGTCACACTGAGCACAGCCAGCAATGACACCCGCAGTGTCACACTGAGCCACAGCCAGCAATGACACCCGCAGTGTCACACTGAGCCACAGCCAGCAATGACACCTGCAGTGTCACACTGAGCCACAACCAGCAATGACACCTGCAGTGTCACACTGAGCCACAACCAGCAATGACACCCGCAGTGTCACACTGAGCCACAACCAATGACACCCGCAGTGTCACACTGAGCCACAACCAGCAATGACACCCGCAGTGTCACACTGAGCCACAGCCAGCAATGACACCCGCAGTGTCACACTGAGCACAGCCAGCAATGACACCCGCAGTGTCACACTGAGCACAGCCAGCAATGACACCCGCAGTGTCACACTTAGCACAACCAGCAATGACACCTGCAGTGTCACACTGAGCACAGCCAGCAATGACACCCGCAGTGTCACACTGAGCACAGCCAGCAATGACACACGCAGTGTCACACTTAGCACAACCAGCAATGACACCCGCAGTGTCACACTGAGCACAGCCAGCAATGACACCCGCAGTGTCACACTGAGCACAGCCAGCAATGACATACCGCAGTGTCACACTGAGCACAGCCAGCAATGACACCTGCAGTGTCACACTGAACCACAACCAGCAATGACACCTGCAGTGTCACACTGAGCCACAACCAGCAATGACACCTGCAGTGTCACACTGAGCACAGCCAGCAATGACACCTGCAGTGTCACACTGAACCACAACCAGCAATGACACCTGCAGTGTCACACTGAGCCACAACCAGCAATGACACCCGCAGTGTCACACTGAGCCACAGCCAGCAATGACACCTGCAGTGTCACACTGAGCACAACCAGCAATGACACCTGCAGTGTCACACTGAGCCACAGCCAGCAATGACACCTGCAGTGTCACACTGAGCACAGCCAGCAATGACACACGCAGTGTCACACTGAGCACAGCCAGCAATGACACACGCAGTGTCACACTAAGCACAGCCAGCAATGACACCCGCAGTGTCACACTGAGCACAACCAGCAATGACACCCGCAGTGTCACACTGAGCACAGCCAGCAATGACACCTGCAGTGTCACACTGAGCACAACCAGCAATGACACCTGCAGTGTCACACTGAGCACAACCAGCAATGACACCCGCAGTGTCACACTGAGCACAGCCAGCAATGACACCCGCAGTGTCACACTGAGCACAACCAGCAATGACACCCGCAGTGTCACACTAAGCACAGCCAGCAATGACACCTGCAGTGTCACACTGAGCACAACCAGCAATGACACCTGCAGTGTCACACTGAGCACAACCAGCAATGACACCCGCAGTGTCACACTGAGCACAGCCAGCAATGACACCCGCAGTGTCACACTGAGCACAGCCAGCAATGACACACGCAGTGTCACACTTAGCACAACCAGCAATGACACCCGCAGTGTCACACTGAGCACAGCCAGCAATGACACCCGCAGTGTCACACTGAGCACAGCCAGCAATGACACCCGCAATGTCACACTGAGCCACAACCAGCAATGACACCCGCAGTGTCACACTGAGCACAGCCAGCAATGACACCCGCAGTGTCACACTGAGCACAACCAGCAATGACACCCGCAGTGTCACACTGAGCCACAGCCAGCAATGACACCCGCAGTGTCACACTGAGCACAGCCAGCAATGAAACCTGCAGTGTCACACTGAGCACAGCCAGCAATGACACCCGCAGTGTCACACTGAGCCACAGCCAGCAATGACACCTGCAGTGTCACACTGAGCACAGCCAGCAATGAAACCTGCAGTGTCACACTGAGCACAGCCAGCAATGACACCCGCAGTGTCACACTGAGCCACAGCCAGCAATGACACCTGCAGTGTCACACTGAGCACAGCCAGCAATGACACCCGCAGTGTCACACTGAGCCACAGCCAGCAATGACACCCGCAGTGTCACACTGAGCACAGCCAGCAATGACACCCGCAGTGTCACACTGAGCACAGCCAGCAATGACACCCGCAATGTCACACTGAGCCACAACCAGCAATGACACCCGCAGTGTCACACTGAGCACAGCCAGCAATGACACCCGCAGTGTCACACTGAGCCACAGCCAGCAATGACACCTGCAGTGTCACACTGAGCACAGCCAGCAATGACACCCGCAGTGTCACACTGAGCCACAGCCAGCAATGACACCCGCAGTGTCACACTGAGCACAGCCAGCAATGACACCCGCAGTGTCACACTGAGCACAGCCAGCAATGACACCCGCAGTGTCACACTGAGCACAGCCAGCAATGACACCTGCAGTGTCACACTGAGCCACAACCAGCAATGACACCCGCAGTGTCACACTGAGCCACAGCCAGCAATGACACCCGCAGTGTCACACTGAGCACAGCCAGCAATGACACCCGCAGTGTCACACTGAGCACAGCCAGCAATGACACCCGCAGTGTCACACTGAGCCACAACCAGCAATGACACCCGCAGTGTCACACTGAGCCACAGCCAGCAATGACACCCGCAGTGTCACACTGAGCACAGCCAGCAATGACACCTGCAGTGTCACACTGAGCACAGCCAGCAATGACACCTGCAGTGTCACACTGAGCACAGCCAGCAATGACACCTGCAGTGTCACACTGAGCACAGCCAGCAATGACACCCGCAGTGTCACACTGAGCACAACCAGCAATGACACCCGCAGTGTCACACTGAGCACAACCAGCAATGACACCCGCAGTGTCACACTTAGCACAGCCAGCAATGACACCCGCAGTGTCACACTTAGCACAACCAGCAATGACACCCGCAGTGTCACACTGAGCACAGCCAGCAATGACACCCGCAGTGTCACACTGAGCACAACCAGCAATGACACCCGCAGTGTCACACTTAGCACAGCCAGCAATGACACCCGCAGTGTCACACTGAGCACAGCCAGCAATGACACCCGCAGTGTCACACTGAGCACAGCCAGCAATGACACCCGCAGTGTCACACTGAGCACAACCAGCAATGACACCCGCAGTGTCACACCGAGCACAGCCAGCAATGACACCTGCAGTGTCACACTGAGCCACAACCAGCAATGACACCCGCAGTGTCACACTGAGCCACAGCCAGCAATGACACCTGCAGTGTCACACTGAGCACAACCAGCAATGACACCTGCAGTGTCACACTGAGCCACAACCAGCAATGACACCCGCAGTGTCACACTGAGCCACAGCCAGCAATGACACCTGCAGTGTCACACTGAGCACAACCAGCAATGACACCTGCAGTGTCACACTGAGCCACAGCCAGCAATGACACCTGCAGTGTCACACTGAGCACAGCCAGCAATGACACACGCAGTGTCACACTGAGCACAGCCAGCAATGACACACGCAGTGTCACACTAAGCACAGCCAGCAATGACACCTGCAGTGTCACACTGAGCACAACCAGCAATGACACCCGCAGTGTCACACTGAGCACAGCCAGCAATGACACCTGCAGTGTCACACTGAGCACAACCAGCAATGACACCTGCAGTGTCACACTGAGCACAACCAGCAATGACACCCGCAGTGTCACACTGAGCACAGCCAGCAATGACACCTGCAGTGTCACACTGAGCACAACCAGCAATGACACCCGCAGTGTCACACTAAGCACAGCCAGCAATGACACCTGCAGTGTCACACAGAGCACAACCAGCAATGACACCTGCAGTGTCACACTGAGCACAACCAGCAATGACACCCGCAGTGTCACACTGAGCACAGCCAGCAATGACACCCGCAGTGTCACACTGAGCACAGCCAGCAATGACACACGCAGTGTCACACTTAGCACAACCAGCAATGACACCTGCAGTGTCACACTGAGCACAGCCAGCAATGACACCCGCAGTGTCACACTGAGCACAGCCAGCAATGACACCCGCAATGTCACACTGAGCCACAACCAGCAATGACACCCGCAGTGTCACACTGAGCACAGCCAGCAATGACACCCGCAGTGTCACACTGAGCACAACCAGCAATGACACCCGCAGTGTCACACTGAGCCACAGCCAGCAATGACACCCGCAGTGTCACACTGAGCACAGCCAGCAATGACACCTGCAGTGTCACACTGAGCACAGCCAGCAATGACACCCGCAGTGTCACACTGAGCCACAGCCAGCAATGACACCTGCAGTGTCACACTGAGCACAGCCAGCAATGACACCCGCAGTGTCACACTGAGCCACAGCCAGCAATGACACCCGCAGTGTCACACTGAGCACAGCCAGCAATGACACCCGCAGTGTCACACTGAGCACAGCCAGCAATGACACCCGCAATGTCACACTGAGCCACAACCAGCAATGACACCCGCAGTGTCACACTGAGCACAGCCAGCAATGACACCCGCAGTGTCACACTGAGCACAGCCAGCAATGACACCTGCAGTGTCACAATGAGCACAGCCAGCAATGACACCTGCAGTGTCACACTGAGCCACAGCCAGCAATGACACCCGCAGTGTCACACTGAGCACAGCCAGCAATGACACCTGCAGTGTCACAATGAGCACAGCCAGCAATGACACCCGCAGTGTCACACTGAGCCACAGCCAGCAATGACACCCGCAGTGTCACACTGAGCACAGCCAGCAATGACACCTGCAGTGTCACAATGAGCACAGCCAGCAATGACACCCGCAGTGTCACACTGAGCACAGCCAGCAATGACACCTGCAGTGTCACACTGAGCACAGCCAGCAATGACACCTGCAGTGTCACAATGAGCACAGCCAGCAATGACACCTGCAGTGTCACACTGAGCACAGCCAGCAATGACACCCGCAGTGTCACACTGAGCCACAGCCAGCAATGACACCTGCAGTGTCACACTGAGCACAGCCAGCAATGACACCCGCAGTGTCACACTGAGCCACAGCCAGCAATGACACCCGCAGTGTCACACTGAGCACAGCCAGCAATGACACCCGCAGTGTCACACTGAGCACAGCCAGCAATGACACCCGCAATGTCACACTGAGCCACAACCAGCAATGACACCCGCAGTGTCACACTGAGCACAGCCAGCAATGACACCCGCAGTGTCACACTGAGCACAACCAGCAATGACACCCGCAGTGTCACACTGAGCCACAGCCAGCAATGACACCCGCAGTGTCACACTGAGCACAGCCAGCAATGACACCTGCAGTGTCACAATGAGCACAGCCAGCAATGACACCCGCAGTGTCACACTGAGCCACAGCCAGCAATGACACCCGCAGTGTCACACTGAGCACAGCCAGCAATGACACCTGCAGTGTCACAATGAGCACAGCCAGCAATGACACCCGCAGTGTCACACTGAGCACAGCCAGCAATGACACCTGCAGTGTCACACTGAGCACAGCCAGCAATGACACCTGCAGTGTCACAATGAGCACAGCCAGCAATGACACCTGCAGTGTCACACTGAGCACAGCCAGCAATGACACCTGCAGTGTCACACTGAGCACAGCCAGCAATGACACCTGCAGTGTCACACTGAGCACAGCCAGCAATGACACCCGCAGTGTCACACTGAGCACAACCAGCAATGACACCCGCAGTGTCACACTGAGCACAACCAGCAATGACACCCGCAGTGTCACACTTAGCACAGCCAGCAATGATACCCGCAGTGTCACACTTAGCACAACCAGCAATGACACCCGCAGTGTCACACTGAGCACAGCCAGCAATGACACCCGCAGTGTCACACTGAGCACAACCAGCAATGACACCCGCAGTGTCACACTTAGCACAGCCAGCAATGACACCCGCAGTGTCACACTGAGCACAGCCAGCAATGACACCCGCAGTGTCACACTGAGCACAGCCAGCAATGACACCCGCAGTGTCACACTGAGCACAACCAGCAATGACACCCGCAGTGTCACACCGAGCACAGCCAGCAATGACACCTGCAGTGTCACACTGAGCCACAACCAGCAATGACACCCGCAGTGTCACACTGAGCCACAGCCAGCAATGACACCTGCAGTGTCACACTGAGCACAACCAGCAATGACACCTGCAGTGTCACACTGAGCCACAACCAGCAATGACACCCGCAGTGTCACACTGAGCCACAGCCAGCAATGACACCTGCAGTGTCACACTGAGCACAACCAGCAATGACACCTGCAGTGTCACACTGAGCCACAGCCAGCAATGACACCCGCAGTGTCACACTGAGCACAGCCAGCAATGACACACGCAGTGTCACACTGAGCACAGCCAGCAATGACACACGCAGTGTCACACTAAGCACAGCCAGCAATGACACCTGCAGTGTCACACTGAGCACAACCAGCAATGACACCCGCAGTGTCACACTGAGCACAGCCAGCAATGACACCTGCAGTGTCACACTGAGCACAACCAGCAATGACACCTGCAGTGTCACACTGAGCACAACCAGCAATGACACCCGCAGTGTCACACTGAGCACAGCCAGCAATGACACCTGCAGTGTCACACTGAGCACAACCAGCAATGACACCCGCAGTGTCACACTAAGCACAGCCAGCAATGACACCTGCAGTGTCACACAGAGCACAACCAGCAATGACACCTGCAGTGTCACACTGAGCACAACCAGCAATGACACCCGCAGTGTCACACTGAGCACAGCCAGCAATGACACCCGCAGTGTCACACTGAGCACAGCCAGCAATGACACACGCAGTGTCACACTTAGCACAACCAGCAATGACACCCGCAGTGTCACACTGAGCACAGCCAGCAATGACACCCGCAGTGTCACACTGAGCACAGCCAGCAATGACACCCGCAATGTCACACTGAGCCACAACCAGCAATGACACCCGCAGTGTCACACTGAGCACAGCCAGCAATGACACCCGCAGTGTCACACTGAGCACAACCAGCAATGACACCCGCAGTGTCACACTGAGCCACAGCCAGCAATGACACCCGCAGTGTCACACTGAGCACAGCCAGCAATGACACCTGCAGTGTCACACTGAGCACAGCCAGCAATGACACCCGCAGTGTCACACTGAGCCACAGCCAGCAATGACACCTGCAGTGTCACACTGAGCACAGCCAGCAATGACACCCGCAGTGTCACACTGAGCCACAGCCAGCAATGACACCCGCAGTGTCACACTGAGCACAGCCAGCAATGACACCCGCAGTGTCACACTGAGCACAGCCAGCAATGACACCCGCAATGTCACACTGAGCCACAACCAGCAATGACACCCGCAGTGTCACACTGAGCACAGCCAGCAATGACACCCGCAGTGTCACACTGAGCACAACCAGCAATGACACCCGCAGTGTCACACTGAGCCACAGCCAGCAATGACACCCGCAGTGTCACACTGAGCACAGCCAGCAATGACACCTGCAGTGTCACAATGAGCACAGCCAGCAATGACACCCGCAGTGTCACACTGAGCCACAGCCAGCAATGACACCTGCAGTGTCACACTGAGCACAGCCAGCAATGACACCCGCAGTGTCACACTGAGCCAGAGCCAGCAATGACACCCGCAGTGTCACACTGAGCACAGCCAGCAATGACACCCGCAGTGTCACACTGAGCACAGCCAGCAATGACACCCGCAGTGTCACACTGAGCACAGCCAGCAATGACACCCGCAGTGTCACACTGAGCCACAACCAGCAATGACACCCGCAGTGTCACACTGAGCCACAGCCAGCAATGACACCCGCAGTGTCACACTGAGCACAGCCAGCAATGACACCCGCAGTGTCACACTGAGCACAGCCAGCAATGACACCCGCAGTGTCACACTGAGCACAGCCAGCAATGACACCTGCAGTGTCACACTGAGCACAGCCAGCAATGACAACTGCAGTGTCACACTGAGCACAGCCAGCAATGACACCTGCAGTGTCACACTGAGCACAGCCAGCAATGACACCTGCAGTGTCACACTGAGCACAGCCAGCAATGACACCTGCAGTGTCACACTGAGCACAACCAGCAATGACACCCGCAGTGTCACACTGAGCACAACCAGCAATGACACCCGCAGTGTCACACTTAGCACAGCCAGCAATGACACCCGCAGTGTCACACTTAGCACAACCAGCAATGACACCCGCAGTGTCACACTGAGCACAGCCAGCAATGACACCCGCAGTGTCACACTGAGCACAACCAGCAATGACACCCGCAGTGTCACACTTAGCACAGCCAGCAATGACACCCGCAGTGTCACACTGAGCACAGCCAGCAATGACACCCGCAGTGTCACACTGAGCACAGCCAGCAATGACACCTGCAGTGTCACACTGAGCACAACCAGCAATGACACCCGCAGTGTCACACTGAGCACAGCCAGCAATGACACCTGCAGTGTCACACTGAGCACAGCCAGCAATGACACCTGCAGTGTCACACTGAGCACAGCCAGCAATGACACCTGCAGTGTCACACTGAGCACAACCAGCAATGACACCCGCAGTGTCACACTGAGCCACAACCAGCAATGACACCTGCAGTGTCACACTGAGCACAACCAGCAATGACACCCGCAGTGTCACACTGAGCACAGCCAGCAATGACACCCGCAGTGTCACACTGAGCACAGCCAGCAATGACACACGCAGTGTCACACTTAGCACAACCAGCAATGACACCTGCAGTGTCACACTGAGCACAGCCAGCAATGACACCCGCAGTGTCACACTGAGCACAGCCAGCAATGACACCCGCAATGTCACACTGAGCCACAACCAGCAATGACACCCGCAGTGTCACACTGAGCACAGCCAGCAATGACACCCGCAGTGTCACACTGAGCACAACCAGCAATGACACCCGCAGTGTCACACTGAGCCACAGCCAGCAATGACACCCGCAGTGTCACACTGAGCACAGCCAGCAATGACACCTGCAGTGTCACACTGAGCACAGCCAGCAATGACACCCGCAGTGTCACACTGAGCCACAGCCAGCAATGACACCTGCAGTGTCACACTGAGCACAGCCAGCAATGACACCCGCAGTGTCACACTGAGCCACAGCCAGCAATGACACCCGCAGTGTCACACTGAGCACAGCCAGCAATGACACCCGCAGTGTCACACTGAGCACAGCCAGCAATGACACCCGCAATGTCACACTGAGCCACAACCAGCAATGACACCCGCAGTGTCACACTGAGCACAGCCAGCAATGACACCCGCAGTGTCACACTGAGCACAACCAGCAATGACACCCGCAGTGTCACACTGAGCCACAGCCAGCAATGACACCCGCAGTGTCACACTGAGCACAGCCAGCAATGACACCTGCAGTGTCACAATGAGCACAGCCAGCAATGACACCCGCAGTGTCACACTGAGCCACAGCCAGCAATGACACCTGCAGTGTCACACTGAGCACAGCCAGCAATGACACCCGCAGTGTCACACTGAGCCACAGCCAGCAATGACACCCGCAGTGTCACACTGAGCACAGCCAGCAATGACACCCGCAGTGTCACACTGAGCACAGCCAGCAATGACACCCGCAGTGTCACACTGAGCACAGCCAGCAATGACACCCGCAGTGTCACACTGAGCCACAACCAGCAATGACACCCGCAGTGTCACACTGAGCCACAGCCAGCAATGACACCCGCAGTGTCACACTGAGCACAGCCAGCAATGACACCCGCAGTGTCACACTGAGCACAGCCAGCAATGACACCCGCAGTGTCACACTGAGCACAGCCAGCAATGACACCTGCAGTGTCACACTGAGCACAGCCAGCAATGACAACTGCAGTGTCACACTGAGCACAGCCAGCAATGACACCTGCAGTGTCACACTGAGCACAGCCAGCAATGACACCTGCAGTGTCACACTGAGCACAGCCAGCAATGACACCTGCAGTGTCACACTGAGCACAGCCAGCAATGACACCTGCAGTGTCACACTGAGCACAACCAGCAATGACACCCGCAGTGTCACACTGAGCACAACCAGCAATGACACCCGCAGTGTCACACTTAGCACAGCCAGCAATGACACCCGCAGTGTCACACTTAGCACAACCAGCAATGACACCCGCAGTGTCACACTGAGCACAACCAGCAATGACACCCGCAGTGTCACACTGAGCACAACCAGCAATGACACCCGCAGTGTCACACTTAGCACAGCCAGCAATGACACCCGCAGTGTCACACTGAGCACAGCCAGCAATGACACCCGCAGTGTCACACTGAGCACAGCCAGCAATGACACCTGCAGTGTCACACTGAGCACAACCAGCAATGACACCCGCAGTGTCACACTGAGCACAGCCAGCAATGACACCTGCAGTGTCACACTGAGCACAGCCAGCAATGACACCTGCAGTGTCACACTGAGCACAGCCAGCAATGACACCTGCAGTGTCACACTGAGCACAGCCAGCAATGACACCCGCAGTGTCACACTGAGCACAACCAGCAATGACACCCGCAGTGTCACACTGAGCACAGCCAGCAATGACACCCGCAGTGTCACACTGAGCCACAACCAGCAATGACACCTGCAGTGTCACACTGAGCACAACCAGCAATGACACCTGCAGTGTCACACTGAGCCACAACCAGCAATGACACCTGCAGTGTCACACTGAGCCACAACCAGCAATGACACCTGCAGTGTCACACTGAGCCACAACCAGCAATGACACCTGCAGTGTCACACTGAGCCACAACCAGCAATGACACCTGCAGTGTCACACTGAGCCACAACCATCAATGACACCCGCAGTGTCACACTGAGCCACAACCAGCAATGACACCTGCAGTGTCACACTGAGCCACAACCAGCAATGACACCTGCAGTGTCACACTGAGCCACAACCAGCAATGACACCCGCAGTTTCACACTGAGCCACAACCAGCAATGACACCTGCAGTGTCACACTGAGCCACAACCAGCAATGACACCTGCAGTGTCACACTGAGCCACAACCAGCAATGACACCCGCAGTGTCACACTGAGCCACAACCAGCAATGACACCCGCAGTGTCACACTGAGCCACAACCAGCAATGACACCCGCAGTGTCACACTGAGCCACAGCCAGCAATGACACCCGCAGTGTCACACTGAGCACAACCAGCAATGACACCCGCAGTGTCACACTGAGCCACAACCAGCAATGACACCCGCAGTGTCACACTGAGCACAACCAGCAATGACACCCGCAGTGTCACACTGAGCCACAACCAGCAATGACACCCGCAGTGTCACACTGAGCCACAGCCAGCAATGACACCTGCAGTGTCACACTGAGCCACAACCAGCAATGACACCTGCAGTGTCACACTGAGCCACAACCAGCAATGACACCCGCAGTGTCACACTGAGCCACAACCAGCAATGACACCCGCAGTGTCACACTGAGCCACAACCAGCAATGACACCCGCAGTGTCACACTGAGCCACAACCAGCAATGACACCTGCAGTGTCACACTGAGCCACAACCAGCAATGACACCCGCAGTGTCACACTGAGCCACAACCAGCAATGACACCCGCAGTGTCACACTGAGCCACAGCCAGCAATGACACCCGCAGTGTCACACTGAGCACAACCAGCAATGACACCCGCAGTGTCACACTGAGCCACAACCAGCAATGACACCCGCAGTGTCACACTGAGCCACAACCAGCAATGACACCCGCAGTGTCACACTGAGCCACAGCCAGCAATGACACCTGCAGTGTCACACTGAGCCACAACCAGCAATGACACCTGCAGTGTCACCAACTGAAACCATCAAAAGCAAATATTTTCTAATGAAAATGATTCGTGACGTAATATAAATTTTTTAGTAATCTATGCAAAGTAATTTGGTCATACTTGTTGCTTTTGATAAACTAAAGGTCCAGCACTCTGAAAACCCGCCTCTGACCACAACTCCGTTGCTGGGGCTCTCTCGAGACAAAGCTCCTTAACTTTTGCATTTTCTTCGTGGAGGCAAAACCCAGTCCATCCCAGGTAATCCCAATATTCCTGGCGACTGGCTGAAAAACCTTTGGAAGCAGTTACCGCTCGCCCAGATCCAGGCTTTCTCAGCTTAACCAAACCGGCTGTCTGAATTGTCGGTCCCAGCAAGCTGGCAAGCCCAGCAAGGGCACACCCTGGCTCTCTCTGCCCAGGATAAATAGGCAAGCAAACTCGTGTGTCATTTTTTGTAACCGTGGAGGGCCATGCCATCAGGTTGTCGCAGCACTTCAACAAGACAATCCTTTGTCCATTGCCACTGCTCCTAGAGGCTACATAGATATCCGTACAGCCCTGAATTTGAATACAGTAAAACCTTGGATTGCGAGCATAATTCGTTCCAGAAACGTGCTTGTAATCCAAAGCACTCGTATATCAAAGCGAATATCCCCATAAGAAATAATGGAAACTCAGATGATTCGTTCCACATCCCAAAAATATTCATGTAAAAATGATTAATACAAAATACCTTTTTATATTTGTATTATTTAAATTTAATATAAAGTAATCAAATTTATTAATCAAATTTAATCGAGGCTGGTGTGAGGGGGACTAAAGAGAGGAGAGGAGGGTTATTGTGTAGGACAACTTTCACTGTCACTAACGGAATCACTGCCATCTGTTGGCTCACTGGAATCTTTTTATTTTTGTGCGACTTTAAGAAGGAACCTATCCAATGACACTTGCTTTTGCCTCCTTTTGAGGATTTCGCGGAAATGTGACATTGCATTGTCGTTAAACAGATTCATCGCTCGCACTGCTACAGCCTTATTCGGGTGGTGCTTTTCTACTAAATTTTGCACTGGTTCCCACATTTTACACATCTCCCTAATCTCATTTGAAGTGAGGGATTCCTCCGTCTTTTTCTCCTCCTCCTCAGATGAGATCTCCTCCATATCCTCTTGATGTTGCTCGCAATGCAGATCCATCAGTTCGTCGGTGGTCAGCTCCTGGCCATGTTCCTCCACCAGCTCTTGAATGTCGTCCTCATTCACCTCCAGTCGCACGTCTTTCCCCAAGGACACAATTTCCTCGACAACTGGCGGCTCCTGTTCATGAGTAAACCCCTCAACGCAATCAGATCACAGTTTTCTCCAAGCAGAATTGAGGGTTCTCTTGGTGACCCCACCCCAGGCTTTATCGATGATCGAGGCAGTTTACGATGTGGAAATGATTTTTTCCAAAACTCTCGGAGGGTAAGGTTTGTTCCTTCGGTCACCTCGAAGCATCGCTGAAATAGTGCTTTGGTGTAAAGCTTTTTAAAGTTTGAAATGACCAGCTGATCCATGGGCTGGAGTAATGGAGTGGTGTTGGGAGGAAGGAACTTGACCTTAATGAACTCGAATTCCTCCAGTAAGTTGTCCTCAAGGCCTGGAGGACGAGCAAGAGCATTATCCATAACCAGCAAGACTTTTGAGTGGCAAATTATTTTCTAAAAGGTATTTCTTCACTGCAGGACCGAAGACCTCATTGATCCACTCAACAAACAAGATACGAGTAACCCAAGTCTTGCTGTTGGACCTCCACAACGTTTAACTGGCTCTTCTGCACCTTGCATTTCTTGAAGGCTTGTGGATTCTCGAAATGATACACGAGCAGGGGCTTGACTTTGAAATCACCGCTTGCATTAGCACACAACAAGAGGGTGAGACGGTCTTTCATGGGCTTGTGACCGGGCATTGCATTCTCTTCTGCTGTAATGTAGGTCCTCTTTGGCATCTTTTTCCAAAAAAGCCCCGTCTCATCGCAGTTAAAAACTTGCTGCGGCAGGTAACACTCGGAAACCATGAGCTTCTGGAGCTCGGCAGCGAACGCCTCAGCTGCCTTAGCGTCCGAACACGCAGCCTCTCCGTGCCTCACAACACTATGGATGCCACTTCTCCTCTTAAAGTTATCAAACCATCGCCTGCTCGCCTCGATGCCTTCTTCGTTTTCTGTCGACGTACCTGGCAGTTTACTTACGAGGTCGGCGTACAAGTCCTTTGCCTTCTCGCAGATAAAGTTCTCGGTCTCAGTATCACCTGCTAGTTGATTCCGTTTATCCACACGAGAAGCAACTTTTCTACATCTTCCAGAACACGTGGCCGTTGCTTTGATACTCTCGTGACTCATTTTGCTGCATCTAGCCCCCTTATTTCTTCTTTAATACTGTGCAAATCGTCCACGTAGACTTGTTATAAAATCTTGCGATGTCGGTCACTCGCATACCTTATTCGTGCTTCGATGATTTCCTTCTTAACTTCCACAGTAATCATCTCCTTCTTCTTACCGCCTTCCTTTTCAACCTTTTTCTTCATGGGTGCCATTGTTGCAGTACAGTTACTAAAGAACAGTCACTACACTTGGACACTAGATAAAAAAAATGCTTCACGCACACACGTGGTCACAACACTATAGTAAACAGTATATTGTATGCTCGCACGGATATTGACTATACGAGTGAGGCACGCCGACTGAGACCGAGCATTGGAGACGATTACCCACAATCCCGCAGTGAGAGAGAGAAGAACCATTGGCTCAGTTGTGATCACGTATTCTGTATGTACTACAGTACTCGTATTGCAAGACCTCGCTCGTTTATCAATTATTATTAATAAAAAAAATTTGCTCGTCTTGCAAAACACTCGCAGACCAAGTTACTCGCATTCCAAGGTTTTACTCTATATTGATACTGCTCCTTCTGTTCTTCTGGCGACCATCTGCCCTGTGAAAGCTCTGTGCTTTGGTAGCACGCTTTCCATTCTGAACGTGCTCGCCTGTCTCCACCACTGCCTGTTGCTCCTTCAAGAAGCCGCGGGGGAATGCCCTCCCACCTGCAAGAGAGGGACGACTCAAGCCACCGTAAGAGGTTCTGGTCTCACCGGCTGGGAGAGCTTCACAAAGTGCCTCAAGGTCACCCCTGCAAGGGGTCTCTACCCATGCGGTCAGGAAGCACCACTGCGTGGCTCCTCATAGGTAGCCTGGCCCAAGGGGACCACGTCTACCATCGCCGTCACATAGTCCAGGGGGTTACCAGGGTGTGCCTTGCACTTTGGCTGTCTCCGCTCGGAGGCATCTGACCTTTTCGCACTGTCGGCGAGTGGTCACTGCAGTGCCGATCGTGTCCTCCAGGAGGCCTGGACTTGGGTACACGTCGATGCCGTCCTTTCACAGATGAGCGATGAACGCGACCAACACCTTCGTGGTGGATAGATGTTAACTCCATGGCCTGGTATTCAGGAGGTCGTGGGTTCAATCCCGATCCTGACGCCTGCTGTATATTTGGAGTTGGCATGTCTCTCTTCCGTGATCGCGCTGATTTTTCTCCGGGTCCTCCAGTTTTTCCCTCCACATTTAGAAAAATGCGTTTAGAGTATTTGGCTGCTATAAATTTCCACGTGATAGGCTACTTTGTTGATCTATCATTTGTGGCCAGGTCGCTTCTGAAAAAGAGCTACAGTAACTCAGTGGGCCTTACCTGGTAAAGTAAAAAATGGTTTAGTTTTAAATACCCTCGAGGAGAATGTGTCCGAGTGGAAGGACCAGGAAGTCCCAGCTCATCCTGCGATTCTGTAGCGCAAAAATTGTGGTTGCTTTTGAAAATCGACACATACAGGCTCGTGCCTTTCTAACGATGTCAATAAATGGGGTTTGCAACGGCAATATCTGCCGAATCTGCTGAGCCTCATTGGATCCAGGATGACTCTGTAACCCCCCAGATGCTTTGGATCCAAATGAATCACGAGCAGGAACCCAACTTGCGCTGCACTCTCGAGACCTCTCGTACAGCCGCCATCTCCAAGAGTCCGGATGTTTCATGTCCATAAGTCTCCCTTGCCATGGGTATACGAAGGGAATTGCTTTCATAGACAGAGACGCCCCAGAGCAGACCCAGTGATATGCAGCTCGTACCCAGGCCTGATTAATATAGTAATACCTCAATATGCGAATACTGGATATAGGAAGTTTCAACATACAGAGACTCCGACTAACAAACGTTTGACTTATGACTTACGAAATATGAACACACCTTTCCGTATGTCCAGTTGCCTGTTTTGACCGAGTCGTAAGTTCACCGCTGCGCAATAGATGGCAGTGGGTGGCATCTATATCTGCAGAACGTGAATAACCTGTGGCATCTACAGCTACAGGAGATTATACAACTTTTAAAGCCATTCCCCATGTTTAGTGGACATGCCGTACAACATGTTTGAAATCGACAGGAGTAAAGTTGGACTCACAAACAAATCGAATTACTAAGACCTCTGGAACCTAACTCGTTCGTAAGTAGAGGAGTCCCTGCAATGAGCTTTGGATTTATTCTCATTATATTAAGGGATTTAAAAAAGGTAAAATAATAAAGAAATATACTGAAATAAATAAAAACAATTGTAATTATGTTTCCTGAACGTTGCGCATCGCGATGAGTCACAGAACGTTTGTTAACATTCGTCTCGGCCAATCAGCACGCAACGCACTACGTAATGGAGCTGTGGTATTTGGTGGGCAATGCAACCTTACAACTGCACCCAAGACTACACTGGTGAGTGTGAATATATTTTACAGTGCACGGTTTCTTATATTTATGTTAGTTTTACATTTTAATACTGTACAGCATAACATATATATTTCTTCAATATGAATGGTAAGTTCTTCTTGGTTCTTTCGGTAAAGTCACGTAGAAGGGAAGTAATAAAATAATAAAAATAAAACATAATAAAACAATTCTCACGACGTTTCGGCCACAACGCAAGCAGCCGTCCTCAGGCGAAGAATGAAACACCACCAAGCTTGGAGCATATATTTAAGCTGGGTTAGAGGGGGGGAGGTGGGAAGAAGAGCGCCTAGACAAAATAATTTGCATATCAAGAGGAATTCAGCATATGGAAAATGCGTAGGAGGTGGGCTGGGGGGGTTCCAAATCAATACTATGCCCGTGCATTATGCAGGATTAGCAGCATCAAAGGGGGGGGGGGGAGGGGGGTAGCATTAACAAAGGAAAGGAATGTTAATAGTATGTAGCTGCAGTTACTAAACCACCACGTAAAAAACTAAAGTATAAACTGCATAACAAACTAAAGTATAAACTACATAGCATCATCAGTATACTTACTATATTCTACAATAAGCTGAGTTACTAACAGTAAGTAATACATACAAAATTCTACGTTGTAAAAAATTATATAATATGCTTCCATCTAAACTTTATTCTCTTACATCACACGCGTCTATACCGTACTATATGCGTTGTGGCCGAAACGTCGTGAGAATTGTTTTATTATGTTTTATTTTTATTATTTTATTACTTCCCTTCTACGTGACTTTACCGAAAGAACCAAGAAGATGAATCCCTGCAGTCACGAAAGCTTTAAATCGAAATTGAATGGTAAGTTATTAAGTGTTTATCATATGAAATGGTTTGTTACAAAGGCTGAGAACGCATCCGTGGTCTCAGACGAAAAAAGAATGGGCGGACCAGGTGTGATGGTTGCAGACTCCAGGATCCAGTTTTCTACTCCTCTAAAGAACCTTGCCACCCATAATCGACCACAATATCTCATTTGACCACCAATTTTCATATCAGGGCTCTACAACACATTCGGCCACTTTTGAGCCAACACCGTGGCGTGTAGCATAGTATTGATGAGGCTCGATTATTGTAGTGCGCAACTCGACGAGACGTCTGGTAACAACATGACTACGCTGCAGTGCGTACACAAATTTTTGGCAAATGTGACGGGTACTGCAATGTCTGACCATGTCCGTCCGGTGCTCGCTGAGCTGCATTGGCTTCTGGTTGCTGAACTAATACATTATAAGGTCGCGCTCCTTACAAAGTAGTCACCACAAATGAACCACGACACCTAGCTAATCTCATTAAATAACATAAACCATCACACGAACTCAGATAATCCTCACAGCGGCTTTTGGCTGGCCATGAAACAAAGACGGTCACCACATCGTGCGCTCAGATGCGCTTCTGCAAGCCATATGGAACACTCGTCCTTCCGTTATTAGGAAGCCGCTGGAGCTGTGCACTTTTAAATCATCTCGATTGACAAACTAATTACTTTAGAACTAAATTTTGCGTTTACTTTGTTGTCCTTCCTCCACACCTCTGATTAGCAGTGGGCTACGTACAGTGCAAAAGAAGTTCAACATACAAACATCCCAATAGTACTGTTATATGTTATTCAATATACAGTAAAACCTTGGATTGCGAGCATAATTCGTTCCCGGAAACGTGTTTGTAATCCAAAGCACTCGTATATCAGTTGTGATCACATGACACTCGACAAACAAAGCGTATACACGTACTACTCGTATTGCAAGACCTTGCTCGTTTATTAAATAAATATTTATTTTAAAAAATTTGCTCGTCTTGCAAAACACTCGCAGACCAAGTTACTTTCAATCCAAGGTTTTACTGTACGAAGTTTTTATACATACAAACGAAGCTCAAGGAAGGCATCTGCTTCGTACATCGAGATATTACTGACCTCTGGACTCACTCGCCCAGAGTGATCCTCTCCCTATCTGCCAGGTTCGGAGCGTAGCACGCTAACTGCTATACTACCCGCTCCCCGTTATAAGGAATGTATACACCATGTATAACACATGCAAGCCAAGACACACGTAGGCATGTAAACAGTACAGATACAAAAAACAAATTCACAGTTTACAACAAAGAAATGTCTAATAAACGCGCAACAATACCATTTCCTTGACGTAGCAGTATTTCTCAGAAATGGCATCCGACAAGAAGTCGCACGCTCCGGCCGACCATTCCGCGCTGCCGCCTGTTGGCCTGGAAAAGGAGACGGTCAGAGGTATGCACACACACACACATGCACTCAACTACAGTGGCCTCTCGATTGTCCGCGTGCGATTTCTCCAATTTGCGGATTAACTGCGCGCACCGGAGATTGACAAATTAATAACTCGTGGATTTTCCCCTGAAGCCCAAATTAATCATGTTAAAACAGTTATATATTACTTTGTTTTTTTCGGTAAAATCACGTAGGTAAAAAATGTAATAAATGAAAACAACTAAATTAAATCACGACGTTTCGGAGGCAACACAAGCTTCCGTCTTCAGGTGGAACCGTAACAGCCAAAATCACTTACAGAGTATGAATCCTTGCCGTCACGGAAGTTTCAAATCTACAGTTATATATTGTTATTCTTGGAAATGTTTATTAACAGTAACGTGTTTAAACCGAACAAATACAGGTAAGTCCCGACTTACGATGGCGATGCGTTACGATGACCCAATCCTAAGTCGAAAATATCGTAAGTCGAAAATGGCCCAGCCTACCCAGGAGTCTTAAAGAATGGTGATAATTTAGCAAAACAGAGCAATTTACAGTACCGTACTGTATAAACGATATACTGTATGTATTTATTGATTACAATACTGTATTGTACAGTAAAATGTAAAGTAAAAAAAACCAAGGTAAATTCTTAGCCTACCTATTATGAACTGCAATTTCATGGAAAGTTTTTTCAGGAAACAATCCTATCTGCTATAAAAACTTTTAACATGCATTGAACACCGAGAGAACTTAACTCCGTCGACCGCTGGTGAGAGTGAGAGGCATCACCACACAAGGCAGGAGATCCCTACAGTACATCCCGGCAGCGTCCCAACGTACAGTGTCGTACCTCGTACGCTGCTGCGTTTGCCTGCCGCACGAAATGTAAAATATTTGACAATTTTGTCATATCGCTATCGCCATCGTAAGATCAAAATATCGTAAGTCGGGGACCATCGTAAGTCGGGGACTACCTGCACATGCTCTGGTTCATCCGAAATCCACGCGTATCGCTCTGCAATAGTACCGTATTTTCCCGCAGACGCATACACCCCGCAAAAATAGCGTTTAGTGTCCAAAAAAATTCAGATAACCCGCACCTCCATATACCCCGCATGCATTCATATATTTAATGTCGTTACCGCAGCTTAATTCCATCATATTAATACGAAGTTAACTTTCGTAATACATTCCACTATTAATTGTTAACATTAAAATCATAACGTGCACAAAGAAAACAAACTAACCGGAAACAAGTGAACCTAAAACAGTAAATGAGTAACAAAAGTAAATATCCAATAAATAAGAAACATAACTGGTAGATAAGTACAGTTTTAGCACTGCTAGATTGCGCACAGCGCAGACAATAGCGGCACTACGGTAACTCCGTTGCCTCGCCCCCAACTCCCCCCACCTCTCTCTCCCCCAGCTGCCCCACCCCCCACCTCTCTCTCCCCCCAGCTGCCCCACCCCCCACCTCTCTTCCCCAAGCTGCCCCACCCCCCACCTCTCTCTCTCCCCCAGCTGCCCCACCCACCACCTCTCTCTCCCCCAGCTGCCCCACCCCCCACCTCTCTCTCCCCCAGCTGCCCCACCCCCCACCTCTCTCTCCCCCAGCTGCCCCACCCCCCACCTCTCTCTCGCCCAGCTGCCCCACCCCCCACCTCTCTCCCCCCAGCTGCCCCACCCCCCACCTCTCTCTCCCCCCAGCTGCCCCACCCTCCACCTCTCTCTCCCCCAGCTGCCCCACCCCCCACCTCTCTCTCCCCCAGCTGCCCCACCCCCCACCTCTCTCCCCCCAGCTGCCCCACCCCCCACCTCTCTCTCCCCCCAGCTGCCCCACCCCCCACCTCTCTCCCCCCAGCTGCCCCACCCCCCCACCCCCGACCTCTCTCTCCCCAGCTGCCCCACCCCCCACCTCTCTCTCCCCCCAGCTGCCCCACCCCCCACCTCTCTCTCCCCCAGCTGCCCCACCCCCCACCTCTCTCCCCCCAGCTGCCCCACCCCCCCACCTCTCTCCCCCCCAGCTGCCTCACCCCCCACCTCTCTCTCCCCCCAGCTGCCCCACCCCCCACCTCTCTCTTCCCCAGCTGCCCCACCCCCCACCTCTCTCTCCCCCAGCTGCCCCACCCCCCACCTCTCTCTCCCCCAGCTGCCAAACCCCCCACCTCTCTCTCCCCCAGCTGCCCCACCCCCCACCTCTCTCTCCCCCAGCTGCCCCACCCCCCCACCTCTCTCTCCCCCAGCTGCCCCACCCCCCACCTCTCTCTCCCCCAGCTGCCCCACCCCCCCCACCTCTCTCTCCCCCAGCTGCCCCACCCCCCACCTCTCTCTCCCCCAGCTGCCCCACCCCCCACCTCTCTCTCCCCCAGCTGCCCCACCCCCCACCTCTCTCTCCCCCAGCTGCCCCACCCCCCACCTCTCTCTCCCCCAGCTGCCCCACCCCCCACCTCTCTCCCCCCAGCTGCCCCACCCCCCACCTCTCTCTCCCCCAGCTGCCCCACCCCCCACCTCTCTCTCCCCCAGCTGCCCCACCCCCCACCTCTCTCTCCACCCAGCTGCCCCACCCCCCACCTCTCTCCCCCCAGCTGCCCCACCCCCCACCTCTCTCTCCCCCCAGCTGCCCCACCCCCCACCTCTCTCTCCCCCAGCTGCCCCACCCCCCACCTCTCTCTCCCCCAGCTGCCAAACCCCCCACCTCTCTCTCCCCCAGCTGCCCCACACCCACCTCTCTCTCCCCCAGCTGCCCCACCCCCCACCTCTCTCTCCCCAGCTGCCCCACCCCCCACCTCTCTCTCCCCAGCTGCCCCACCCCCCACCTCTCTCTCCCGCACCTGCCCCACCCCCCACCTCTCTCTCCCCCAGCTGCCCCACCCCCCACCTCTCTCTCCCCCAGCTGCCCCACCCCCCACCTCTCTCCCCCCAGCTGCCCCACCCCCCACCTCTCTCTACCCAGCTGCCCCACCCCCCACCTCTCTCTCCCCCCCACCTCTCTCTCCCCCAGCTGCCCCACCCCCCACCTCTCTCTCCCCCAGCTGCACCACCCCCCACCTCTCTCTCCCCCAGCTGCCCCACCCCCCACCTCTCTCTCCCCCAGCTGCCCCACCCCCCACCTCTCTCCCCCCAGCTGCCCCACCCCCCACCTCTCTCTCCCCCCAGCTGCCCCACCCAGCTGCCCCACCCTCCACCTCTCTCTCCCCCAGCTGCCCCACCCCCCACCTCTCTCTCCCCCAGCTGCCCCACCCCCCACCTCTCTCCCCCCAGCTGCCCCACCCCCCACCTCTCTCTCCCCCCAGCTGCCCCACCCCCCCACCTCTCTCCCCCCAGCTGCCCCACCCCCCACCTCTCTGCCCAGCTGCCCCAGCCCCCACCTCTCTCTCCCCCCAGCTGCCCCACCCCCCACCTCTCTCCCCCCAGCTGCCCCACCCCCCACCTCTCCCCCCCCAGCTGCCCCACCCCCCACCTCTCTCTCCCCCCAGCTGCCCCACCCCCCACCTCTCTCTCCCCCAGCTGCCCCACCCCCCACCTCTCTCTCCCCCAGCTGCCCCACCCCCCACCTCTCTCTCCCCTAGCTGCCCCACCCCCCACCTCTCTCTCTCCCCCGGCTGCCCCACCCCCCCACCTCTCTCTCCCCCAGCTGCCCCACCCCCCACCTCTGTCTCCCCCCAGCTGCCCCACCCCCTACCTCTCTCCCCCCAGCTCTGCCGTTGCCGGTAAACAGTGCGCGCACCTTCAAACATTGTCGTTTAATTGTACAGTACAAACAATTAATTTAAAACGTGATCACGTGTGCAATTTTAGTGCGAGTGGTTTATTCAGCAGTGCTTTAGTCAAAGGTAAGTGTTGCATAGTGGAAGTCCTATCATAATTTTTTTAAACGAGTTATGACATGTCACACGTGTAAAATATTTTTTGGGATAGCCCGCACCTCCATATACCCTGCAGGGTCTTGTGGTATACCCCGCGGGTTATATGCAGGAAAATACGGTAGTTGCAGATCTTTACAACAGTGGGTGGGAGTTTAATTGATGTTGATTGGCGTGGCTCTGCAGCTGTCCACTTCATGGGCTGAGTCTTCTGTGTGGGAGCAGCAAAGTGTTATCACTGAGCATGGCCATCGAATACTAATGATCGATCATTAGTATTCGTTCTAAATCGAAAGAATAATAATCGAAATCGTAAGTTGTGCTTCATTTTGAGTGATTTATCCGATAATTTAGTTTGTGGCACAGATGCACTGAAAATTTCTATTTTGGATTCATCTGCAATTTTGAATTGTCCGCGGCCGTCCTCCTCATCAATCAATAGCGAGGATAATGGAGAGTCGACTGTACTTGACACTCACATTGCCACTGCTTTGTGGCACTGAGAAACGAGCGAAAGCCCACGAGCACAAGGGGACGACATTCACCGGGCCGCAGACAAGTGACGTACACCAACTTGCCATATACTGCCACCTCTCAGCCCCGTGAGTTTACAGGCACGCGCTACCACCACGGTGGTCAACTTCGTAAACGCAATCACCTAAAACTACCACTCATTGATTACAAGACACACTTGCAGGTATGTAAACAGTACATAAATTAAATCTTGACTTAAAGCTTTTGTGACTGCAATAATTCATACTTAAATTCACAGTTTACAAAAAAACACTACAGAAAGGAGACTTTTTTTACCGTGGCATATACTATGTATAACAAAAAACGCAACGTTAAATACTTTATATTCTATGGTTCTTTCGGTAAAGTCACAGATAGAAAAAATAACAATAAAATAAAAATATTTTCTTTTTTGATTGGTATTCTTTTGTTATTTTTCTATCTACATGACTTTACCGAAAGAACCATAGAATAAGAAAATCCATGAGTTATTAATTAATGTAAAAATCTCAGATGCGCAGTTAATCCGCAAAACAGATAATCAACAAAGATGCGTTCACGAAGCCATCCATATATACAGACACAGACACAATTTCAACCGAGATGACGGTTTTAAACTCAGCAATCATTGGAATGATGTCATCAACCACTTTGAGTCATGACTTGATTTGTGTTTTCTTGTCCACCTCCACCGTCAGCAGTGTGGGTGTGTGGAGCGAGGTGCAATGCTTTGTTGGGGTAGACCTACTGCCCGTGTCGGAGACCTCTCCTATATTAATATTAGCTACCCCTCCCATCTCTAAACCTTTATAAACAGCCTGCATCAGCCGCTTTCCCCCTCTTTTTCTCCTGATGAGGATTTGCTTTGTATTATTTTTAATTCACTTTATTTTCATTTTTATTCTTTTATTGTTATTATTTTTTCAATCTACGTGACTTAACCGAAAGAACCATAGAATATGAATTCCTTGCAGTCACGAAAGTTTTAAGTCAAAATTTAAATACTTTCTTTTTTTAAAGGCTGAGTTTAAAAAGTCAATAAAAAATAGACTGCTTCTGATTTGTCCAGCACTCTGGATGAAATAATTAAGTGCAGCACTCCCAGGGTGGATAGAGACTGAGACTGCATGCCACCCCCATGCTACATTCTCGTAACGAGCCGACGACTGGCACTCGAGGGAGAAGGACCAACGTGAAGCGTTTAAAGACGACATCCATGAATCAAGAAAATCCATGCGGGGAGATGATTGGATGGAGATGGGATTCATGAAACCTTCAGGAAAATCACAAGACCATGTTTCTGGCCATGCGGACAGGCCGGCTTCAGGCAAATTGCAAACGTGTGAAAGGAAAGGGTTATAACATGTTACATCGTTCACACACGCGCGCACTTCTGCCGCGGCAGTGTGAACGCGGGTTGTGAGGGAGCGCTTACGTCAAGCGAGCGAGGCAGCAGTGCACCGCCATGGCGGGGTAGCGGCTGCACGCTGCGTCTATGGGGCGCAGCTCGCTCGGTGCCACCACCGCCGCATCTCCGTAGTCGAGCAGCAGCACCTGCACTCGGAGACCAGGCGGTGTGACAAACCGCACGCAGGCGTGTCAAGTTAGCCAGTCAAGTCAGTCAAGTTAGTTAATTAGTCAGTCGTTTGAGCGAGGAGCCCAGGTGGAGTGTCGGCAAGAAGCGTGGCGATTCACAATTCGCAACGGGCGCCTCCCTCCATCCACCCCACCCTCCTCGATTTTAGGAATGATCACAACTCGTGGGTCATGCGTCGATGGAAAATAATGCAGTCTCTTATCTCGCTTTCACCGTCTTGTTTCCAGTCTCTTTCGGTTTCTGCTCCCAAACGTAATGTTATCATGAAATAAAGTTTTGAAATATGGTAAAGTTGTTTCTCTTGTCCATGCCCACCCCCCACTGCTCCGACATTAAGTTCAACATGTAGCAATTCCCTCTCTACCCATAAGCCTCACTACTCAATAGTAAAGCCACACTTACTGTAGAGAGACACAAACAACGAAAAACACCCTCTCTGTATTTGCCCAAGAGCCACAAGTGGTCATTGTAGGTTTTGGCCGAGTGTCAGGAGGCCCCGCCTAGTCCAGAGCGAAGACAAAGGGGTGTGAGGCAACCCCGATGAAAAGGCAGCTCAGATGAGGAGCGAGCAGGAGCAGAAACAGCAGCAGTGAGTGAAGGAGGATCTCTAAGATGCCAGCACAGAATTTATTTACTTCACTAAATATTCTCTTCAGAGTTTAGTGAATACCCTGCACATCAGAGACCGGGGTGTGGCCCCGTGCCTGCCTCACGTTGTGTGCCGCTGCGATCCCGGGTCAGAACAGCAGCACGCAGACGCAGCTTCCCTGAGACCGAGCAGCAGAGACGGGCACTGGTGAGGAAGCTGGGGACTCGGAGGAGAAAGCCAGCCCAGACTCCCACCTCCTGTGACTCAGCATCAGTCTCGAGCTGCGACCCTGGGTAATGCATTGTAAACGGCGTCACAGCTGCTGAGACTGTGTCGTACGGTAGTGGCCTAGCGCCTTTTAACACGTAGTAGTAGTTTCATGACGCAATACCATCCAAAAGAGGTTTTTGTTGGGTTGGATCGCGTGAAAATTAATGTGTCATCAAACCCGCCACCACCCGACACAGCCAATTAGTAAGGTTTGTTACGTAAACAACTTGATGAAGATTGATGTGTAATTACTGTCGATACGTCACGGTACTTGATTTGTAAATGTTGTGGGTTTTCTCTCCAATACACACCGTGTGTACTGAATTTAGCACATTTTGTTTACGTAACAAACCTGACTAATTGGCAGTGTTGTGTGGGATGGCCGGTTTAACGACACATTTAGATCTACGTGATCCAACCCAAAATAATACATCAACTTCTCTTATGGACAACATTGGAGCGAAAGCGTCCTACGTTATAAACCCTGCACCATACCTCACCCAGGCAGACTATGCACTGTGATGGGTACCCACTGTCGCAATGACACATGGAAATCAGAAACGTGGACAACAAATGAAAACGGAGAGTGCAAAAAAAGAGACAGCTGTTCACAGTGGCGTGGAGAGATGGGATGCTGGAAATTTCACTGAGACACAAACAAAGGTACAGAGTAGATTAGACAACACGGGCAAATTAGAGACACAAATTTGAGCTTTACGCAGCAGTGATGATAATCATGATGATAAAAACAGAGATGCACACTCGGAACAAGGATAAGACAGAGAGAGAGAGGAAGAGGTGTGGATTGGAGGGGGGAACGCAAGTTGGACAAATCGCATTGAGCTCTAATGCAGCTGGGGATAGAGCAGAGCGCAGATTGTGAAAGCGCAGAGAGAAATGCCTGCTGGGAAAGATGCAGAAGAGGAAAGTGTGGATTAGATGACAAACCCACATTAAAGAAGTGTCGTTTTTTGGTTATTATCCATCAGCGGATAGATCATGGCTGATGAAGATGATGGATGAGTGACTTGGGTCCTGCCCTGATGTCGCCCGATTTCTCCACGCAACGTCATCGGCCAAGTACGTTAAGTCACACAATGGCTAAAAGGAGGCCAATATACAGTTCTGTCGATTATCCGATTTATGGATTAACCACACACCTGAGATTTTGATTTTCCCTGAAACCCAAATTAATAATCTAAAAACATTTCTACATTGTTATTCTTGGAAATGTTTATTATAAGTCACATGCTTAAACCGTACAAATATGTTGCTCCGGTTAATCCAAAATCCACGTGATCGCCTCTACAGTACAGTAGTTGCAGATCTTTACAACAGTGGGTGGAGTGTGATTGATGGTGATTGGCATGGCTCTGCTGCTGTCCACTTAGTAGGCCGAGTCTTCTGCGCAGAAGCAGGAAAGTTGTCACTGAGCATGCAGCATCATCGGTCAGTTGATCGTTAGTATCATTTTAAATCGAAAGAGTAGCAATTGAAATTGTCAATTGTGCTTTGATTGAGTGATTTACCCGATAATTTATTTTGTGGCATAGAGATCCACAGAAAATGGAGATTTTTGGATATCCGCGATTTTGAATTATCCGCAGCAGTCCTCCTTCTACAAACAGAATGAGGGTACCCCTATGGGCTCCTCCTTGTCACCAGTGATAGCCAACATGTTCATGGAAAAGTTTGAATCAGATGCCATCCAGACATCCACCCTGCGTCCTTCCCTGTGGAAGAGGTATGTGGATGACACTTTCGTCATTTGGCCACATGGCCTCCCAGCATTGAACCACTTCCTGGACCACATCAATTCCAGACACCCATCCATCAGATTCACCATGGAAGTGGAGAAAGATGGTAAACTACCATTCTTAGATATTCTGTTTGAGAGGAGACCTGACGGATCCTTGGGACATTCTGTCTACAGGGAAGCCAACCACACAGATTCCTACTTGAAACCGGATTCCCACCACCACCCATCTCAAAAGAATTCTCTCATCAAAACGCTATACCACAGAGCTCATGGCATTTCTGACCAACAACACCTGGCCGGTGAATTAAGACATGTACATCGGGCCCTCAGGATGAACGGATACTCTGACCGCACCATCCGCCAAGCTGTTTCTCCCACCATACAGAAACAGCCACATGAAACTCCGACCAAAACTATCACGTTACCATACATAGCAGGCGTGACCAAAAAGATCTCCAAAATTCTAAACAAACATAAGATCCAAGTACGATTCAGTACAGTGCATCAAATCCGTGATCTGATTCCATCTGTGAAGGATGTCGTTCCTGACTTACAGTATCCTGGAGTCTACAAACTGAGTTGCAGTTGTGGTGATTGCTACATTGGAGAAACGAAACGTCATGTCTCTGATCGTGTCCGCGAGCACAAGTCAGATCTGAAACACGGCAGAACTGATTATTCGGCCGTTGCCGATCATTGCTACAACTCTGTGGGCTCTCGTGAAATTGTCTTTTCCGAGACCAAGGTGCTCTGCAAACCTCCTGGCTACCATCAAAGGTTTGTACACGAAGCCATACAAATATACAAACAGACATAATTTCAACCGTGATGATGGTTACAAACTGAGTAATCATTGGAAAGATGTGATTAACCATGCAAAAAAGATTTAACTACACTTTTTTGGAACATCTTATTTGACAGACAACTATTCTTGAGTTACTGTACAGGTTACTGATAGACAGCCAGTTTTGTTTTACCAGGTTTAGCTTCTTTTTTCACACACTGGTTTCCTGCTGTAAGTTTTACCCACCAAACAACATAGCAGGAGGCTGTTTCTTCCTGACCTGCTTTTGTGCTTTTACCATCTACATGGCAGAGGCTCGGTCTCATTTGCAGCATTTTGTTATGTAGGCTAGCCGTAGTCTCAAGCCGCACCTTACCATAATAATAAAAAGTGAGCCGTTCCTGGCCCATCCCCCCCCCTCAACCATTATATATACGGAGTGGTATCTCTTGTAATCTCTCATTTACTTGATACAGCTATCGTGCTATGACGGTTCCACCTGAAGACGGAAGCTTGTGTTGCCTCCGAAACGTCGTGATTTTAATTTTAATTTTATTTTAATTTTACTTTTTTTATTTTATTTTTTTACCTACGTGACTTTACCAAAAAAACCTAAGAATATGATCCCCACCATAGCGAGAAGGGCAGACGGACAGTTGGTCGCACAGAGGTGATGCGTGAATGCTTCAGCCTACAACACGCCATGGCAACGTAACTGGTACTGGCCAACTATCTGAACGCTGGAATCATAAAAAAAAAGTATTTCTTGCACCCAAAAACGGCAGGATGGACATGCAAGGTGTGCATGCATAATGTGAACATATAATGTACGTTGATTATCCTATGAATAACCCAACCGGTATTGGATATCCATTGTAATTTTTATTAACCCCCCCCCCCCCCCCCTCTGGCCTTCGCGCCTGATTGCCTCACAAGTGACGACATCACATTTATCTAAGAGCGAAGCAGGTAGATTTCTCAACAACCCCAGCTATCGCCTGTTGCTGTGAGTTGAAAAAACTGACAAAACGTCGTACTCGAATTGTAAATGTTGGGGGTTTACTCTTAAACACACCAATGTGCTGAACTAGTAACGAATTAGCACGTTTTGATTACGTGACAAACCTTACTGATTGGCTATGTCACACATCTGTTAGAGCTATTAACAGACTACGAGACAAGAAGGCTCACCTGATCGAGTCGCTAACCTTTCTCAAGAGATGCCGCAACACCAAGGTAATACCGATCGCATTTACACTCACATCTGCTGCTGTCACTTCTCCCAACGCTAAACGGATCTTGTTTAAAGCCAGCCTATCGCTAATCTCAGAGAGAATAAGATTGCTCCGATTTGAACTTGATCATTTAGACAAGACTCTCTTACAATCACACTTAAAATTAACAGATAAAATGTCCACTTCTGATTAGGACCATGTAGATAACATGATAGTCTCCTCTGCTAATTCAATGTCAACCAAATGTAAAGTTAATTTGATAGCTAAATTCAACCTCCTGTCAAAAAAGAATCCAGAGCCACACGTTAAAAAGTTAGATGTTCCCAATTTCCGACAGCCTAAAATCGGTACTAGCTAAATGGTTGAATTTCGCAGTCACCCCTAAATATATCCCAGTGGATGATATAATCGCCCAGGTCGACGTCCCCTCATAAGGCTTGGGGACACATCGTGACAGACGTTGCTAGATCTGAAATTGCCATCATCCTTAAAAATGCTAAGAAACCAATTAGTAACATCAGCAAAGACGAGCGCTCTGAATTCGCAAAATTGAAAAAGAGAGATGACAGTCATCCTCTCGGCCGACAAGGACAATGCTACTGTCATCATGGATAAAAGCAAATACAACAACAAAATACAGGACCTTCTTAATGATGGCAGTTACACCAAAATCAACAAAGATCCTATTAACCGCCTGGCTACAAAAACCAACAAGATCATTACCAGTTCGACTTCTCTAATCGAACCATTCAAACGGCTCTCCCTAAAACCTTCTGCTACTAGACCACCCAGATTCTATGGTCTTCCTAAACTCCATAAAGAAGGTACTCCACTTCAGCCCATCGTTTCCACTATCCACTCACCTACCTACAAACTGGCCTGGTTTATGTCTGACACCTTGCTTCCATTCACGAGCAAGACTACCTCAGCAGTACGTAACTCAGCTCACTTCATCTTTCTAATCAAGGGCATTTCACTGTCACCAGATGATTTGTTCGTCAGCTTTGATATAGTTTCTCTGTTCACCAAGGTTCCTGTACCTGACACCTTAGCAATAATTGAAAACTTAGTCCAACATGGACTGAATCCTGATTGACCTACTCTGGTTAGGCACTGCCTTACCAACACTTACTTCACCTGGAATGGTACTTTCTACAAACAAAATGAAGGTACCCCCATGGGTTCCCCCTTATCACCGGAGATAGCAAATGTTTACATGGAGAAATTTAAAACAGATGCCATCCAGACATCCACCCTACGTCCTTCCTTGTGGAAGAGATATGTAGATTACACTTTTGTGGATGGTAAGCTACCTTTCCTGGATGTTTTGTTTAAGAGACCTGACGGCTCGTTGGGACACTGTCTACAGGATATCCACCCACAAGATTCCTATCTGAAACCTGATTCCCACCACCATCCGGCACAGAAGAATTCCCTCATCAAAGCACTACACCATAGGGCCCACTGCATTTCCGACCAACACCACCTAGCCAGTGAACTGGAACACGTACACCAAGCCCTCAAGATGAATTGGTACTCGGACCGCATGATTCGCAAAGCTGTTTCTCCAACCATAGAGAAACAACCCCCTAAGAAGCCAATCAAAACCATCATGTTACCATACATAGTAGGTGTTACCAATTTTTTATTCAAAATCTTAAACAAACACAAGATCCAGGTCCGATTCAATACAGTACACAAAATCTGTGATCTAATCCCATCTGTGAAGGATGTCATTTCTGACATGCAATATCCTGGAGTTTACAAACTGAGTTGTACCTGCGGCAGCAGTTACATCGGGGAAACAAAACATGTCTCGGACCGTGTCTGCGAACACAAGGCAGATCTGAAACACGGCAGAACCAATACCTCTGCCATAGCTGACCATTGTTATAACGCTGTGGGCTCGCATGATATTGTTTTTTTTCCGAGACCAAGGTACTCTGCAAACCTTCGGGCTACTATCAAAGGTTTGTTCATGAAGCCATCCAGATATATAAACGGACATAACTTCAACCAAGAAGATGGCTACAAATTGAGCAATCATTGGAAGGGTGTTATTAACCAGGTAAAACCCTGCTTTATGGTTGTTGTCTTTATTATATCTGCCGGGTACTAGTCTATTTTTCCGAGTTAACCACCCCCCCGCGCATCCCCAGCTCTCTCGGCCTCCCACTTCCAACCCCGCCCAATTTCCCCCGTCCAGCTTCACGTCCCTCTCCTAGCATCCACGCAGCGCTCCCCTCCCCCTACCCCAAACCCCCCCTCTCTCCCCCGTTGCCCCTCCCCCCTTTCTTACCTATATAACACCTCTTACCACGGCATCTCTCTCCCAATTCAACAAAAAAATTCTTGCTGTGGTTTTCCCACCTGATGATGATTGCTTGTGTTGCAATCGAAACGTCGCGATTTATTTTTTCCTACATGACTTTACCGGAAGGACCAAAGATTATAGAAAAAACCTTGGTTGGAACGCAGCTAAAAGGCCTGGTGACAGAAGTGGCCTGTCTGCTACTTTACATCTCTAGGTTGCAATCAACTCATTGCTCAGTGTGAATTTAAACATCAACTCGACCATGGGAACAGACCTGAATCTGACCATCAGGACGGAGGCTTTGGATCCGGGCCCTGGCCCAGGTGCGGTGGTTTGTGCTGTACAGAGCGCACAGCGAGCCCTCGGCAAGATCGGCGCCAGACGCCGGCGCAGCGGCCGCTCTGCCCTGAGCGAGCGGCCGCGGCTTCCCACCAAATCGCTCCTCCAGCATTTCCTTCAGCCTGCGCGCCTCGCACACACACAGGGCGCAACGCAATGTCCACACACAATTAAAAAAACGCCACAGTCCAAGTGCTACGAGGCTCCATCCACACGGTGGCGCTGCTACACAAAGCAATGAAGCACGGCTATTACGAAGACTTCGGGAAGAGTTTGGTCATTTGTGGAAACAAAAATAAAAAATTATCATGGGACCTATTTTCCAGCATCGAAGTATAATAAGTAATATTTTTTAAAAACTTTTTTTTAAACACGCTTTTATGAAATGTACGAGTAATGGCAGAACTCCACGACTCCAAGAAGTGGCCCCGAAGCTTGCCGTAACGTAAGGGACCGTGGTCAATTACAGCCAACGTCAGTTGACCGTGGACAATTAGACCCAAGCCGAAACATAATGTATAAAAAATAATGTTTATTTTTTTATGGTAGAATATAGTATTGTCATCAGTATGACATAAGTATACCAAGTTTGCAGTCGATACCACATTGGGAAGTGGGTTAAAATTTGAGGATACAACAACAAAAACGATAGAGTGAGTTAATAAAAAGCGTGTAAAAAATAAGAATAGGTTTAACCCTTTCTGGCAATAAAACAGGTGTTAAGATGTTCAAACACCAAATAGATACCATTACATTTTTTATGAATAGAAAATTTGTTTCTCTAGTCCATTCCGCAGGCCACCAGTCTAACGTTACTCGTAACATTCAGCAATTCCCTTGCGGCCACGCAACGTGCTGCAGGTCAACGTTTTGGAGGGCGTTGGCTCTGCGTGGCAGATCGAGGCCCAGAGTCCTGGGCTGGGCAACAGTCGAGACCGCCGCGGGTCATTGACACGGAGCGGCCCCAACGAGTCCCAACGCCGATGAAGTAAAATCTCGCGACTGCAAGTCGTCGCGTTATCCAAACGAGCCACGTCTCCCGTGGTCAGGGCTGTCAACGTTTTCGCCCAACTCAAGGCGGCTCGCTTTGACGCTGCTCGTCACGCTTCCACACGTGTTCGGAATGGCGGCAGGCCATTAACGCTCCATGTAGAGCAAACGTTCAACTCGGCTGTCTGCGCCTCGATCTACAATGTTAGCCGTAGCGCAGACTTACTGAGGATCTGATAAAGCAATCCTGAGTACTGCAGCTATGTATTTGGCCTGCCTGCATGGCATCCGTGCACGTGGCGCCTGCGCGAGTGGCACCTGTATGCTTGTGGGTAGGGGATGAGTGAGGCTGTGGTTAGGGGATAGGGAAGGGTGAGGCTTGTGGGTAGGGGGTGGTGAGGCGTGAGGCTTGTGGATAGAAAGTAGGGAAGGCTGAGGCTTGTGGGTAGGGGGTGGACACTGTGGGAACTGTGGGTACTGTGTGCACGCCCTCTAAAACATTATCTGCAGCAGCGTGTTCCGCGCGGCCACGAAGGAAATTGCTGAACCTTGTGAATGTTGGACGGTGGTCGGCAGTATAGTTCCACGGTTGCGAGATGTTAACTAGCTCGCTTGGTATACAGGTCGTGGGTTCCATCCCAATACTGATGCCTGCTGTATATTTGGAGTTTGCATGTTCCCTCCGTGGTCATGTTGATTTTTCTCTGGGTCCTCTGGTTTTTCCATCCACATTTAGATTCAAGACGCCTTAAGAATATTTGGCTGCTATAAATTTCCACATGATAAGCCCCTTTGTTGAGCTATTATTTGTAGCAAGTTTACTTCTGAAAAAGAGCTATATATATATATATAGCTCATTGGGTACTTACCTGTAAAAGAAAAGTTTAGTTTATAGACGTTAGTTTCGGAAAAAGAAACGCAATAAACACGTGACCACGCGACATCGCGCACACGGAGACGAGCTGAGCGACCGCAGAGGCGAGGGGGAGAGCGGTGATGCTCACGTGGGTAGGACATTTCCGAGCGCTTCGTCGGGCTGCAGGTAGAAGGAGGCGGGGGACCTGACGAAGGAGACGAAGGCGCGAGTCGGCATCGTCGTCGTGCCGCGGCGAGCTCGGCCCGACCACCACACAGCCGCAGCCTCTACGCCACATGGCCCCTCCGGCACGTCCGCCTGCACCGCCGCTCTTTCTTTCGCCAACTTCAACTCCTCCATGGACAACGAGCTGCGGTAACACCAAAGGGATAAACGCCCCATGCTCTACAAGTGGCTACTAAAATACGCCGGTAACGGTCCGCGTTCTCTTCATAACGTATATTGGATACAACGCGATGAATGTATGAGAGGACGCATTTTTTATAACGCCGATGCGAATTGGATATAACGCAATCAGAGTGAACTACGTCGCCCGAGTAGGAATACGCAATTGTGCAGCTGCCTCTGTGTAGCATCATCGAACAAGGCATCGGGATGCTGCTGGATGCTTCCAGATGCTACCCACGCGCCTCAGTCTTTGTTCAGCTTGCGTACGCCTCTCACGTGTGATCGCAGACTGTTGCTTTACCAAATATAATTAGTCTCGCTTTGCACACAACTTTGTTGATTACACTACGTAACAAAATTTTGTTCCTGGGTAATAAGTGTTATTTCATAATTGCTTATACCTAATAAGTATAGAAAATGGCGATTATTCCCCACAAACGTTGCTTTTGTGATCAGGACAGTGATATTTAGAAATGTACCCATTTTCATGAGAAAACGGGCGAATTTGTCTTTTCGTTCACAAAGTCAGAAAAAAACAACATATGAATCAAAATTAACATGTATTTATACTAAAGTAATACAAAAATTACTACAAAACATTTAGAAGCAAGCAGTTTTTCGAGATTCCTGATTATACTGTAAATCACTTTCACAAATCAGCCCCCAAATATAGTCTCCCATCATGTTCTTGTTATACTGTCCTTGGTAGCGGCGTTCAAAGTCCAGTATATCCTGGTGGAAGCTCTCGCCTTGCTCCTCCGAGTACGCTCCCATGTTCTCCTTGAATTTATCAAGATGAGCATCAAGGATATGGACTTTGGGGGACATCCTACAGCCCATTGTGCCGTAGTTCTTCACCAGAATCTCAACCAGCTCCATGTAGTATCTGACCTTGTGATTGCCCAGGAAGCCACGAACCACTCCGACAAAGCTGTTCCAAGCCGCTTTCTCCTTTACTAGTGAGCTTCTTGGGGAATTCATTGCATTCCAGGATCTTCTTTATCTTCTGGTCCGATGAAGACACCGGCCTCAGACAGCTTAGGGAAGAAGTCTTGAAGGTACTTGAAGGCTGCAGACTCCTTATCTACTACTCTGAGAAATGTTTGATAATGCCCAATTTGATGTGCAGTGGTGGCATCAGCGTCTTCCGGGAGTCCACCAGTGGCTCCCACTTGACGTTGTTCCTCCCCACAGAGAACTCTGTCCGCTGTGGCCAGTCCCGCCTGTGGTAGTGCGCCTTGGTGTCCCTCCTGTCCCAAAGGCAAAGATAGCAGGGAAACTTGGTAAAACCGCATTGGAGACCCATCAGGAATGACACCATTTTGAAGTCTCCGATGACCTCCCAGCCGTACACATCATACTTCAAGGCGTCCAAGCAAGGTCATGATGCTGTTGTAATCCTCTTTGAGGTGCACCGAGTGAGCCAGGGGAAGAGACGGGTACTTGTTACCATTATGGAGCAGCACGGCTTTGAGGCTCCTGGATGAGCTGTCAATGAAGAGGCACCACTCATTCTGGTTACAGGCGATTCCGATTGCCTCCAACAGACTGGTCACATTGTGGCAGAAGCAGAGCCCATCTTGACGGGTGAAGAAGCTGCAAAAAGGTTGGTGACGCTTCTTCTGATCTGGGACTTGCACACTTTCATCCAACAAGTTCCACTGCTTGAGCCTAGACGTCAAAAGCTCGGCATTGGACTTGGTGAGACCAAGATCTCTGATCAAGTCGTTTAGGTCTTTTTGGTTGGGGTAATATGCGTTTATCACCTCAGCTCCACCTCTGAAATTGTCATCTGGATCTATGTCTTCCTCGCTCTCTGACTTGCTGCTCTCTTCTAAAGACGGCTGCTCTCTCTCCGGAGGAGTGGGTACGGGGAGCTCATGGCAGTGTGGCACCGGGGCGATGAATGAAGGAAGGTCCGGATACGTGATAGCAGGTGCATTCTTGCCAGTCCGACATTTGGAAGGGTCCGCCATGCAGAAGTATATCAGTTGCTTGAGTGGTCAGTGGGTTGCCACCAAATTCTTCGGATAGCAAACTTCATGGCTCTCTTTTCCCCTCTGTAACCATCCTACAAGAATACATTTATTTCACCCATGTGTGGCACATTAGGAATGGATCACTCTTAATTATGTCCTTGTGCAGCAAGGGAGTAAAGTGTGGTTCTGTGAAAGTCCTGATGTGCTGTGCAGTGCATCAATGCATGTGTGTACAGCAGCATGTGATGACTGAGTTGGGCCTGTAGGTGGCTGGTAGGGTTAATGAATAACCGCACGTGTAAACCTGCCACATGGTTAATGGCGACTCGGAAGAATTGCTGCGTGTAACACGTGCTGTTGCATTTTACAGGTAAAGGACCCAAAGGTTGCTTTTGGTCGTTATATAAATGTTCTAGACTTGTTCTAAACTTGTTCTAGACTTTAAGCTTGGCTTTGAATTGTTCGTTTGTGATATATGCAATTAGAGGCGTTTTAGCACTGTGCATTGTAAAGGGATGACGCACTAATTAGTTACTGTCATTTATATTCTCTAACTCTAATACTGTTTAGTCTATAACCATGCCCATGTACCCAGAGTATGACTACTTGCAATGCTATTGAGAATAGAACACATGTAAAGTAGTAAGATGTACAATGGTGATATACAGTACGTATACTGTACACATAGAGTACATATAATGGGTGTAAGATACCGATATAAGTGGATGGTATAGACATACAGCTTAGGATTAAAGTAATATTCGAATAGTGATGTGCAAATGTGATTGTCAAAGACAAAGATGGTTTATCAGTAGTAGAATTGGGTTTAAGAGAAAGGGTTAATGAATAACCGCACGTGTAAACCAGCCACATGGTTAATGGCGACTCGGAAGAATTGCTGCGTGTAACAGGTGCTGTTGCATTTTACAGAGTGACGGTGCTGTTCTTCACAAGATTAATATTAACCACAATAAATAAATGTGCTTTCCCTCGATTTGGAGCACCTGCCCACGTCCTTCATTTCGAGTGTGCAACACATGTAATGTGTAAGAGATTCTCGCAAAATTTTCATATATGATATATATTTTTTCAATAATATTGATATTGTAAAAAAAAAAACTTACATTTTTTTACATTTTATTATGTAAAATTCCAAGCAACAATTGTCCATCTTACCTTCTAGACGTTTTTTTTGCATTGCTTACAGGCGGAATGAGGTGCCCAGGCTGTCTTGATCCCCGACAGGCATGCCGAAAGTATGTCTTGTAGGCCTCACACATCTTAGCAGATGCTTCTACCGAGTACTTTTTCGCTCGTCTTGATAAATTGGCCGCAGACAAAGCAAAATGCATTTGCCGGATGCTTGCAGCCTCTTGATGTCATCTCAGAAAAATGCAGATATGTAGCCACTTAGGCAGCTGGAACTAAACTTTACTGGTGGGCTTAAAGTATTTATACTATTTATATTATTGGAAAGTTCTAGAATGTTCGAGAAGTTTACTCAGCACTGAATCTATCTGGAATGTTCTGGAAAATAGGTAAATTTCTCAATATCACTGTTCTGGTCACAAAAGCAAAGTTTGTGGGGAATAATAACCATTTTCTGTAATTTTGAGGCATAAGCAATTAGGAAATAATACTTACTACCCAGGAACAAAAAAAATTGTTACACTGTTAGAAATACAACCCCTAATCCCCATTGAATCAACGGTTGTTATTATAACACGATTTTTCCATAACACGATGTTCTTCAGGAACGCAACTACCACAGCTTTATAGGAGAATACGACTGTATGAATTTGTTTCCTCGAGATTTCCAACGTCTTGAGTCTCGGTGGATCGCTGTTTGTTGCCGTTGTTGGTGTTGTTGGTGTTGCTTGAGGCACACAAACAGACACTCTTGAGTACAAGAGAGCTTCCTGAGGAACTCAAAGCTCAAATTTAAATCTTGATTTGAATTTTTAAAAATGATGTAAGCTATTAATGAACAAAGGTGCAAAACAGGCAAAGTCCTAATCGTGCATTTATGACCTCAGATGTCGCCTATAACACACTTTGAATGGACTGCGCTTTACAAAGCATTGAAATTGTTAATAACTCCGCAGGCCTTGGGAATTGGACTAACCGATAAGTGGATATGGTTATTTCCTCTATACAAGGCCATGGCTTCCTTCATGCTACCAGACCCTAACAACCACGACATACCTGGCACTCCCACCTTTAAGGATTTCCCCTCACACCATCACCACGATCATTTGGTTCTTGGGCTTTCCCTCGGTCTGCGACCTCTGACAGCCACCCAACATGACAATGCAAGTCCCAGAAGCCTGCCACCGTCTCCACGCTGCACGTGCATCTCCTCCTCTCCCATTGTCAACCTCCTCTCAACTCCCCCGCAAAATATTCCACCATGTCTTCTAATCTCAACTATTTGGTGCTCATTTAGCATTGCCATGAATGGGGATTGTGTCCAGACAATCCAGGTATTCAAATGAATGGAATTCTGCCGGAACAGTCAAATGTGAAAAATGAGAAGCGCCTTAGCAGAAGACGTGGCATCCAAGAAAACAGGTTCACAGAATTCCACCCAACGGGTAAGTAAAGTTAAAAAATTGCCATTGCATACTCTCCTCTGCTCCACACTCAAAACTCACATTAAATCGTTCCCTAACTTACCCCACGGCCCCTTAATATCCCCCTCATAACTGCCAACATTAGTTTTCCTCTTCATATTCTCATGATATGGCTTTCACCCATTCCTCATTCATTCAATCCATGCTTCATCATTGTCTGTCATCACAAGATGGCGGCGTGTCAGTGAGCTTGTGAGTGTGAGCTGTGCGAGTGTGAGCTGTGCTTGAAAATGTGTGAGAATGAGCTGCGCGTGTGTGTGAGTGAGCTGTGTGTGTGAGTGAGCTGTGTGTGCGAGTGAGCTGTGTGTGTGTTTAAATTGAGATTGGCGGGTGCAGGGGGTTACAGAGCGGGCGCTGTGTGGCTGGCGAGAGTAGAGAAGAGTGCTGCTTGTTAGTGTGGTAGTTAGTGTAGTAGTTAGTGTATTCGTTAGTGTGGTAGTTGGTGTTGTGGTTGGTGTGGTAGTTAGTGTGGAAGTTAGTGTAGTAGTGTGGTGGTTGGTGTGGTAGTGCGGTGATTGCCAGTGTGGTTGTTGTGGTTAGTGTGGTAGTTAGTGTTGTGGTTATTGTTGTAGTTAATGTGGTAGTTAGTTAGTGTGGTAGCCAGCCTGGCTACCCCCCCCAGCCCAGGCCTACGTCGAGGCTTATGTCGACGTAGGCCTGGGGTAGTACATTTGTTTACGTCGTTTATTGTGAAAATTCGGTCACAGTTCCTATGACCACTATTTCATTTCTTTTATGGCTTTATTTTGGTGATTTTCGAAAAGTTTTTTGGTTTGGCCATGTTTGTTTGTTGTAGTACAGAGTTAGACTGATGGCCTAAATCTAAGTTGTCTTGTGGTTGTTGTTGTTTGACTTGCATCCCACTGGGATTTTTGCACAGTGTTGGTGTACGGTGCTTTATCTGCCATATTTTGCTGTCTTTTCTTGGATTTTCTGTTTGCACATAGTCACTTTAAGATGTTTTCTTGTTCATGTTTTTGTTTTTTGTTTGTTGCGGTTGCACCCGATTCAAGAGCCGAATGGCTCACAGGGCTATACCTAATAAATGAACTTGAACTTTCATCAATTTTGCTTTTACCAAATTCCCGCATCATCACAGATTAGCTCGCCATTGCTTCCTCTCATCAATTTAATTAACTTCATCTCCACAATTACATTCATACGTTGTTGTACCGTTATTTATTTGTAAAGTGCCTTGGTTAAGGCACTATATAGATTCCTTTAAGATAAGATTAGTGTGCAAAAAATGTTCTTGTCCGAGATTTGTGCTCGAGATACGTATTTGTTAATACATTTAGAGCAACCTCCCAGCTTACCCAAAGTTTCAGCTCACTCGAGTGCGGCTTAGGAGGTTTCCCCAAATGTGATGTTTCTACCATTTTCATCAGAGCCATCATTTGATGATAGATCGTGTAACACTAATCTTGCCAAGAGGCGATGAACAGAAAAGCCAGCACTGTCGGCTGGTGGGGGCTGAGGTGCTGCTGCGAGGCTTCGCGTCCGCGTTGGGTGATTGCACTTGCACCCCAAGTCCATACCGGAGTCCAAAACGTTGCGCGAAGCCCTCATCCACCAGCATCTTGCTCAACAACTGGGCCGGTTCCACAAAGAGGTGCACAGACACGTGATTGCCACTTTTGTTATCTGGACGACAAAACCACACACACATCACACAATGGGGAAGAAGACAGGAGTTTAAAAACATCTGGTCACACCGCAGGACTGCAACCGCGTAGCAAAGACGGAACAGGGGTAAACAAGAGAAGTATCCTGGATCCAACTAAGGAATGCAATGAATATTCCAAGGTCAAGGATGTAACAGAGATTTAATATTTACTGGAATTGAGATGACAGCTACAGTTTCTCGGTCTGACAGGTAAGCTAGAAAAACTCAATGATTCGGATGTATAACAAGGAAAAGCAGGAGACGATGCAGTCTAAATTGACAGGAATGAGGAAAGACATTAGATTGGTTTAAGAAGTCAGTTATTGGCAAAAAGCAGGCTCGAGAAAAACTTCAGGACAGGGAAAGTCTTAAGATAACTCTACATGACCATTATACATATAGTTCTGGTTATAAGTGCCTAACGCCTGGCACTGTACACTTTACGTAACGCTGGGTAGGCTATGTGGATCCAAGTGACGTCACAAATTACTATTAGAATTTCTGCACACGTCGCTAACACCATCTGGAATGCAGCCTCATTAATTGGTTTTGAAAAAAGTAACCATTGTAATGTCAATTCGAAATCTCAACCCCCAAAAAAGGATTATGCAATGGCACACTGTCTGGTGATTCGTGAAATGCACCGTCACTTTGTTATGGATGACATAATTTCAGAATCCAATCGTGGAGATAGTCTTCATTCCCAGAATTGATCTGGCACCGTCAGATTATAAATGTACCAGTTACAGTGGAACCTCGGTATACGTCGTTAATTTGTTCCAGAAGGTAGGACTTAAACTGAAAATGACGCATACCAAACGAATTTTTCCATAAGAAATAAAGGGAAAGGAAAGAATCCGTTCCAGAGGAAAATAAATAATATTTTATATGGCATATTATACATTAATGGGGTTGTATAAAATAATTTAGACACTAATGACTAAAATGCATACAGAAGCCACGTGACCGCGCGCTGCTGCCAGCTGCGCTGGTCACGTGGCGTGCCTCAACCCCGCACGTCGCGCACGCTTGACCCGGGGCTCCACCCTCCATAGGGGCAGCCCCCCGCGCCCCCCGCCCCTCTCCCCCCCGCCCCTCTCCCCCCCGCGCCCCCCACCCCTCTCCCCCACGCCCCCCGCCCCTCTCCCCCCGCCCCTCTCCCCCCCGCGCCCCCCACCCCTCTCCCCCACGCCCCCCGCCCCTCACGTTCAAGTGGCGAGTTCAGTGCATGTCACATTCAAGTGATGAGTTCACTGCATGTCACGTTCAAGTGGCGAGTTCAGTGCATGTCACATTCAAGTGGTGAGCGCACTGCATGTCGTGTTCAAGTGGTGAGCGCAGTGCATGTCAGGTTCATGTGGCGAGCCAAGCAATACATTGCCATGCATTACAGACCGGTAACAAAGGACCACAGATGCTTGTTGTCCACTATCTGGTGGAAGCGTTCCATGGCCGCCACCGTCCAGCACTCTCCGTCTGCGCGGATGTCTGCCAGCGTGCACGGCACCGCCTGGATAGCGCAGCGGCCGCGTGGGGCATCGCCACACATTCACACACGCAGGCGGTTGTCACAACGGATACCGCATCAACAACGGGGGGGGGGGGGAAGCTGGCAGAGTCAATGCAGGAATAGTTGGGTATTGGCAAAATGCCCTCTGCAAGTATTTAAAACTCCTCTGATAAAAAGAATTTAAAGATTTATCATTTTACCAGTTAAGGCCCACTGTGCTATATAACTCTTATTCAGAAGGGACCTGGCTATCACAAATTATAGCTCAACAAAGTGGCTGACTTATCACATGGAAATGTATAGCAGCCCAATGATTTAAAAATACTTTTAAAAAAACACGCTTTAATTAAATGTACCGTACTCATAATGGCACAACTCCACGACTCCAGAAAGTGGCCGCAAAGCTTGCCATAACGTAAGGGGCCGTGGTGATTTACAGCCAACGTCAGTTGAGCATGGACAATTAAACCCAAGCCGAAACATCTATATATAAAAGGGAAATTTGTGAATGTGTGTCTATTCAAAATATTTAGCGTACTTCCCGACATGCAACAAACTTTAAATTTGCCGTGTGGGTACTTTCCAGACTGCACACCATGCAAAAACTATAAAAAGAGACTTTTGTATTTTTTTTGGGGGGGGGGGGCGCAATAATGGATATATTTTGAACGGCAAGTGAGCTGTGATGTCACATCTCTGTCATGTCACCCGCATGCGGCAGCGTTACGCAGTGTGCCTGCTGACGTCACGCACCCCCCCCCCCCAAACCCTCCACGTAGGCCCTGTATCCCACACAAATGCGCGGCTGGGGGGGGGGAAATAATGGATATAATATACTAGGCTACAAACTTTAATTTGCCATGTGGCTAGCTCTCATACTGTACACAAAGTAAAACGTTTAAAAATAGACTTTTGTATTTGGGGGGGGGGGGGGGGGAATCACCATGAAGTGTGTGGCGTCAACACGCATACAGGACTGGCGAGAATCGATATCTTGTGAGCGTTTGTGGTATCGATTAAACGGGAATTGGCCGATTCTAAAAAAATCTACAACCTTCCATTCCTTTGCACGATTTAAAGAATCGAATCTTGGCACGCGAGCGTAAGTTTTTATTTCCATCGCGTGTTGGGTTTTATTTTAATTCATCTTCTTGGTTCTTTCGGTAAAGTCACGTAGAAGGGAAATAATAAAATAATAAAAATAAAATATAATAAAATAATTCTCACGACGTTTCGGCCACAACGCAAGCAGCCGTCCTCAGGTGAAGAAACAGGTCTGTCGAGAAGACAGACCTTGCGTTGTGGCCGAAACGTCGTGAGAATTATTTTATTGTTTTATTTTTATTATTTTATTACTTCCCTTCTACATGACTTTACCGAAAGAACCAAGAAGATCAATCCCTGCAGTCACGAAAGCTTTAAATCGAAATTTATTTTAATTATTGAGGTAAGGATCTAAGTTTTCTTTACATTTGTATATGTTATGTTTTTAAGTTATAAAATTTATTTTTCCCCCGGGGCAACGCCGGGTACTTCCCGCTAGCAACATATAAAAAATAATGTTTAAAAATATATATATTTTTATTTTTTAATGATAGAATATAGTATTGTCATCAGTATGACATAATTATACCAAGTTTGCAGTCGATACCACATTGGGAAGTGGGTTAAAATTTAGTTACAAAATTTGAGGATACGATAACAACAACACTGAGTTAATAGAAAGCGTGTAATAATGTTTAAAATTATATATATTAAAATTTTTAATGATAGAATATAGTATTGTCATCAGTATGACATAAGTATATCAAGTTTGCAGTCGATACCACATTGGGAAGTGGGTTAAAATTGAGTTACAAGATTTGAGGATACGACAACAACAGAGCGTGTAAAAACGGAGGGACCCGGAGAAAATTCCACACGACCATGAAGAGAGAGAAACACGCAAACTCCAAATATACAACAGGCATTGTCAGGGTCGAGATCGAACCCACAACCTCCTGTATACCAGGTGAGGCAGTTAACAAATCCTAACCACTGTGGCACCCTTGACCTTTAGGATCACAGTCTTAAAAGAGCCGTGTACTACTGGGGCCCTCATTTCCTTAGCCACGTGGTCATCCTCGACGATGTGCGGTGTGTTTGAGGGAAGTTACGCAATGCAAGGGTGAGCATTCCTCAACGCTGCTCTAGACACTGCAGGAGAGCCAAGCAGAGATCTTGACCCTGTAAATGTTCATTCTTTCCTCACAAGCGTCAAATGCTGAAAACCTAATCACACTCTTGTAATACCACCGTGTGTGATATAGATTTGAAGCTTTCGTGACTGCAAGGATTCATACTCTTAGGTTTTTTCGGTAAAGTCACGTAGGTAAAAATAAAATAATAATAATAAAATAATAATAAATGAAAATAACTAAATTAAATCACGACGTTTCGGAGGCAATACAAGTCTCCTTCTTCAGGTGGGACAGTCACAGCCAAATTTACTGCATCAAGTGAAGGGAAATCCCAGAGACAAGATCTTATATACTGGTTAAGGGGAGGCGGGAGGAGCTTATCTAAATGTGGCAGTCAGGGACAGAGGGTGGGGGAGAGGGGGGAGGGTCTAGAAGGGGAAAGTACCTGTTACGCACCTCCGCAAGAATTACGGCTGGTGTTGACTTCCAAAACCAAAAAATAGCAGCACTGTTAAACACTGGGGATGTCAACAACTCGGTAAAATAGACTAGTGCCAGTCAAATAAGATGGTACATAGATGTGTAGTTAAATATTTTTTACATGGTTAATAACATCTTTCCAATGATTGCTCAATTTGTACCCATCATCACGGTTGAAGTTATGTCTATGTTTGTATATCTGGATGGCTTCATGCACAAACCTTTGATGGTAGCCAGAAGGTTTGCAGAGCACCTTGGTCTCGGAAAAGACAATATCATGAGAGCCCACAGCGTTGTAACAATGATCAGCAACAGTGGAAGAATCAGTTTTGCCGTGTTTCAGATCTGACTTGTGCTCGCGGACTCGATCAGAGACATGACGTTTCGTTTCCCCAATGTAACAGTCACCACAGATGCAACTCAGTTTACAGACTCCAGGGTATTGCAAGTCAGGAATTACATCTTTCACAGATGGGATTAGATCACGGATTTTATGTACTGTACTGAATTGGACCTGGATCTTATGTTTGTTTAGAATTTTGGAGATAATTTTGGTCACGCCTGCTATGTATGGCAACGTGATGGTTTTGATCGGAGTTTCAGGTGGTTGTTTCTGTATGGTGGGAGAAACAGCTTGGCGGATAGTACGGTCAGAGTATCCGTTCATCTTGAGGGCCAGATGTACATGTTTCAATTCACTGGTCAGGTGGTGTTGGTCAGAGATGCAATGAGCTCTGTGGTAGTGTTTTGATGAGAGAATTCTTGAGCCGGTGGTGGTGGGAATCAGGTTTCAAGTAGGAATCTGTGTGGGTGGCCTTTCTGTAAACAATGTCCCAAGGAGCCATCAGGTCTCATCTCAAACAGAACATCCAAGAATGGTAGTTTGCCATCTTTCTCCACTTCCATGGTGAATCTGATGGATGGGTGTCTGGAATTGATGTGGTCCAGAAAATGGTTCAATGCTGGGAGGCCATGTGGCCAAATAACGAAAGTGTCATCCACATATCTCTTCCATAGGGAAGGGTAGACGTCTGGATGGCGTCTGATTCAAACTTCTCCATGAAAACATTAGCTAGCACGGGTGACAAGGGGGAAGCCCATAGGGGTACCCTCATTCTGTTTGTAGAAGGTGCCATTCCAGGTAAAGTAAGTGTTGGTGAGGCAATGCCTAACCAACGTAGGTACATCCGAATTCAGTCCATGTTGGACCAAGTCTTCTATTATTGTTAAGGTGTCAGGCACTGGGACTTTGGTAAACAGAGAGACCACATCAAAACTGACGAGGATATAGTCAGGAAACAGTACCATGTCCTTGATCATAGAAACCAATTGGGTTGAGTTAAGTACTTCTGAAGTGGTCTTGCCAGTGAAGGGAAGCAGAGTATCTGATAGAAAACGGGCTAGTTTGTAGATAGGAGAGTTGATCGTGGACACGATGGAGCTGTAGTGGGGTGCCTTCTTTATGGATCTTGGGAAGACCATAGAATTTGGGAGGTCTTGCAGCCGAGGGTTTTAGGGAGGGACGTTTGGTTGGTTCGATTAGGGAAGTCGAACTGGTGATGATCTCGTTGGTTTTTGTCGTTAGGCTGTTAGTGGAATCACTTTTAATTTTGGAGTAACTACCATCATTGAGTAGGTTCCTGGATTTTGTTGTTGTACGAGTCTTTATCCATGATAACCATAGCATTGCCCTTGTCGGCCGAGATGATGACTATATCATCTCTCTTTTTTAATTTGCAAGTTCAGAGCGTTCGCTTTTGCTAATGTTGCTAGTGGGTTTCTTAGCATTCTTGAGAATGGTGGCTATTTCAGCTCTTGCTACGTCCGCTTGGATGTGTCCTATGCCTCTGAGGAATACATCGACCTGAGAAATCACATCCTCGACTGGTATATGTTTAGGGGTGACAGCGAAATGTAGTCCTTTAGCCAGTACCGTTTTCAGATTGTCCGAAATCGGGATGTTACTCTGATTAATAACGGTATTGTTAACATCCAGCTTTGTGATGTGTGGTTCTGGCTTCTTCTTTGATAGGAGGTTGAATTTAGAGATCAGGTTAGCTTTGCATTTGGCTGACAGTGAATCAGCAGAGGCAGCAGTCATGCTGTCAACGTGGTTCCAATCAGAAGGGGATATTTTTTGTGATAGCATTAAATGTGTTTGTAAGAGTCATCTAAACTATCGAGTTCAAATCAGAGTAACCTTATTCTCTCTGAGATTAGTAATAGGCTAGCTTTAAATAAAATCTGTTTTGAGTTTGGTGAAGATACAGCAACAGATGTGAGTGTGAAAGTGATGGGTATTATCTTGTTATCGCGGCATCTCTTGAGAAAGGCTAGCGTCTTAAGAAGCTGTGACTTCCTGTCTCGTTGGTTAAAAACTCTAACAGATAGGTAAAATTCCTCCCCGTAGAGGTACTAGTCGAGGTACTAGTCTATTTTACCGAGTTGTTGACATCCCCAGCGTTTAACAGTGCTGCTATTTTTTGGTTTTGGAAGCCAACACCGGCCGTAATTCTTGCGGAGGTGCTTACATTTAGATTATCTCCTCCCCCCTCCCCTTAACCAGTATATAAGATCTTGTTTCTTGGATTTCCCTTCACTTGATACAGTAAATCTGGCTGTGACGGTCCCACCTGAAGACGGAGACTTGTGTTGCCTCCGAAACGTCGTGATTTAATTTAGTTATTTTCATTCATTATTATTTTATTTTATTATTATTTTTTACCTACGTGACTTGACCGAAAAAAACTAAGAGTGTGTGTGATATATATCCAAATAAACAGGGAGGTCAGTTTAATACGTAGGAGGCATCGCGACCAATATCATTCATAAGAGGATTTTTGGGGTTAGGTCACGTAAATATAAATGTGTGCTTAACCTGTCACCACCTGACACATCCAATTGGTAATGTTTGTCACGTAAACAAAATGTGCCAATTCGTTACTAGTACAGCACACCGGGTGTGGAGAGTAAATCCACAACATTTAAAATTTGAGTACTGTGATGTTTTGCCGGTAGTTAAATTCAGCCATCATCATCATCGGATTTTAGGTACAGTCCTCTTGTACCATGGGGCCATGTGTGGTGGGTCATAACTTGGGTCAATGCAAGCTATTTTCATTACCAGCTCTGGCAGTTGAAGAAACGAGTTGCCCAGTTTGCGTATGCAGGACACCGAGGTGCGCTCTGTGTTCCCGTAGTCAACGTATCTCACCTCCACATTTCCCTTTCCTGGTAAACCTACGGGGGGAGGAGTTATGCACAGCAGCACCACAAAGACGATCGCCAACAACTTTGCAGTCACGAGCCTCGAGGCCGACCGAAACTGAATTTCTGGTTTCGGCCGAAAAAAACCAGACCGTAAGTTAAAAATTTACTTTTGGCCGAAACCGAAAGTTAACTTTTTGGCTTCGGCCGAAACAGAAAATATGGCGAAAGAGGCCGTTTGCCAACTTTCAGCGCCGAAACCGAATTTCGGTCGGCCTCTAATTAGCAGACCATGGTTGCGGCTGTAACCTCGCTCCCAAGCTGCTGCTGCTGACGTGTGTGTGTGTTTGCAGCCTATCGCATCGGATTGCCTACCGCCGTCCGATAGGCAGGGTGAGACGTAGCACTCGCATTATATTCTAAAAATAGATCTTCGGTTGACAAATGACGACCGAAAGTCAATATCAGTATCGGCCGAAACCTAAAGTAAACTTAAAGTTAACTTTTTGGCTTCGGCCGAAACAGAAATTATGCCGAAAGAGGCCATTTGCCAACTTTCGGCGCCGAAACCGAAACCAAATTTCGGTCGACCTCTATACGAGCCAGCTATGTCTATCTACGTCAGTGGTTCTTAACATGGGGGTGCGAGATGCCCTTTCTGGGTCTGCGAGATATGGCCAGATCATTTTAGAAGGTAAATAATCGAAAACAAATTAAGCACGGGTACGTAAGTACAACTACTGTTTCATCAAACCCTATGTGTTTATTAACATATATTTTTTTAACGATTGAGAACCGAAGGGGTGCAGGTTGCAGTAAAGGTTAGGAACCACTGCTCTGGCAGTAACGATGCACAATTTAACACGTAGGCTTTCGCGACCAATATTATTCATAATCAACGTTTTTGGGTTTAGATCGCGCTATTTATAAATGTGTCGTAACCCTCCACCACCCGACACGGCCAATCAGTAAAAAAGTGTCACGTTGACAAAAGACAAATAGTTCACTGCTTTAGCCCACCGGTGTGTTGAAGCGTGAAACCACCAGCGAAACGTCGTACTCAAATTGTAAATGTTGTGGTTTCACGCTTCAACACACCGGTGGGCTAAAACAGTGAACTATTTGTCTTTTGTCAACGTGACACTTTTTTTACTGATTGGCCGTGTCGGGTGGTGGAGGGTTACGACACATATATAAATAACGCGATCTAAACCCAAACACGTTGATTACGATGCACAATGTGAGATCTCATCAAGTAAAGAAAAAAATACTCTTTGGTTCTTTCGGTAAAGTCACGTAGTTAGAAATAAAATAAATCACGACGTTTCGATCACAACACAAGCAATCGTCATCACGTGGGAGAGAGCTGCCGTGGCACGAGGTCATATAGGCCCCTGCAGCCAATCTCTCCAGTGCTGCCGCGGTGGTCCACTTTACTCCAGTGACCCGGGGGCTGCTGCGGGGTCCACTTTCTGCCCCGCTTCCTTCCCCCCCCCCACCTACTGCTGAGGCCTATATAACCTCGTGCCACAGCAGATCTCTCGCCTACTTGAGCAGTTTTCTCTTGCTGTGGTTGTCGCACCTGATGACGATTGCTTGTGTTGCAATCGAAACGTCGTGATCTATTATTTTTGTACCTACGTGACTTTACCGAAAGACCCAAATATTATAGTTAATGTACAGCCCCCTTTTATATTTACACTGCTGGATGAAAGCTTCCCCAACTTTTTGTCAATCACTGGGGTTGTTTGACCAATAGCCTACCATGCTGGTCAGGGTCCACTGTTGAAGGGTGGGTTTGGGACCAGTTCAGGCCCTGGTGTTAAACCCATCTCCAGAAAATGTACTTAGATCATTAAGTTCATAGAAAAGCATTACGCACGTTCTAAATTACCGTACTCTCTCAAATGTAATTTTAAAGCAACAGTTGAGGGCGTGTCCTGTAATATGCTACAAAACTTAACTCGGCAAACCCCGACGTGCCGAGTTCAAAAACTGTGCTCAGCCCAAGTCTCTGTCACCAAATGGATTTTCACAAAAATAACACATCCATTATAACATATGGATTACTACTACAGCTTGTTTAACAGGAACACCTCGGCAAGTCAAGATAAATTTCCAGGTCGGTACTGGCCAAGATCTTGCAGTAGTAATAATCCCAACTGACCAATGTTTGCAGGTATTTTTGCGAGCGTGAAATGTTTGGCCAATACTATTCACCGTGCGTGTTTTATTTCGGCTACTGAAGAAACGAGAAAACCTGAGGAAAGCCCCGTCCATAGCAAGGGGGAAAACATACAAACTTCACATCGAAAGGCCCCCTAGTCGGTAACAGAGGCCAGGTGCTTCTTTGCTGCAAAGGCACGAGTGAGTGATAGCGCTGCGCCACCCTGCCACCCAACATCCATCAGTGTCTCTGAGACGGTGGCGACATTTTAATTCTCAAAGTGGAGAGAGGAAGAACCGCTGTTGAGTTTCCACGAACACATGGAACCCATTTGTTTATCAACCCCAGAGCACCGATGGGCCAAACAGCCGCAAAGCCTTGTCCAGACAGCACCGCCAAGCCAGTTTTTTTTACAGGAATTTAAGAGAATCAATTTATTTTGCAGTTGAGTTGTCTTCAAAATATTCTTTAAAACACACAAGTATATCGAATTATCACGCTTGTCAGCATATTTGCACGTGAAGCATCTTGGGGAGGAGCGGTTAATGCACGGAGCTACAGGTATAGTAAACCCAGCGAACCTGCGTCTCGAGCCATGGCCATGTCTGTAAGTGGCGAGTAACGTATCCGGTCCGGTCCCACTGCACCAACCTCCATTCCCCATAGTGGTAAAGTATGGATGAACAAACCCCTTGGCCTAAAATGGCGCGACAAGGCTGATACGCTAACAGATTAACAAAAGCATGTCAAATATTATATGGTTGCTTACAGAATACAGCAAAATGTAAATGAAAGATACAGTAAAACCTTGGATTGCGAGTAACTTGGTCTGCGAGTGTTTTGCAAGTCGAGCAAAATTTTTTAATAAATATTAATTTGATAAATGAGCGAGGTCTTGCAATACGAGTACTGTAGTACGTACAGTATACGCTTTGTCTGCCGAGCATCACGTGATCACAACTGAGCCGATGGTTCTTCTCTCTCTCTCGCTGCAGGATTGTGGGTAATCGTCTCCCATGCTCGGTCTCAGTCGGCGTGCCCCAGTCATATAGTCAACATTCGTGCGAGCGTATATTGTGTCCAAGTGTAGTGACTATTCTTTAGTAACTGTACTGCAAGTGAAGGTTGTCCTACACAATAACCCTCCTCTCTCTCGTCTCCCTCACACCAGCTACGATTAAATTTAATGAATAAATTTGATTACTTTATATACAATTTTAATAATAAAAATATAAAAAGGTAGTTTGTATTAATCATTTTTATATTAATCTTTTTGGGTTGTGGAAGAAATCATCTGAATTTCCATTATTTCTTATGGGGAAATTCGCTTTGATATACGAGTGCTTTGGATTACGAACACGTTTCCGGAACGAATTATGCTCACAATCCAAGGTTTTACTGTATTAGGATACAAGGTGGCGAGATGTTAACTACCTCACCTTGTATACAGGAAGTCGTAGGTTCGATCCTGACCCTGACACCTGCTGTATATTTGGAGTTTGTATGTTCTCCCCGTGGTTGCATGGATTTTTCTCCGGGTCCTCCGGTTTTTCCTCTCCACATTTACAATCAACATCACGGATTTAAGAGTGTTTGGCTGATATACATTTAGACATGATGAGCTATAATTTATGATAGCCAGGTTGCTATTGAAAAAGAGCTATATAGCTCAGTGTGGGGGCTTATAAGCTTTATAGCTTACATGCTAACATGCTTAATATTAACCCCATGTACCAAGCCAATCCGTGGCATTAGCGACTACCGCTTCCGCACATACCGATGACCTGGGCACGGTACCACTGCTGGTCTGCGCTGAACTGGGCAACACAAAGCTGCCCCACAATGGGATGCACGACCGTCCAATCATTGCGGTAGTCCCGGTAGAAGCGCTGCAGAGCGCCCTTCAGCTCCAGCAAGCACTTCGTCGTGCTCACCTGGAAACCACAAAAGGCAAAGTATTGTTTGACGATGCAAAGCGAGTTAAAGCTAGAGCACAGGGCTCTAGTGAAAAACCCACTCCTTATACCAACTACAGCTGATCATCGATTATCCCCAGCATGATTATCCAGCTTCCAACATCATCCTGCAGTCCCAGGCCGATCGGGCGAGACCGGCAAAACCACTCCAATGGTTGTAACCAGTCCGGCAATCAGCACCGTGTGCGTGACAAAAAAGTAGCTATGCTTGATTTCAGTGTCAAATATTTATACAGTACATTATACACTGCATACAACTTAAATAATGAATATACTGGACGTATATACATTTTTCATGACTAATAACTACAGCAATAAAAACAAAAAATATACACAGTGCGATCTGGCAAAAAGTGCGTTGTGTAATTCGGCATTCGCCAGAGCACCGGTCTAAAGCAGAGGTCGCAAACGAGTTTTGATTCCTTACCCGTACCCGGCCGCACCAGGGTCGCAAATGGGTTCCCGTACACCGGCTCATTATAAGAGTGCATGAACCATTAGGTGATCGTGAAGACATTGGTTCTCATCGAGTGATATGAATACGGTCATTTATAAGTACTTCAGTCGTTATTCTTCTTTTTAATCGTATCAAAATTACCAATAGACTCATCGATGTAAACTAAACGTTTGAAACCTTCGTTACGAATCTACACGCTCACCGGGAGAATATGGTGTTAAACCCTTCTTTAGATCTCAGAATCTTGCCCACGAATTAATTGAAGCCTTAGCGCAAGATAAGCATCTCGCATAAGCAGGCGTACATGGCCGCACACATTGTCCCAAGACATTTCGTTAATTATATAATCGTGCCGATGAATCTGTTGACTTATACTTTTGCCTTCGGGATATACTTATATTCTTTTTATTGCCCTTCGTATGAATATCGTCGCATGCATGTTAAGGACTTTTCCCTATCGCTGTATATGCTCGTGTTACTCGGTGGAATTAATCAATTGTTCGGTTGCCCAGTTCAACAACGTATTAATGGTTAAATGTACGGATCAATCAGGGTAATTTCCCCAGTGATACTGTGGATAATTCCAAGCATGAGAGTTCGCGTATTAGAGTGTTATGTTTTTGCTTAGAATTAAAATTGCTTAAAGAGTCTGAGTGGTTTCTGCCTAAGTTCATGCGTAATAATCTTATTTATAAGAACTGTATCCTGCTTTGAGATTTGAATTTGGAGACCTGACATACACACCAAGACATAATTAGTAAATGTTAAAGCGAAAATAATTGTATTATCCCGATTGATAATACAACCCTAGACAACGAAGCCGGGCTTAATTTAGCATAATTACATCACACTTGGATAACTTCATACTAGTTGTATTTTTCCGATTGATAATATGACCCTAGATAACGAAGCTAAGCCTAATTATAATAACCAAATATATTTGTATAATCGCATGCATTTGCATTACCAAACACGATTATATCCCTAATTAGCATAATTACATAAATTAGCATAACTTTCGATAATTATGCGTTTTTTTATCTTCATTTAATTGTTATTGTTTTTATTAATTTTTCAAGATCCGACATATACAACAGCTCCTGAAGCAGGATGTTATATAGGTTTGAGATGGGTGTAGCCCAAGGGTAAGTGGGCGGGGCTAGAGATGGAATCTGCGTGTAAATGTGTAATAAAGGTCGTTGAAGCGACTTCTGGAATCCGGTCTTTATTCGTCTTTCATTACAACACTCCTTCACGCTGCTGACAGACAGCGTGAGAGGGATAGGAAGAGAGAGACGCGCACAGCCACGTGGCAGCCTGGACCCCCGCTCTCGCATGGCCTCTTCCCTTCGTTCCAGTTCTGACCACGTGTTTTTCGTCTCCACCCCTATTTAATACCCGGGTCACATGGTACATTTCCACCAATCCTGGTTAGCCTCTATGGAATCTTCCAGACTCCACCGTAGGCTCCCGGGACCACGCCCCTGACTCGTCTCCCCATTGGCTGTGGTGAAAGCCAGCAAAACCAATCCTCTACATACAGCTGTCACCTTTCCATTACGTCAGGGCCACGTCCCTAGGCTTACCCTCATTGGCTATGGACCAGGACCGGCAGAGCCAATCATCGTGACGAGTTGTAATCCGTCAACGACCCGGATATATCCTCACATTACAAATGTAAGATCGGAGAGCTGATATACCTCCACGACTACGAAGCTGTGGAGGTGGCCATTGTATTGTGAGAGATTAGCATGTCAATCTGTTAATGTAAGATTAGCATGTCAATCAGCAGCTCGTCCGCTGTTTTTTTTTATTCCTGCAGTCACGAAATCTTTAAGTCAAGATTTAACCGCCTCTACGGGGAGAGTTTCCACACAACTATTAGATCTTTTAACAAACTTCGAGACAAGAAGACTCATCTGATCAAGTCGCTCACTTTTCTGAAGAGATGCCGCGACACTAAGGTAATACCGATTGCCTTTACACACATCTGCTGCTGTTACTTCTCCTAATGCTAAACGGATCTTGTTCAGGGCCGGCCTAGCCCTGATCTCAGAGAGAATAAGATTGCTCCGATTTGAACGAGACAATTTAGACAAGACTCTCTTGCAATCCCACTTAACATTGACGGAAAAAATGTCAACATCTGATTGATAACATGACAGCCTCTTCAGCTGCCTCAATGTCAGCTAAATGCAAAGATTTCCAAGTTCAACCTCCTGTCCAAGAAGAAGCCAGATCCACACATTAAAAAGTTAGACGGTGACAAGATTGTTATCAATCAGAGTAACAGCCCAATTTCCGACAGCCTAAAATCGGTTCTAGCTAAAGCGTTGAATTTCGCAGACACCCCTAAATACATCCCAGTTGATGATATCATTGCCCAGGTCGACGTAGCCCTTAAGGGTTTGGGACACATTCCTGCAGACGTGGCAAGATCGGAAATCGCTGCAATCCTCAAAAATGTTAAGACACCTATTAGCAACATCAGCAAGGATGAGCGCTTTGAGCTTTCTCAACTCAAAAAGAGAGATGAGATTCATCCTCTCAGCCGACAAGGGCAATGTCACTGTCATCATAGACAAAACTACATACAAAAATACAATTGAGGACCTACTTAATGATGGCAGCTATACCAAAATCAAAAGATTCTACCAACCGCCTGGTTACGAACACCAACAATATCATCACTGATTCGACAACTTTAATGGAACCAAACAAGCGGCTCTCTCTAAAATCCTCTGCTGCTAGACCACCCAGATTTTATGGCTTACCAAAAATCCGTAAAAAGGTACACCGCTCCGTCCTATCGTCTCTACCATTGACTCACCTTACCTACAAAACTGGCCCGATTTATGTCTGAGACCTTGCTTCCATTCACTGGCAAGACCACCGCAGCTATACTTAACTCAGCTCACTTGGTATCTATAATTAAGGACGTCTCACTATCTCCAGGTAATTTGCTTGTCAGTTTCGATGTAGTATCTTTGTTAACCTGACACCATTGCAATCATTGAAGATTTGGCCCAACAAGGACTGAATACTGATGTACCGGCCTTGGTTAGACTGCCTCACCAACACTTACTTCACCTGGAATGGAATATTCTACAAACAAATTGAAGGTACCCCAATGGGTTCTCCCTTATCTCCAGTTGTAGCCAATGTTTTCATGCAATTTTTTTAGACAGATGCCATCCAGGCATCCACCCTACGTCCTTCCTCGTGGACCGCACTGCCAGGACAAGCACAATGAGACCGCACTGCCAGGACAAGCACGGTGAGACTGCACTGCCAGGACAAGCACGGTGAGACTGCACTGCCAGGACAAGCACGATGAGACCGCACTGCCAGGACAAGCACGGTGAGACTGCACTGCCAGGACAAGCACGGTGAGACTGCACTGCCAGGACAAGCACAATGAGACCGCACTGCCTGGACAAGCACGATGAGACTGCACTGCCAGGACAAGCACGGTGAGACCGCACTGCCAGGACAAGCACGGTGAGACTGCACTGCCAGGACAAGCACGATGAGACCGCACTGCCAGGGCAAGCACGATGAGACCGCACTGCCAGGACAAGCACAATGAGACCGCACTGCCAGGACAAGCACGGTGAGACTGCACTGCCAGGACAAGCACGATGAGACCGCACTGCCAGGACAAGCACGATGAGACCGCACTGCCAGGACAAGCACGATGAGACCGCACTGCCAGGGCAAGCACAATGAGACCGCACTGCCAGGACAAGCACAATGAGACCGCACTGCCAGGACAAGCACGGTGAGACCGCACTGCCAGGACAAGCACGGTGAGACCGCACTGCCAGGACAAGCACGGTGAGACTGCACTGCCAGGACAAGCACGGTGAGACCGCACTGCCAGGGCAAGCACGATGAGACCGCACTGCCAGGACAAGCACGATGAGACTGCACTGCCAGGGCAAGCACGGTGAGACCGCACTGCCAGGACAAGCACGGTGAGACTGCACTGCCAGGACAAGCACGATGAGACCGCACTGCCAGGGCAAGCACGATGAGACCGCACTGCCAGGACAAGCACGATGAGACTGCACTGCCAGGGCAAGCACGGTGAGACCGCACTGCCAGGACAAGCACGGTGAGACTGCACTGCCAGGACAAGCACGGTGAGACCGCACTGCCAGGACAAGTACGGTGAGACTGCACTGCCAGGACAAGCACAATGAGACCGCACTGCCAGGACAAGCACGATGAGACCGCACTGCCAGGACAAGCACGGTGAGACTGCACTGCCAGGACAAGCACGGTGAGATTGCACTGCCAGGACAAGCACGGTGAGACTGCACTGCCAGGACAAGCACGATGAGACTGCACTGCCAGGACAAGCACGGTGAGACTGCACTGCCAGGACAAGCACGGTGAGACCGCACTGCCAGGACGAGCACGGTGAGACTGCATTGCCAGGACAACTGTGGGCCCGCTCGCGGACAAACTGAAGAATAAAGACCTGGCCCCCGTGTCCTCTCACCTGTAACCATGGGACATGCTCAATAGGTCGAATAACAATAAACATATCGCGTTCAAACAGCCGGACTAAATTTTTATTTTACCAGGTAAAGCCCACTGAGCACACCACGATCGCCGATTTATTTTTAAATATGTATACTAACAAAAGAGTTACCCACATAGCTTTAAACCTTCATCCTCCTGGCAACTCAAAAGCAGCTTCAAACCTTTAGTCAAATTCCATGGTTTTTTTCATGAGAAAATGTACATCAGCGTCGAGCTACACATCGATGCAGTCTCCGTGACGGCGGTGAGTGGCAACGCAATTGGGTGACTGGGACTGCTCCTCGAGTCACTAGTTTAAACTATTCACTATTTTGGATTTTACCACGTAAGGCCCAATAATGAGCGATTTAGCTCTTTTTTATAACGAAGTATCTTAGCACGTGGAAATGTATAGCACCCGAAATAATTTAAATGCATGATTTTTATTCTAAATGAAGAAAAAAACCTGGAGTACCCGGAGAAAAATCGACACGACTGAGACAGAGACATACAAACTACATATCTACAGGCGTCAGGGTCAGGATTGAACCCACAACTTCCTGTATACGAGGCGAGGTAGTTAACATCTCGCCACAGAGACGCCCACTTCAGGCATTACCTGAAAACAAAATCCATGTCCGCAGCGACGACGAGAAAGGCACTGCCCATTGAAAGATACGCTTCTAGCATTATTTTGCATTTGTTGCAAAAAGCTATTTTTGTTGTTACACGCATCGCCACACACCGTACAACAATCATGCACGGAGCACGGTCCGACCCCAGGGCCAAAACATGTGCAAGAGACGCAAATCGCTTGCTAGGGCCCGGCGAGCGCTTTACCTGCTGCACGTAGAAGTCGCTGGGACTGTTGATGTGGCTCAGCATGAGACGGAGCCACCTGAGGGGCTGGAGATTGCTGGGTGGAATGAAGGCTGGGTTACGACCGGGCCTGTGGTCTGGCACGCAGAGTGGCGCGGATTCACACTGAAACCTGCTCACAACAATAATAAATAAATAATAAATAAAATGGAAAATACATTTTATCGCAAATTAAATAAATTAAATAAACAAATGAGAACTCAATTAAATCACGACGTTTCGGAAGCAACACAAGCCTCTGTCTTCAAGGTGGAACCGCTACAGCGAAATTACTGTAGTGAATAAAGAGAGCTATTTAGAGAACCGTGATTATATAGGATAAGGGGGGGGAGCCAAGGAGTGGGGGGAGGGATTAGCCGATTAATAGTTCAGATAAGGGTAAGTGTAAGAGAAGAGAAGTGAAGTAGCCAGGGTGGGAGGTTATCTGATTCATAGTTAAGATAAGGGTAAGTATAAGAGAAGTGAAGTAGCCAGGGCATGGGGGGGGGGAGATTAGCTGATTAATAGGTCAGATAAGGGTAAGTGTAAGAGAAGTGAAGTAGCCAGGGCATAATACTGTAATAAAAGACTGTCACACACTGCTGGTCTCCGTTGCTCTTTTATTTAGCTTCTTGCTCACACTCCGCTGGTCCTGACAGCGGACCAGCGTCTCCTCATGCGCGCCCCACACGCGCTTCCTCGTCAGTCCTTCCGCTCCCCCACCCCGCACACCGCTGGCCGACGGTGTGCCGAAGCTCCTCCAGCCACGTGGCTGATGGCGCGGATCCCCTCCGGCCACCCAACGTGGTTCAGCTTCTTCACTCCAACAACTGACCCGGAGCCCTTCCGGGCTCCCACCTATATCCCCTTAACCACGTGATCCTGTCACCTCTCCTTCCGGACCGTCAGATCCGGCCTTCCCATAGCGCCCTGCTGGCTCCACCCCCATTCACCTCGCTTCCGATTGGACCCGAGGTGAACGGCGGGCCCTCCCATATGCCCCCATACTGGGCTCCGCCCCCCAATACCCCGGGCCGTATGATTAGGCCAGATCCCAGCAGCGAACCCCGTTTACGCTCGCATTACATGACCCCCCCCCCCCCCGACCAGCCATCCCGGCTGAAACAGAATAAAATAATGCGAGCGCAGTCCCGACAGGGTTTGAGGAGCGGCGGAAATGGAATAATCCGCCGCTGGTAGAGGCCTGTCCTTCCCAGCACCCCGCTCACCAGAGAGGCCCGTAATCGGGGCCCCTTGCAGCTGCAACCTCGGCGGGGTTGGAGGGGCAGCGGGAGCAGGTGCCCCCGTCGCCGTGGTAGGCCCACCCGGTGCAGAAATCCCTTTGTCCGGTAGGATCACCGTCGGCCCGTCTACAGGAGGCACGACAGGCGCGCTTGCAGGTTGAACAGGCAAGGGCAGTTGCGCGTCGGACGCGACAGACCCCGGCAAGGCAACGTTAGGAGATGACGCATCGACACGCGGGGCAACGTAAGGTTTCAATTGGGACGTGTGAACGTACCAACGTCACGACCCGACCCGAACGCGTGCGGACTGTGGAGTAGGGACCTCAATCAGCACCACCGGCCCTTGCCAGGGTTTGTGCAACTTAGGGGAGGTCCCCACCGGCACCTGTGGGCAGTGGAGCCAGGCCATGTCCCCCACTCGCCAAGGGGACCCACGATGAGAGCGCCGGGTGCACCGTTCGTTCCGGGCCTGGGTCTTGGCCGTAGCCAATCGGGCCGCGTCCCGCGCCTCCGCCACGCGCCGAACGGATTCGCGAATATACTCGGGGAGGGGTATAACAGGACCCTTCGCCCGCGTGTCAAGTTGCACCTCCACAGGTGGCACATTCTCGCGACCGAACATCAAAAAGAAAGGTGAATACCCCGTCGACGCATGTGGTGCCATCCGGTATGTGGAGAGCACTCCCGGGATATGCAAATCCCAATCGGCCTGCTTCTCGCTAACCGTATGGCAGAGCATGGCCGACAGGGTCCGACCATCCCATCAGTTTGTGGATGGTAAGGAGAGGTCCGAACTTTCTTAGTTCCCAGTGCGTCGCACACATCCCGCAATAGGTTTGAAGAAAAATTTCGCCCTTGGTCCATAAGCAGCCTTTCCGGCGCCCCCTTGTCCATGACGTACCCGAACAGGAATGCCTCCATGATAGACGACGCCGACTGGTCGGGCAAAGGCCAAGCCATTGGCCATCGCGAAAGATATTCGACCCCGACCAACAAAAATTTGTTCCCCCGAGCGGACGGGGGAAAGGGCCCAAGAATGTCCAACGTCACCAATTCGTTAACCCGCGTCACTTTAATCGACTGCACCGGGGGAACATACGGTTGTTTGGGCGGCTTCCGCCGGGCACAGTCGGAGCACGCCCGAATGTGCCCGACGACGTCAGTAGTCATGCCGTGCCAAAAATAATCACGTTGCAACGTCAACAAGGTTTTCTGCACCCCGAGATGTAACAACTTCTCAGCGTGCAGAATCTGAATCAACTCGTATCGCAACGACGACGGCACAACAAGGTGCCAGCGACCCTGCAAGTCCTCTCTCCACATCAACAACCCGTCACGGAGAGCTGCTCCCGGCTTCCCATCAGATGACGGATACCCCTTCGACTTTGCAGCCTGACTCCGCAAGGCCCCAAGCGAGTCATCGAGCAATTGTTCACGAACCCACACGGAACGCGGCAAATTCAAAACCCCGTCAGCCAGTTCCGGACACGTGGAAGCCGCGGGCATCTCCACAGCGCGCATGACAGGCCACGGGGGCTGTGGAACCCGCGTGCACCTATTCGTGCCAGAGGCACACGCGCAGGTGGACCCCTGCGGCAGTCGGGAGAGCGCGTCCGCATTAGCGTGACGCGAGCCCTTACGGTATTGAACATCAAACGAGAACTCCTGCAAAGTTTCCAGCCATCGTGCCAGCTGGCCAGATGGCTGGTCAACTTTCAGGGAGTATTACAAGGCCGCATGGTCGGTGCGCACAATGAATTTCCGGCCATACAAATACGGGCGGTATTGTCGGACAAAATGCACAATAGCTAACAATTCCCGCCGGGTGACGCAATAGCGGGTCTCCGCCGGAGAGAGAACGCGGCTCCCATAAGGCACAACGTGCTCGACGCCACCTTTACACTGCGATAGGACGGCGCCAATACCCGTGTCACTAGCATCGGTATCCAAAATAAAAGGCAAAGCGAAATCAGGGTAATCCAGCGTCGGCGCTGATGCCAAGCGATCGCATAGGCTGTGAAACGCCGCCTCCTCCGCCGGCCCCCATCTGAACCTCTGGTTCTTTGCCGTAAGGAGGTGCAGCGGCCTAGCGATCGTAGCAAAATTTGGAACGAATCTGCGGTAATAAGAAGCGAACCCGGAGTCGGCCAGTCCCGAACGCACGCCGTTTTGTCCGGGTCCGTGGCTACACCATCAGGGCTAACAATGTGACCCAAATAGTGCACGGAGTGTTGCAAAAGGTGACACTTCTTGGGCTTAAATTTCAAATTGGCGGAACGCACCCTAGCAAAAACAGCATCCAATCTCTGAAGATGCTCCTCAAACGTGCAGCTGAAAACAATGACGTCGTCGAAATATATCAGGCACGTGTCCCCACTGCAGACCGGTCAACACGAGTTCCATCAACCTCTGGAACTTAGCAGGGGCGGCGTTCAAACCCATGGGGAGACAATTAAACTGAAACAGACCCCGCGGCGTACGGAAAGCCGTCATTTTCCCTTGACGATTCGTCCAGGGAGAGCTGCCAGAACCCCGAAGAGAGGTCAAGAGTCGAAAAAAATGTCACCCCAGACAAGGCATCGAGGTAATCATCCATACGCGGCAGGGGGTAAGCGTCTGCAACCGACACTTTGTTTAACCTCCGAAAATCAACACAAAATCGCAGGCTACCATCCTTCTTCTTTACCAGGACCACCGGAGCGCCACATGGGCTGTTGGACAGAGAGATGTCGGCGGCCAGCATATCTACTACGCCGCGGACATGATCCCTCTCCGCTGGGCTCAACCGATGCGGATTCATCCGAATGGGACTAGCATATTCTTAGGTTTTTTCGGTAAAGTCACGTAGGTAAAAACATTAAAATTAATAAAATTAAAATAAAATAAAAATCACGACGTTTCGGAGGCAACACAAGCTTCCGTCTTCAGGTGGAACCGTCACAGCCACAATAGCTGTATCAAGTAAATGAGAGATTGTAGGAGCTACCACTCCGTTTATATAATGGTTGGAGAGGGGGGAAGGGCCAAGTACAGCACACTTTTTATTCATATGGTAAGGCGAGGCTTAAGAGGGTGAGCCTTTGTTATGGTTTGTGACAACTAAACATGGTGAACATGGTAAACATGGTACACCTGTAATAGTTGTCTGTCAAATAATAAATAAGATTGGTCAAATAAGTGTAGTTAAATCTTTTTTGCATGGTTAATCACATCTTTCCAATGAGTCCCCTGACACCACTCTCCCATTGACATATTTCGTTGCTTCCTCTTAGTACCTTTCACGTGACGGTCAATGGTATAGTGTTTAGCAGATTGTATAATAATAAATAGTATAAAAGTGTAATTTTTTATATAATGTATAAGGTAATATATAGTATCGTAATTGTATAGTGAATATACAGCAGTGTGGTATACAGTGTGGTGGGTAGAATAATAGTGTAATATTACAATGTATAGTCTAAGGTATAGGGTGGTATATAGTAATGCAGTATATAATTTAAAGTTGGGTTTGTCTATGGCAGTATATAGTACGGGGTAGATACGTGTGATGTAAGGAAAAAGTTTAGCTGGAGGCATATTATATTTTTTGCGACATAGAATTGTAATGTATGACTTACTGTTAGTAGCTCAGCTTATTGGAAAGTATATTTAGTATATTGATGATATTGATGTAGTTTATAATTTAGTGTTTTACGTGGTTTGGCTGCTGCTGCTCCTTACTATTAAAATTCCTTCCCTTTATTACTTCTAACCCTACCTCCTCCCTTTGTTGCTGCTAATCCTACATAATGCACGGGCATAATATGACTTTGAGACCCCCCCCCCCACCTCCTACGCATTCCACAAGTTGTGACTAATCTCATATCTGCATTTTCCATAAATATGCTAAATTCCTGTTCATCTGCAAATTCCTTTGTCAAGGGGCCCTTCCCCCTCCAACCCAGCTTCAATATATGCCGCCAAGAATGGTGGTGCTCATTCAGACGCTGTCTTTCCGACAAACCTGTTCTTCACCTGAGGACGGCTGCTTGCGTTGTGGCCGAAACGTCGTGAAAATTGTATTTTATTATGTTTAATTTTTATTATTTTATTATTTCCCTTCTACGTGACTTTACCGAAAGAACCAAGAAGAAGCTTTTGTTCGGCCGGATAGAGGGGGCTTAACGGGTGCGGCCCGGGCTAGAGAAGAGATGGAGTGATGTAGTACAGGAGAACGTGGAGCTGAGTGGACTTGCCGATGACTGGTACCAGCGGTGTCAAGATCGGTCTCAGTGGAGGAGGCGCACGAAGGACGCTACTGGGCAGTTGGAGGCAGTCGCCCTCCAACAACAACAGAGGGCGGAGGAGCGACGCTCACAACAACGAGTGGAGCGCCAAGTGGCTAAAGCACAGCCAGTTGGCACAGTAGGGGGCACAGGTGGTGCATCAACCAGTCATCTCAGTCAGTCGACCTGTGGCACCTGGGTCTGCCCCGTGACCTCCTGCCAGCGGGCGTTCGACACTTCACGTGGCCTCAAGGTGCACATGGCCTGGCACAAGCGTCGTGGTGACGTCACCGTCACTTAGTGGCGAATGGCGGTTGTTGTTGTGTGCGTGTAAGTCGATGTGTTTCTATGTGTGTGGGTCGATGTCTGTATGTAAGTCCATGTGTGTGTCTGCCTTTATCGCCCGGGCAACACCAGATACTTACCGCTAGTTTATATATAAATTACAATTGTATATTAAAAAAACTCTCTTATGGATTCAATCTCCTGTCTTTCAAGAACTGCTTTAAAATTGCAAACATTTTCCTGGTGATGGTGTTTTCAATAAATTAATAATAGCAGCTTGGTTGGGCACTGGAGCAGTGTCCCAGATAGTACAAGGACCCATTGATGAGAATTTTTTTATTTTAATGTTGTTTCTTCACTGTGATACTTAAATATGTTATGATTATTAGTGTTAATGATAGCTAACATTTATAGTGTGTGCTCTCCAGTTGTCAAGGTAAAAAGTGGGCAAAGTTTTACTCAATCATGGATAGCTAGCTCTACAAAGTTAATGAACATGGTCGTCTTGTGGCGTGGTTCTCTGATCTAACACCGGTGGTAAGACAAGGCCATAAAGAAGGTTGTCTCTGGTGTAGTCCAATTTGTTTCACAGACAATGCGTAGATTATCAAGACCATGTTTGTTTGCATGTTCACCGCAAGTACGTGTATTTAATGCAGAATTTATGTATTGTAAAAATAATCTATTTGGTGTTTAAACATCTTAACACCTCCTGTTTTATTGTCAGAAAGGGTAAAACCTCTTATTTTGTTCATCATTTATAAACATCTTAACCGTGTTTGTTAGTGAGAAAAAAAGGAGCTGCCATGTTAAAGCCACTCTCTGTCTATAGGGGATGTAAGCACACAAAGGGAGCTGCCATGTGTAAACTACTTTCTGTGTGCTTACATCCCCTATAGACAAAGGGATCTGCCATATTAAAGCCAGTGTGTGCTTACATCTATATATATAAAAAAGGGAAAAATGTGTGTCTGTTCTAAATGTTTAGCATCCTTCCCGACATGCAACAAACTTGAAATTTGACATGTGGGTAGTTTCAAGACTGTACACAATGCAGAAAGTATAAAAATAGACTTTTGTATTTTGGGGGGGGGGGGGGGCACATTAATGGATATCTTTTGCACGGAAAGTCCCGGGCGAAGCCGGGCAGTAAAGCTAGTCCCCTATAAACAAAGAGAGCTGCCATATTAAAAAGTCACTGTCTGTGTGTGCTTACATCCCCTATAGACAAAGGGAGCTGCCATATTAAAGTCACTGTCTGCATGTGCTTACATCCCCTATCAACTGTAACATGGGACAGAATTTCTCTGCAATAATGAACGATTGCCATCTAACCCATCTGCAAAACTTCCCTCTCTAGGCAAGCAACAATTTGTAATCCTCCAGACCTCGTGAATCTACGGTCACAATCCACGCTATGTTTGAGGAATGAGCCCTTGCCTTGTTTGTAATGTTGATTTGTACCATCAACCGTAACGTGTCCCGTGTCGTATTACATTTGTATCGTCTCATTTTGATCTGTGCCATCTCATCCAACAGCGACTCATCGGTACTACATCTTGCACGTTCTGACAATGAGCAGAATCGGCACAGAATTGAAATCTTAAGATTACTATTAGACAGCTATCTCTCGTTTTACGTGGGGGTTGTGTCCTTGAAAAACGGCAGAGAAACTCAAAATCACCTAAATTAAAAATTTTCCCCACTAGAAATAAAGGAAATGGTTGGTGTTAGGGAGAGCACGCTATCAAGCCTCACTCTTACATCTACATATTTCACTGGTTACAGTAGGTACATATTATATTTACAAAACCTACAGACATCAATTAAATAAAGACAATATAAACATATTAAAGTTAAAAAAACTTTTAACACAGTGAGATGCTTACCGGACATATTGAAAGGCAAATGCGTGCACAAGACAAAGTTCACGCGGGACAAAGATCTTTAAAACGTCACGTGAGGAGCAGATGCTGACTGATGCTGATGTTCCGCACTTCTGGCTATTATCGTAATGCTGCTGAACCTCAGGCAGCATCGCTACCTAAACTTTCCGCCCTGACTAACCTTCAGCTCACAGCGCATTCCGAACATCGTGGCCAAAGGCACTGAAGCACGTGATTTCAACAGTTGCGCGCGTAACAAAAATAAGTGTAAATTAATCTGACGCGCCAATTCCAAAATCGCGTACGTAAACGCGCGTAAAACGAGAGGCGACCGTACTAACCACAATGTACGCATCATGCGCGTAACGCACATTAATTACACCATGACGACACGCGAACATTTATCACCACGCGTGCGCACACTACCTGGCAAGCTCCAAGAAGATGAGGGCATCTCTGAGCGACACCGGGACGTCGTTCTCCACCTGGTTGTTCGGGGACTTCACGAGGTCCACGATGAACGCATCGCCGGCTCTGGCGGCCACGACCATGTGGACAATCTGTCCCTGGAGCATCTCGGCAAACGCTTTGCTCGACTCAGCACTCCAACCCTGACCCTGGCAACGACAAATCCCAGTGCACAGAAAATGAATAAGTGGACAGAGCCAGACATAAAAAAACACGACGGGGAAAAAAAACTGATGACACCCAACACGGCAAACATGACTTCGTTCTCCCCCAAATGTGCACATTATTACACAAGTGTACATGTGTAGTGAGTCCAACTGAGTCGCAGACGTTCCTTTTATAGGCAACACCTTTAATTGAAACACCGTAACACAAAGGGGTAACTGCCCCTTTACCAGATACAACCTCGGGTGTTGAAAACCCAGCTAACTACACTATACAGGGGAGTTACTGCTACGAAGGGTCGGACCCTTGCTCGGGTCTCTGACCACGTGGTCCCCCATAAGACGAGGCGCTTCCAGCTTGAGACGCGGAACTTCCAGCTTGTAGAACAAAGAGATCCCTGTCCCTCCCAGGGACCCGCCTTATATCCCTCTCCGGTCGGGGCTGCTCCGCCCTCTTGAGATGTAAACATTTTGGTTTGATTGAAACGTGAGAAACACCGTTTGCAAGACATTAAAAGATGTGCCTTAAATGTGGGTGAAGGTCCAGAAACACTTCTCTGATGAATCCCCTCTGGAGCCATTCACTGACACAAAGTGATGCACTGCTAGCAACAGAACTGTGGAGAGGGTATCTCACTGCTCGGTCAAAACAGCGCAATTGGAACTGGGGAAAAACTAAAAAATAACGAAGCCATAAAAAACACGCAGTTGATTTCCTGCAGTCGACTCCCCCGAGTTAACCTGCAGGATGATACGCGGCTGTCTAGGCCCACGTGAGGATTGTGGCGTCCGACTCACCGTGACTACGATCGTGGCGTGAGTCACCGTGACGACAATTGTGGAGTGTCTCACCGTGAAGACGGTGGTGGCGTGTGACTCACCACGACAAAGGGCACCACATCCTTGAGAGCACAGCGCACAGCAGCCGCTGGGACTTTCTCAAACAGACTCATGAGCTCATGGTCTGGACGACGAAGATGTGGCTGCAAATCCGAAACCACGCACGCGGCATTCCTTCTGCTCTGCTTGAGTGCACGTTTACTGGAATACACGCGTACTTATTTTAACTGTTGAGCATCACACAGATTCACGTACGTGTACAGGTGCGACGAGTACTATGTCCATGGCATATAACAAATACAGGGTTTCCATCCATTTAAGAACGTTTGGTTTACAGAATTTTGCGTGAATGCCAATTTACAAATTATGGACGCTTTGTCGATGAACAAAATCAAATTTCGGCGTTAACAAAATGTCACTACGGCCACGCACGCCGTGAAATCTGCAAACAATAATCCACCACCGTGTCCCTGCAACAGCAATGCATCCACATTACCTGCCGGGCATTCCAACACGCAGCAGATCTTTTGCAGAGAACCATCAGGCTACCATGAGAGATTCATTCATGAGGCTATCCACATATACAAACACAGAGACAATTTCAACAGAGAAGATGGATTCTGGCTTAGCAATCATTGGAATGATTTGATAAACCATTCCGGGTCTTAATTGATTGTGTTCACGCTTAAGGTGACTTTCAGAACGCATTCCATTATCTTATTTTACCCCCTCCTCTTTTCTGAACATAGATAGACTCGTCCATCTGACAAACTGCCAAATTGCTGTCCGTGGTGCTGGCAAGTATAACCGGTAAAAACTAAGTTTTTCACTATAAATCCTTTATATGCGTGGCGGCTAGAGTCCTCTCGTCCTCTGGCTTGAGATGGCTGCCACCTATGGGTCAGATGATTGCATGGCAGCATTAAGCAATTGGTAATTAAATATAATATTTTCGTCCTAAAAAGTGTAAAATTTTGGAAAAATGTTTTCACGAACATTGTCACGCACAACGAGTCTGTGTGGAAAATGTCAGCTCGATTGGATCACGGGAAGTGGGTTAAAAAACGACAGAAAGATTTGCACGGTCCTAAGCAAGCAAGTGAACTTAATATAAAGGATTTAAAAACGCCACTTTTTTCTAATTTTCTTGCTGTGGATTTCACACCTGATGATTGCTTGTGTTGCAGTCGAAACGTCGTGATAATTTAATTGTTGAATATTTTTATTATTTTATTATTTCCCTTCTACGTGACTATACCGAAAGAACCACGAATATGAATCCCTGCAGTCACAAAAGCTTTAAATCAAAATGATGTTATTTATTAATTTTGTATATTGAAACACAATATCGGTGTGTTTTTAGGCTATAAGTATAGTTGGAATGACTACATCCATAATTGTTAGTATTAAACAAGGAGAAAAGAAGTTCCCGATTTACGAAATTTATTTTTATGCCATGTGTGTGCGTTTGAAGAACACATCCCTTCTGTAAATCGAGGGATACCTGTACAAGGCTGAGAGTGCATTTCAGATTACTGTTGGAACAACGCTAGATGTCGGGTGGGTTTTTATATTTTGCTGCATCCATAAACTTGACGAAATTCCACCTGCCCCACAAATATGTAAAAAAACAAACACCACATTTTATTTGTAATAGAGTGCAATGAGATTTTTTTTAATTGCTTTAAAAATGGCTCTTACCAGTGTTATACCAGAGAACGCCAAGAGGCGAACGGTACAAAGTCTTTGAACTGTTCGCTAACAAGGCCACAAAAAGAAGGCTATGTATTTTGGTGTTTGAACTTCTTAACAAGTAAAAAGGTAAAATGTATTCTTATTTTTCATAATTTTGATCCTGGCTAAAAGGTGCCAAAGAGAAAATAAGCATCGAATAAAATACCAGAGCAGAGAACTTAACAAGACGGTCGGTAAAAAAGGAATGAATCCCAAAAACGATTGAGGTTTTGGAGCTCATTAGGGCCGCGGTCGGTTTAGGTATCACACCACCGTTGGCCATGGCTGGAGATCAAACTCGAGATCTCAGTGATCATCACAGGACAAGTCTACCCCCCGAAACACAGCTTACACCCCCGCAACATGGATTACCCAACAGAGAAATTGTGAAATAAAAAAACCCTTAAGTGGAGAAATGCGGGAAATATCGGAGAGATGGAAAAAAGTAGCATGTGGATTATACAGTGGTACCTCGGTATACGTCGTTAATTCGTTCCAGAAGGTAGGACTTATAACGAAAATGACTTATACCAAACTAATTTTTCCCATAAGAAATAAAGGGAAAGGAAATAAAAATAATGTATTACTTTAGTATAAATACATGTTAATTTTGATTCGTATGTTGTTTTTTTATGACTTAAAGCTTTCGTGACTGCAGGGATTCATCTTCTCGGTTCTTTCGGTAAAGTCACGTAGAAGGGAAATTATAAAATAATAAAACAAAATAAAATAAAATTCTCACGACGTTTCGGCCACAACGCAAGCAGCCGTCCTCAGGTGAAGAACAGGTCTGTCGGAAAGACAGCGTCTGAATGAGCACCACCAAGCTTGGCAGCGTATATTTAAGCTGGGTAGGAGGGGGAAGGGCGCCTTGACAAAGGAATTTGCATATCAAGAGGAATTTAGCATATTTATGGGAAATGCAGATATGGGATTAGTCACTACTTGTGGAATGCGTAGGAGGTGGGGGGGGGGGGTTCAAAGTCATATTATGCCCGTGCATTATGTAGGATTAGCAGCATCAAAGGGAGGGAGTAGGGTTAGCAGTAATAAAGGGAAGGAATTTTAATAGTAAGGAGCTGCAGCAGCTAAACCACCACGTAAAAAACTAAAATATAAACTACATCAGTATCATCAATATACTAAATATATTCTCCAATAAGCTGAGCTACTAACAGTAAGTCATACATTACAATTCTATGTCGCAAAAAATATAATATGCCTCCAGCTAAACTTTCTTCTCTTACATCACACGGGTCTACCCCGCACTATATACTGCCATAGACAAACCCAACATTAAATTATATACTGCATTACTATACACCACCCTATACCTTAGACTATACATTGTAATATTACACTATGTATTATTCTACCCACCTTACTGTATACCACACTGCTGTCTATTCACTATACAATTACGATACTATATATTACCTTATACATTATATTAAACATTACACTTTATACTATTTATTATTATACAATCTGCAAAACACTATACCATTGACCGTCACGTGAAAGGTACTAAGAGGAAGCAACGGAATATGTCAATGGGAGAGTGGTGGTAGGAGACTTGCAGCGGAGCAAAGACTCCATTCCCTGTGGAGAATAAAAGATATATAGTCAATGCCAGTGAGTGAACTGCGATCTTAAAATCACCGTAAACATGAACACAATCAGTTAAGATCCGAAATGGTTTATTACATCCTTCCAATGATTGCTGAGCCAGAATCCATCTTCTCGGTTGAAATTGTCTTTGTGTTTGTACATGTGGAACTTTCTACAAACAAACTGAGGGCAGCCCAATGGGCTCCCCCCTATCTCCGGTTGTAGCCAACGTTTTCATGTAGAAATTTGAGACTGACACCATCCAGACTGCCACTCTACGCCCGACCTTATGGAAGAGGTACGTAGATTACACTTTTGTCATCTGGCCACATGGCCAGCCTGCTCTAGACCAATTCCTCGACCACATCAATTCCATACACCCAGCCATCAGATTCACCATGGAAGTAGAAAAAAATGGCAAGCTACCCTTTTTGGATGTCCTAATTAAAAGGAGACCCTGATGGTTCAATGAGCCACTCTGTCTACAGGAAAGCCACCCATACGGATGCTTACCTAAAACCGGATTCCCACCACCATCCATCCCAGAAAAATTCCCTCATCAAGACTCTACACCAGAGAGCCCAATGCATCTCCGACCAGGAACACATTGCCAGTGAATTCAAGCGCGTAGCCAAGCTCTTCAGGCTAATGGTTACTCCGACTACACAATCCGCAAAGCCATCACTCCAACCATCAAGAAGGATCCTGTTGAGGAGTCATTCAAAACCATCACCTTACCCTACATTGCTGGGGTCACAAAAAAGATCTCCAAAATCCTGATTAAACACAAGATCCAGATCCGATTCAACACAGTACATAAAATCCGTGATCTGGTCCCGTCTGTAAAAGGTGTGGTTCCAGACATACAGTACCCTGGCGTCTGTGGTAGCAGTTACACATCGGAGAAACCAAACGACATGTCTCGGACCGCATCCGTGAACATAAAGCAGACCTGAAACACGGTAGGACAAACACCTCAGCCATGGCAGATCACTGTTACAATTCAGTGGGCTCACATGACATTGACTTCTCCAAGACAGAGTTTCTCTGCAAGCCATCTGGCTACCATGAGAGATTCGTTCATGAGGCGATCGACATATACAAACACAGAGACAATTTCAACCGAGAAGATGGATTCTGGCTCAGCAATCATTGGAAGGCCGTAATAAACCATTTTGGATCTTAACTGATTGTGTTCACGTTTACGGTGACTTTCAGACCGCAGTCCACTCACTGGCATTGACTATATATCTTTTATTCTCCGCAGGGAATGGAGTCTTTTCTCCGCTGCAAGTCTCCTAACACCACTCTCCCATTGACATATTTCATTGCTTCCTCTTAGTACCTTTCACGTGACGGTCAATGGCATAGTGCAGGGGTCGGCAACCAAAATAACAAGAAGAGCCATTTCTTTCCAATTCGGTACAAAATTCAGTATTTCAAGAGCCGCAATGCATCTGAGTACATACGTACTCATCGTCAAGAAGCAGCTCGTAAAGAGCCGCATGCGGCTCCGGAGCCGTAGGTTGCCGACCCCTGGTATAGTGTATAGCAGATTGTATAATAATAAATAGTATAAAAGTGTAATGTTTAATATAATGTATAAGGTAATATATAGTATCGTAATTGTATAGTGAATATACAGCAGTGTGGAATACAGTAAGGTGGGTAGAATAATACATAGTGTAATATTACAATGTATAGTCTAAGGTGGTTCTAGATTTGAAGCTTTCGTGACTGCAAGGTAATATATGGTCCCATAGTGTAAATGCTTGCCCCGAGCTCTCATACTCTGATGGTGCATTGTCTTGGAGTTGTGCGCCTTTTGGCGTCATCTGATCCAACCCATGTGAGACTAGGCTCTAAGGAAAGCTGTCTCGGGTGTGGACCAATCAACTTCAAGGACAGTGCACATTATCAGAGTTATGTTCTTTTGTTTGTATTATAACTGCAGGTATTGCGGTCTATGCAAACATGACTCCTTGTAAAAAGGTGTCAGTTTTGTTGCCAGATAGAAGGGTAAAAAACCAAATATCATATTTTTACTGGAAAATGAGGTTCCCATAGTGGAGATGCTTGCCCCGAGCTCTCATACTCTGATGGTGCATTGTCTTGGAGTTGTGCTCCTTTTGGCGTCATCTGCTCCAACCCATGTGAGACTAGCCTCTAAGGAAAGCTGTCTCGGGTGTGGACCAATCAACTTCAAGGACAGTGTAGATCAGAGTTATGTTCTTTTGTTTGTATTATGACTGCAGGTATTGCAGTCTATGCAAACATGACTCTATGTAAAAAGGTGTCAGTTTTGTTGCCAGATAGAAGGGTAAAAAAACAATTATCAAGGATTCATATTCTTAGGTTTTTTTGGTAAAGTCACGTAGGTAAAAAATGTAAATTAATAAAAGTAAAATAAAACAAAATAAAAAAATCACGACGTTTCGGAAGCAACACAAGCCTCCGTCTTCAGGTGGAACCGTCACAGCCACGACAGCTGTATCAAGTAAATGAGAGATCACAAGAAATACCACCCCATATATATAATGGTTGAGGGGGGAAGGGCCAGGAACGGCATAATTTTTATTAATATGGTAAGGTGAGGCTTAAGACTAAGAATAGACTGCATAACAAAGGACTGCGCCTTTGTTATGGAGAGGTGCGGTTTGGAACTAACACCTAGCATACATAAGAAAACTGTGAAAAAAGAAAGCAAGCAAAAACAAAAAACTGGTAAAACAACAAACTGGCTGTCTATCAATAACCTGTAATAGTTGTCTGTCAAATAAGATGGTCCAAATAAGTGTAGTTACATCTTCTTTGCATGGTTAATCACTTCTTTCCAATGATTACTCAGTTTGTAACCCTCATCACAGTTGAAATTATGTCTGTGTTTGTATATTTGTATGGCTTCGTGTACAAACCTTTGATGGTAGCCAGAAGGTTTGCAGAGCACCTTGGTCTCGGAAAAGACAATTTCATGAGAGCCCACAGAGTTGTAGCAATGATCGGCAACAGCCGAAGAATCAGTTCTGCCGTGTTTCAGATCTGACTTGTGCTCGCGGACACGATCAGAAACATGACGTTTCGTTTCTCCAATGTAGCAATCACCACAACTGCAACTCAGTTTGTAGACTCCAGGATACTGTAAGTCAGGAACGACATCCTTCACAGATGGAATCAGATCACGGATTTTATGCACTGTACTGAATCGGACTTGGATCTTATGTTTGTTTAGAATTTTGGAGATATTTTTGGTCACGCCTGCTATGTATGGTAACGTGATAGTTTTGGTCGGAGTTTCATGTGGCTGTTTCTGTATGGTGGGAGAAACAGCTTTGCGTATGGTGCGGTCAGAGTATCCGTTCATCTTGAGGGCCCGATGTACATGTCTTAATCCACCGGCCAGGTGATGTTGGTCAGAAATGCCATGGGCTCTGTGGTATAGCGTTTTGATGAGATAATTCTTTTGAGATGGGTGGTCGTGGGAATCCAGTTTCAAGTATAAGGTGGTGTATAGTAATGCAGTATATCATTTAATGTTGGGTTTGTCTATGGCAGTATATAGTACGGGGTAGACCCGTGTGATGTAAGAGAAAAAAGTTTAGCTGGAGGCATATTATATTTTTTGCGACATAGAATTGTAATGTATGACTTACTGTTAGTAGCTCAGCTTATTGGAGAGTATATTTAGTATATTGATGATACTGATGTAGTTTATATTTTAGTTTTTTACGTGGTGGTTTAGCTGCTGCAGCTCCTTACTATTAAAATTCCTTCCCTTTATTACTGCGAACCCTACTCCCTCCCTTTGATGCTGCTAATCCTACATAATGCACGGGCATAATGACTTTGAAACCCTCCCCCCACCTCCTACGCATTCCACAAGTAGTGACTAATCCTATATTTGCATTTCCCATAAATATGCTAAATTCCTCTTGATATGCAAATTCCTTTGTCAATGCGCCCTTCCCCCTCCAACCCAGCTTCAATATATGCTGCCAAGCATGGTGGTGCTCATTCAGATGCTGTCTTTCCGACAGACCTGTTCTTCACCTGAGGACGGCTGCTTGCGTTGTGGCCGAAACGTCGTGAGAATTGTATTTTATTGTTTTATTATTATTATTTTATTATTTCCCTTCTACGTGACTTTACCGAAAGAACCAAGAAGATTAATGGGGTTGTATACAATTTAGACACTACTTATTACTAATATGCATACATAAATTAAAATAAATGCATAAATAAATTCAAATAAATTCAAATAAATTGAAATAAAAATAAAATTTAACAACACTTTACCTTGCTGACAGGAGTTGATAGCAAGGGTTGTGCACTGAACGAGATCAACTGTATCGGCAAACTGAGGAGCGGCTCTTTCTTTCAGTCGTGAACGGGGTATACGCGGGTACGCGGTGAGACTCATCCCGACCCATACAAATTCTAGCAAGCGCGTCGTATCCCAAGCAAGACGTCGTATCCCAAGACATTTTTTCTCTGGTCAAAACACGACGTATACCAAATTCGACGTATTCCAAAGCGGTCATATACCGAGGTATTTCGTTTGAAAGCTTTCGTGACTGCAGGGATTCATATTCTTGGTTCTTTCGGTAAAGTTAGGTAGAAGGGAAATAATTGTTTAATTTTTATTATTTAATTACGTAAATTTATTATTATTTTATTATTTCCCTTCTACGTGACTTTACCTAAAGAACCAAGAACATGCATAAATAAATGTGGATTGTCACCAAATTCGGCCACCAACTCCCCAAAAGAAAGGTTACAGAGCATCGCTTGCCACAGGGCAATTAAAAAAATCATAAACTAATGCACGCACACACGCACATCTTAAAGACGTTCTTATTTAGAATGACAATACCTTCTCATGTAAAACACTTCCGTTCTTCCTTCATCCACCAGAAAAACGTTCAGCCTGGTTACTTTGTCAATGGGGAATGACGACGCTCCCTGTGAAACAAAGGCCGGTTTGGGCGACTGAGTGTCAGCGCTTGCTTCCACTCCTGGGTGCCTGTCAGGTGCAGCAGCAGCACAGTTGTTCTCGTGTTCCCAGCCGCATTCCAAGACACCATCGATCATTTCCATTTCCTCCGAGCAGGTGAGCAGATCCGACACCACTCCAATTTTTTCCCTCATTTCGCCGATTTCACGGGCACGTTCGGCGCTCTTCTCGGTGGGCAAGTTCCATTTGGCAACGTCGCCCTCTCCACACACGTCCGCGCGTTTGCCATCCGCGTCCTCTCGCTTTTGCGAGCTCGTGATCGAGCCACAAACACCGGGGGGTTTTGGATGCATGCATTCAAGCAGAGAGAGGTAATCTGCCTCGACAAAACCGCAGCCGCTTCTGTCGGCCGCATGCAGCGTCTGCCCAGCAGCGCCGCCTCTCGCCTTCACAATGCCCTCATCGGCCACGTGGCCAGCTTCCACAGACGTCATTTCGGCTGCTGTCGCCACTCCGAGAGCCGCATCGTTTTCTGACTCCCGCTCGTCAAACACCCTTCTGACCCTTTTGTACACGAATTGAGGGGTGCCTTCCGATTCAAGTGGAACTTCTTCACGGTGAGAAACTGGCGTCGTGCTTTTCAATGCGATGCTTCGTAAAGGCCCGAGGCTGGCCGTGCCCTCTCCCCCCTCCGCTTCCACAGAACCGCACAACTCCTCGCCAGCCCGGATGGAAATTATTTTGACGCGTTGCCACTTATTGCTCACGCAGCTCCGCATGCACAGAACCTCGCCTGCGAGAAAACGCCAATAAGTTTGTTGCTGGCTTACTCGGCGCAGTAGTTACATGTCACAAGTTTACTTTTCAGAATTCAAATTTTGTTACGGATTTCTTTTTAAAAATGTACTCCAACAGAAGAAATACAAAGTGCTTTAAAAACTAATTCCTCCTGGCAAATCAAAAGCAGCAACAATTTAAACTTTGTGCCACATTTCATGATTTTTCTTATAACAAAATGTACATGACCGTCAAGCTATCCAGTAGTCCCTCGGTCAACGTTTTTAATCTGTTCCACGAAAACTGTTAACCTAAATAACTGTTAATGGAATAAAGCAATTACATGTTAAAAGTGTAGTGAGTCCAACTGAGTCATAGACGTTGTCTTGGGAGCAACACTATTTCTTTCAGCAACTCAACATAACATAACACAACCTACACTTGGGTGTTGAATGCCCATCTAGCCACGCTACGGCAGAACTAGACATGGTTCGCTATCCTGGCCCGGACCACAAGCTGGGTCCCGGACCGCGTGGCTAGAAGCTACTTTTACCCGAAGTGGATCTTCATCACCAGCAACACGAAGAACCCCAAGCCCCTCACGGGGCCCCCGTTATATCGGCCTGGGCTGGGGCTGGCTCCGCCCCTCGCCCCACCCACCTTCTAGATCTCTCGAGCTCTTTCCCGAAGGTTCCCGAGAGCTCATTTATACCACGTGACCGCCCAGCGGCCCCCGTCCACTGGTGGCCCCCCTCCAGTATCATCGGGTCACGTGTCGGCAGGTCAACCAGCGTATCATGCCCCAACGTAACCCTGGCTGGCTGACACTCCCTCTCGCTTCCTCACCGGGAGCCCGCATCGCACACTGTACGTGGTGCCTCCGCGCTAACCAGCGCTCACCAAAGCCTCGCTAGGGCTGGTACTACGCCCAGTAAGCGGGCTCCACATAATGCCAAAACATTATCCGCCGTGGCTTCGTAAGCCCGGCACCACAGTGACAATCACAGTCACTACAAAAGCATGAATCCGTTCCACTGCAAAAACAGAAGTAATGTAAACAAAGCCAGTCGAGGTCTAAATGCTCATACGTGGTGTCGCTGACTGGCTGAGGACATGGCTCAGTCTCTCTTACGAGCACTCTGATTGGCCTAAATTGGCGGCCGCGTACATAATGTACCTTTAGTCACACTTAACGTTAGTCAAAATGTTAACGTTAATCAAAATAATGGGGTCCCTATGGGAGGCAAAACGTTAAGCGAAAAAACGTTAACCGATGTCACTGTTGACCAAGGGAATACCACACATCAATGTACAGTCTCTATTATGGCGGTGAGTGGCAACGCAGCGGTTTGTCTCGGTATTCTAGGGACCTATACGCATGCTGGGATGACTCGGACCGCTCCAAGAGCCAGCGCTAGGGTCAGATGTTTTTTAAGGTTTCTTGGACACAATGAGGGCGGGAAGGCTGTTGGATCCAAGGAAAGCAATGGGTCGCACTGCAGTGGAGTAGGCGCGGGTGTCCCGTTCACTCGTTCACCTTCGCAGCGTTCGAGTTGAAATTCGATAATGGTTTGGGACATGCGGTGAGAACGCATTTTGCCGCGTTCGCTCTATGGATGTCAGATCTCGGGCAACGTGATAGAGCGGACACCACGGTAAATCGCACCACTGCACGCACATTCATGTCCTATCCACTCATTCGACAGCTGGGGCATTGCATTCCTGAGGGTTACTCCAACGGCATCTTGTTTGCACCACGGATTCAGAAATTATCCGGCTGCACAACATTCTCGTTCACCGTGACCCTCGGGTGTCAAAGTCCTCACCATGCCTAAGAGTATCGCCTGGATTGTTTTGACGTTCACAAATTCAGTGTAATACTTAAATACTGCCACGCCGCTATAATAACCCTGCTGCGCTATTTGTGAGTGGATTCAATGCAGTTTTACGACGCTTAAAATTATTGTGACTCCGCACTTTTCGGTTTAAAAATTCGCGGCTTTGGGGTGAAGAACGTGGAGGTTCGTGTTATTAAAACTACAGTAGACTCTCGATTATCCACACTTATGACGGGAAAGACGGCCACGGATAATTCAAACATCACGGATAATACAAAAATATCCATTGTCTGCGGATCTCTATGCCGAAAAACACTCATTTAGGTGTAAATTATGTTTACGTTTCTCTGCCATCGCACAGTTTCGTCAATTAAAACTAAGAAAGATTAATGATGAATTTTGATTGATACTCTTACGATTTAGAACTAATAGTAACGATCGACCGTTCGATGCGTGTGCTCAGCGATAACACTTTCCTGCTCCCACGCAGAAGACTTTGCCCACCAAGTTAGACAGCAGCAGAGCCACGCCAATAACCATCAATCCAACTCCACCCACTGTTCTAAATATTTGCAACTACTCTACTATAGCGGCGATTATGTGGATTTCGAATCAACCTGGATCAACATATTTGCTCGGTAAAAGCACGTGACTAAACATTTACAAGAATAACAATGTATAACTGTTTTTAGATGATTAATGTGGGCTTAAGGTAAAATCCATGAGTTATTAATTTGTCAAAATCCGCAAATCGGATAAACCGCACGCGGATAATCATTTCTACTATTTATGGCCCACGAAAAAAAAGAATCCTCAACACGATCAACACAAATTCTTGAGGCGTTATAGGGAGTCGTCCCACTGCAAGTTATTCCAGTTGGAGAAAGATGCACGGAGATCAGGGGAGTCACCCTCTCACGCCACGCAGCCCAGGGAGATTGATTAACTACCACCACCTCTAAGGTCAAGCCTGGATGTCACACACATTCTATAATTCTAAAACCTGTATTTAAACTTGATCTGCGTCTCCTGCAATGGTTCTAAATAAATAATAACGAAAACCGCATTGGGCCACAACTGTCTTGCGTGTGCGAGCGTGCGTGTGCATGCCTGTGTGTGTTACCGATGCTGAGGGTTTGTATGGCTGAAGAGTTTTTAGTCTGGGCCATGCAGTACTTGGAAAGCGCCAACTTGAGCTTCTCGTTGCGGTAGCGAGCGGCATAGTACCGCACGTAGAAGTGTCTGGGATTCACCACGTGGGTCAGCATCACCTGCTCCGAATGCAACGCGTCTGCGCACATGAGCCCACGGCACAACACAACATAAACGATGAACACCACGAATGCGATTCAACACAGAAATACACTTTACGTCGTGCACCAGGTGCGCGCGTTATGCTGCCAAGTTTGACGCATTTTCACTTACACACCGCATATTCTTATATACAGGCATAAGTTTGACGGGAATATATGGCAATTGCAAAACGCATTATAGTTCACATGGTACGCTTGGGGGCTGCTATGTTTACAGCTATATTTACTACCTCAGACACCGTCATACAAATCTGCTATCCCATTCCTGCAGTCAATAACAGCCAAGTGATTAGACGATACAAAGGCTTTAGGAAGCTCATCGAGCACCGGTACAGAGGGAGAGAGGCAGACGCAGGGTCAGATAACCTCGTCACCTCCCCCCCCCTACCTCCCCCCCCCCCACCTTGAGTTGTCATGGATACCTCATTCATCCAGGCATTGGCAGTGAAATGCTCTTAGGTAACGTTGAGGACTGGACACTCGCTCATATTCTGTCGGGTGTCATGTCGGGAGTGCCTGCCACTTTTTCTGAAGTTTTTCTGATCGTCCACTGGGGCCATTGCTTTGGTGGACAGATTTGTCCTTGTGGCATTTGCAGCATTTAGTAACGTACGTTTAATTAAGGCCAAAAAACTGGATATGAATTAGGCCCATAACTTATACTGAAGTCGTAACTTATACCAAAGTCAAGAGGATTAAAATTTAGTATTGACACAATAGCATTATAATGTATTCATGAAGTTAAAATAATAAGCACAATGCAGAAAGTGACTTGAGAGCGACACATCTCTTTATATTATTTTCTTATTTATAAAACAAATTACGCCCGAGAATGTTTTCACAAATGTGCTGTAATCTGTCACACGAGTGCGTGGTTCCTAACCCTGTGAAATCCAGTAGGGCCGATTACGGGACGATTTTGCGTTCCCTATCTTGCACCTTTGGACGGAGCTCATCTCCCCACCAGCTGGCATCATTCCTACCCAAGCGGAGGGAAAAGAAAAAAACAGCCAAGCGCCAACATCTGGAGAAATGCTCAAGGGGTTACAGATAAATACATTGACAGAATTTAACTTGACTGTGTGTGACACTATCACTCACCACGCTCAAGTAGGGGTCGGCTCTCGAGAACAATCGCGTTGCCACTGCTGGCTCTAAACACAAACCGAACAACTCTCCCTGCCCCTACTTGATCCGTGATAATTCACAGACGAGGTGCTGAAGCATAGTACCGAACCATTCGTGGTTGGAGCTTATTGCAGCGGGATAAGGTTATGGACTATGATGTTGCTGAAAAACAGCCACCGCCCGCTCACATTTACTAAATAATAATACAGGGACTCCTCTTACGAATATTCGACTTAGAAACTTTTAGAGATACAAACAAACATGCCCCGCATGTCCAGTTGCCTGTTCGGACCGAGAGTCGTAATTTCAACCGCCGTGCAAAAGATGGCGGTGGCAGCATCTTAATCTGCAGAACGTGAAGAACCAGTGGCATCTATATCTACAGGAGATAATACAACGTTTCAAGCCATTCCCCGTATTTAGTGTACATGCAGTACAACATGTTTGGAATTGATAGGAGTAAAGTTGGACTTGCAAACAAATCGACTTACGAGCAGACCTCTGGAACCGAACTCGTTAGTAAGTAGAGGAATGTGTGTTTATATTTAACTTATCTATGGAATCTATTTGCCAGTATCTAAAATGATACAAATTATAGGTTTTGTACCCTTTCTGGCAATAAAACAGGTGTTAAGATGTTCAAAGAGATACCTTTATTGCCAAAGGGTATAAAACCTATTGTTTTATTTTCCACATTTTTTATACTGATTCTAGATTTGAAGCTTTCGTGACTGCAAGGATTCATACTCTTTGGTTCTTTATGGTAAAGTCACGTAGGTAAAAAATAGAATAAATGAAAACTAAATTAAATCACAACGTTTTGGGCACAACACAAGCATCCTTCTTCAGGTGGGGACAACGTAGCGAAAGCGCAACCGCTTAAGTGTGTCTCAGAGATGGCTGTGACGAGGAGTTATATAGTTGCGGGGGATGTAGGGAGGGGGAGGAGCCATGGTGAGTGTGGGGGTAAGGCAGCGGTCGGGAACCTATGGCTCGCGAGCCATATATGGCTCTTCCGGTGACGGCATATGGCTCCCAGACAATGAGTTGAAAAAAATAATAATAATATAAAAAAAATCAGTTTGGAACTGATTTTAAAATACTTGTGATATTGCTTAATAATACTGTGTCATTTTAAAGTAAACAGAAATTAGTTTTGAAGATAAATTTCACGGGTCCCGTGACCCGTGGCTCGGGAACCAATGGCTCGCGAGCATGTCACGGGTCATTGTAAAGGTGAAGAAATCCATTTGATCAGATAGCCAACTAGTTTATCCGCTTCAACCCTTGTAACGGGAAAGATGGCGAAAAGAAAAAAAGACGATGATTACCGTGCATTCCAGGCTGCGTGGACAGAGGAATTTGCATTTGTGGAGAGAGCAGGATCTGCGGTATGTCTAATATGCAATGATAAAATTGTATCGATGAAACGGTCAAATATAAAGCGGAACTTCGATATGCACTATGCTTCATTTGCATCGAAATATCCAGCGGGGGACAGCAGGAAAAAGGCATGCGAAGAGCTACAGCGGAGAGTGCAGACGAGTCAGCAGCAACTACGTGTGTGGACCAAGCAAGGTGACGGGAATTCCGCTAGCTTTGCGGGTGCTTTGGCAATAGTAAGGAATGGAAAGCCATTCATAGATGGCGAGTATGCCAAAACATTCATGCTTGATGTGGCCAATGAACTGTTTGATGACTTCCCAAATAAAGACAAGATAATCAAACGAATAAAAGACATGCCTCTGTCAGCAAAAACTGTTCACGATCGTAGCATCATGATGGCAAATCAAGTCGAGGAAACACAAATTAAGGACATAAACGCCGGGACATACTTTTCTCTCGCGTTAGATGAGTCAACAGACGTTAGCCATCTATCTCAGTTCAGTATAATTGCCAGCTATGCTGCAGGTGACACACTGCGTGAGGAAAGCTTCGCTGTTTTGCCAATGAAAGGGACAACAAGAGGAGAGGATTTATTCACGTCTTTCATGGAGTTTGCTAAAGAAAAAAAACTACCGATGGATAAACTTATGTCTGTCTGTACTGATGGTGCACCCTGTATGTTGGGGAAGAACAAAGGATTTGTAGCGCTTCTCCGTGAACATGAAAAGAGAGCCATCCTAAGTTTTCATTGCATCCTGCACCAGGAGGCGCTTTGCGCTCAGACGTGTGGCCAGGAGCTTGGTGAGGTGATGTCGCTGGTCATTTGAGTGGTCAACTTTATTGTTGCCCGAGCTTTAAATGATCGCCAGTTTAAAGCTCTGTTAGAAGAAGTTGGGAATCATTATCCCGGTCTACTTTTACACAGCAACGTGCGTTGGTTGTCAAGGGGAGAGGTGCTCAGCCGTTTTGCAGCTTGCCTGAGTGAAATCCGGACTTTTCTTGAAATGAAAGGCGTCAAACATCCTGAACTAGACAACACTGACTGGCTCCTGCAGTTTCACTATCTCGTGGACATAACTGGCCATCTGAACCAGCTCAATGTGAAAATGCAAGGTATTGGAAGTACAATCTCATCCCTTCAACAAGCAGTGTTCGCATTTGAAAGCAAGCTGGAAGTCTTTCTCAGGGACATTGAAACAGTCGTCTTCTGCACTTTGAAAGACTGCGACAATTTAGAGATGCACACTTAGCAAGTGACTCCACTCAACATCTGGATCTCCAGCAGCTAGCTGGCTTTACATCCAATCTCCTGCAGTCATTCAAAGCACGTTTTGGAGAATTCCGTGCGCGCACTGGTCTTTTCAAGTTCATCACTCATCCACATGAGTGTGCAGTGGACAAAGTCGACCTGACATGCATCCCCGGGGTCTCTATCGGAGACTTTGAGCTGGAAGTTGCTGACCTGAAGGCATCCGACATGTGGATGAGTAAGTTCAAGTCACTTAATCGAGAGTTGGAAAGTCTTGCGCGACAGCGAGCAGAGCTGGCGAGGGAACACAAGTGGACAGAAATGAAAAATCTTCAACCTGAAGACCAGCTGATTCTTAAAACTTGGAACGAGCTTCCTGTGACATACCACACAATGCAGTGTGAGTATTGCCGTATTGACCATGTTTGGCTCTACATATGCATGTGAGCAGTCATTCTCGCATATGAGGAACATTAAGACCAACCTAAGCTCACGTTTAACTGATGGAAGCCTCAACGCCTGCATGAAGCTCAACCTCACCACGTATGAACCAGACTACAAGACCATCAGCAAAACCATGCAGCACCAGAAGTCGCATTAAAAGTAAGACATATTTAATTTATTATACGTTAAAAATACTATATGGCTCTCAATGAAATATATTTAGAAATATTTGGCTTTAATGGCTCTCCCAGTCAAAAAGGTTCCCGACCCCTGGGGTAAGGTGTAGGCTGGGAGGTAACATTTTGAACACCGGGGGTGCGCTGGGAGGCAACAACTGGAGATGAAACTGGAGCTTTGTGATGTAGATGGCGGAAGTAGATAAGCAAGCTAGGATTAAGCCGCCTTTTGTTATTCCCTCATCAAAACACTATACCATAGGGCCCACTGCATCTCTGACCAACACCACCTGGCCAGTGAATTGGAACATGTACATCGGGCCTCAAGATGAACGGATAATCGGACCGTGCTATCCGCCGAGCTGTTTCTCCCAACGTGGAGAAACAACCCCTTGAGACTTCGATCAAAATCATTACGTTGCCATACATAGCAGCATCAAAAATATTTCCAAAATTCTGAACAAACACAAGATCCAGGTCCGATTCAGTAGAGTACACAAGATCAGTGATCTGATCCCATCCGTAAAGGATGTCATTCCTGACTTGTGTCTACAAACTGAGTTGCACCTGTGGGGATTGTTATATCGGAGAAACAAAACGACATTTCTGATCGCATTCGCGAGCACAAGTCAGATTTGAAACATGGCAGGACGAATTATTCCGCCGTAGCTGACCACTATTATAATACTGCTGGTTCTCATGACATTGTGTTCTCCGATACCAAGGTACTCTGCAAGCCTCCTGGATACTTCTAGATTTGAAGCTTTCGTGACTGCAAGGATTCAAACTCTTAGGTTTATTCGGTAAAGTCACGTAGGTAAAATTTTTTAATAAAAATTTACTAAAAGTAATAATAGAAATAAAATAAAATAATAAATCACGATGTTTCGGAGGCAACACAAGTCTCCGTCATCAGGTGAGACCGTCACAGCTAGATTTGCTGTATCAAGTGAGGCAGAGATTCCAAGATACAAGTTCTTAAATACAAGTTAAGGGGGGAGGAGGGAGGGAGGGGCTTATCTGAATGTGGTAGCCAATGAATGGAACGTATTGGGAGGGGGGGGGCAGGGCTAAAAGAGAGTGAATGTGGAACTGTTGGTGCACATACTAGAAGAGAACGAAAATGCCCATGTTGTTTTACCCAGTGTTGGTTGACAATCAAATACAAAAAGGAGAGTACTGTTAAACGCTGGGGACGTTAACACTCGGTAAAGTAAAATAGTGCCTGTCAAATAAGATGGTCCAAAATGTGTAGTTAAATCTTTTTTGCATGGTTAATAACATCTTTCCAATGATTACTCAGTTTGTACCCATCATCACGGTTGAAATTATGTCTGTGTTTGTAAATCTGGATGGCTTCATTACAGACCTTTGATGGTAGCCAGAGGGTTTGCAGAACACCTTGGTCTCGGAAAAAACAATATCACGAGAGTCCACAGCGTTGTAGCAATGATCGGCAACGGCGGAAGACTCAATTTTGCCGTGTTTCAGATCTGACTTGTGCTCGCGGACACGATCAGAGACATGATGTTTTGTTTCCCCAATGTAACAATCAGCACAGCTGCAACTCAGTTTATAGACTCCAGGGTATTGCAAGTCAGGGATGACATCCTTCACAGATGGAATTAGATCACGGATTTTATGTACTGAATCGGACTTGGATCTTATGTTTGTTTAGAATTTTGGAGATCTTTTTGGTCACGCCTGCTATGTATGGCAATGTGATAGTTTTGATCGGAGTTTCAAGATACTACCAAAGATTTGTCCATGAAGCCATCCAGATATACAAACATAGACATAACTTCAACCGAGAGGATGGATTCAAATTGAGCAATCATTGGAAAGATGAAATTAACCAAGTTAAACTTTAGCTACCGTGCAGTTTACTGCTAGATAGCCAGTTTAGATGTATTTTCATAAACATAGCCATATTTCCCAGTCTGTTACCCCCAGCTTTACACACTACCATCACCATACGTTGTTTATTAGCTTTTAACATTTCAGTTTGAACTCCATATGTTGTTAGCCTGCGCATTTCTAATTTACCCCCCCCCCCCAGCATAACAAAAGGGGGCTTAATCCTAGCTTATCTACTTCCGCCATCTACATCACAAAGCTCCAGTTTCAGCTCCAGTTGTTGCCTCCCAGCGCACCCCAGGTGTTAAAAACGTTACCCTCCCAGCCCACACCCCACCCCCACACTCACCATGGCCCCTCCCCCTCCCTAGATCCCCCGCAACTATATAACTACTCGTCACAGCCATCTGAGACACACTTAAGTGGTTGCGCTTTCGCTATGTTGTCCTCACCTGAAGGAGGATGCTTGTGTTGCGCCCGAAAAGTCGTGATTTAATTTAGCGGTTTTATTCTTTTATTTTTTACCTACGTGACTTTACCGAAAAAACCAAAGAGTATTTTTTATACTGGCAAAAAGGTATCCCATAGAAATAACTGCTCGACCCGAGCTATAAGTGCTCCGAAACTTGCATTGTCTTTGTACTGTTTGCCTTTTGGCGCTTTCTGGTCTAACACTGGTGGTGAGACAAGGCCATAAAAAGGGTGTCTCTGGTGCAGTCCAATCAGTTTCAAAGACAATGCGTATATTATTCTCAGAGCATGTTTGTTTGCATTTTTGCCACAAGAACGTTTGGTTAATACAGACTTGATGCCTTACAAAATGTAGGCACATTTGATGTTTCAACATCTGACTACCTCCTGTTTTATTGCCATTATTTATGTAGAACTTTTGGAACCGTACGTAGCGAACTGTGATAATTGGAGGTACAGGAGAAGGACAACAAACTAAACACAAAAAGCAGTTCTAAAGAAATTAGTTTTCAATTTAGAATGAAAAGTGCATAGTTCCACTGGCTTCATAATATCGGAAGTAAGAGCGTTCAAGATGGCCACAGTAACGCATTTGAAGTAAGATTGTTATTAATTACCAGTGAGGGGCTGCTTCCCCTCCTAAACAAAAAAAAAATTAAAAAATTACTTTACCAGGTAAAGCCCACCGAGCAATATAGCTCTTTTTCAGAAGCGACCTGGCCACAAATGATAGTTCAACGAAGTGGCTGATCTCATGGAAATGTATAGCAGCAGCCAAATACTCTAAATAATTGATGTTGATACGAAATGTGGAGGGAAAAACTGGAAGACCCGGAGAAAAAATCCACGCAGCCACAGGGAGAGAGACACGCAAACGCCAATTACACAACAGGCATCGTCAGGGTCACGACCAAACCCACGACGACCTCCTGCACACCAGGCGAGGGAGATAACATCTCGCCACCGTGGTACCCTGATGCGTGAGGGGGAGTTCACCTGCCAGACTGACAGACTCACCTCCAGATATGCCTGGGGACAGGCAACGGTCGAGCGATGCAGACGATGGTGCTGCAGCAGCGCACACTGCTCCTCCCTTCTTGGACCACGTCGCTGTGGGGGGGGTCCGCGTGCTTCAAACCCTGCACAACAAAACAGGCAGGAACTCGTTCATCGAAACATCGACAAGGCCGAGACAAACCCCAAAGCTACGGACCACATCGTAAAAACCGCTATCGACTGCGCTCTTTCAACGGGGAGGGGGAAGGAATAGCAGAGCCGCACCAACTCTCTCCTGGAGCCCTCTCGTGGTCAGCAAACGGTGTTGGCATTTAGGTCTTAAACACATTGCCATGCACAAGAACATAAGCGGCCTAGTACTCTCAATAACAGAATCAAAATATTCATTTCTACTGTAGGAGGAATCCAATGAGCTATAAAGCTGTTTGTCACAGATGTCCAGTAGGAGCACAGGGTAAGAATGTTACAACAAAACAGATGATAGTAGTGCAAAGTACAAGCTAAACAAATCACCCAAACACATAGAAATTAAACCACCTACATCCTACCAAGAAAATCCCAGAGGTATTAACTTATTTTTCAGAAGTGACCTGGCCACAACTGATAGCTCAACAAAGTGGCCCATCATTTGGACATTTATAGCACCAAAATAATCTAAATTATCTCAATGCATGTGTTGACAATTCATCCGTGCTGGATTTCACAATTCCACGATGACCATGTGACCCCCATGGAACCAATAACAGGTATAGTTGCACGTCCAAAACAACTTGTCGTTTGCATTTCTTGTTTTTATCTTTTCTTGATGCTTGCTTTGCGAAATTGGCATGTGCAGATCTTTTTAAATCATAAAAAGATGCATTATTTTACATCTCATTCAGATGATCTCATTTGTATTGTCTGCCCCAACTGTTCCATCTCGCTTCTTCCGATGTTTACTTCAAAAGCCAAATGGTGACAATTGCATTCTTCATGTATAAGGAAACATATAACCTCCATAAATGACACACTAACAAGACTACACAGATGCATGAGTGCAGGAATTGGTTTTAAATCGAACTGTTCATCGCCCAGTGTCAAAGAGCATCATTACCCCTCCATAGTGTTTGCTAATTTACCTGCAGGTTCAGGGTGAGCTTTAGGCCAGGCCTGATTAGCCCCTTTTCTGCGTGGCCTCTGGCTATGGCACAGCTGCCGTGAGCCTGCTGCTGCTGCAGCAGATGCTGCTGCATCGACGAAAGAGGCACGGCGCCTACTGGAGACCGGTCTGACCCAGCAGCCGCACTCATGCTTTTGCCATACTCCAGGAGCCTGGCAACAGAGGGGGAAGAGAAGTTACCCACCGCATTAGCGTACGTTTAGGTAAAGTGAGGCGGAAATGGTGAATTTGACGGGTATCCGGAAAATTCCTCCATGGCAGGGCATGAGAAGAGGGGCAGCAGCACCACATAGTGTGGGACCCATGGTGCATGATGGAATATAACAGAAAGTGTTCAGACATCTTTCAAGAGGGGCTGTTCTCTCCAACACGGGTTTAAAGCGCTGCTGCTTTCCGCGCAAGTCAACGTCGCGTGACGTCAACGCCTGCAGCATTAGGGATGGTGAAAAAAAGAGAAAAAAATAACAATGACTGATGGAACAAGAGTTTGAAAAACCGTATTCGAAGAAGCAGGCTTACCTTGTGGGGAACAAAATCGTGCCGAGTTCCTTAATGTGGCCCATCAGCTGTGTCGGGTCCAGGTCACACCTGCACATGAGCACACGGCTTTAACTCCCCATTCCACATCTGCACACTGCTCATAAACACCACCGTTGGACACTTGGATCATAAAATGTTTTTTTTATCCATGCCATCAGGTATTATTAAACGGTATTACTTAAAGTATTATTAAATTCTTTGTTTAAATAATCAGGACAAGGATGCATTTCAACACGTGATGGTTACCATTTGGTCCATCAGCCGATGACGCCTACTGGACCCACCGCTTTCCAGAGGCGTTTGTTTAATCAGGTCGAGCTCTGGACGGGTTTAGACCGAGCCTCATCGGCACAAAGTAGTCCTCATAAAGGCCGTGTGGTGACAGTGGAGAGCCAGCCGTTAAAATCGGGGGACCCATTCAACGCAGCACGGCAACAAAACCCAGGTTTGGAATATACCTGCGTGATGGACTGCGGGTAAATAAATAACAAGACGTTCATAAAAGAGTGCTTTTTTCACCATGAAAAAATTATCTTTAAAAATAATTTTGGTCCATCAGCCATGTCCGTAGCATCGCAGACTCAGGCACTGAGAGTCCGGGGTAAACAAGTGTCTGGAAGAAGAGCAAAGTGTGTAGACCGGTAATGGGCAACTTAGTGGGGCTATGTGAGCGGTCCTCCTGCACCAGCGTTGATATACGGTGCTTTTTTCTGGAAGATTTTACTGATTTTTCCTGGATGTTTCTGTTGTGCGTCGTCGCTTTTAGATGTTCTTTGTTCATGTTTTTGTTTGATACGGTTGTACCCGAGTCAAGAGCCTCATGGCTCACAGGGCTATACCTAATAAATGAAACTGAAACCTTAGTGGGCCGCAGGCTTGACATGGTACTTTGTGCACTCCTCACGACCCTATGAATCGCCCGAGAGACACTTAGAGCAAGGCGACCTTCGAGGGGGCTCAACGGGCTGCAGGTTGCCCACTGCCGATACGGACGCAGCATGGAGTGGGGAGCAGTCGCCACGGGGCTGGACACAACACCAATATCCCCCCTGATAGGGGGCTGGGCAGAACACCAATATCCCCCTTGATACGGGGCTCGACACAACACCAATATCCCCCCTTGCCACGGGGATGGGCACAACGCCAATATCTCCCCTCACTACGAGCAGGAGAGAGGCAGGCAGGCAGAAGCGTGGCGACTGGAGAATTGCTTTGAGTGAGAAATCAAGGGGTAAATGTTCACCATAGCTTTGAATCATGCGTGAGGTAACACAACCAAATAGTTGCCTCATCAAAGCAATTGTAATGAGTAAGTAACTTTGTATGTTCATTTCAAATGAAGCTTGGTACAGCCAGTCTCCGTCTCCTTATTACGGACTCCACCTTCGGGTGGCTACGCTGCCCCACGCCACGTGGCGCTCACCGCTCTCTGACACCGCTGGCTGACGGTGCGCCAGGGAGCAACTGAGCGACTGGAGGACGAGCCTCCACGTGGTCGATGGAGATGGCGGGGCAGCGACGGGGCTCCTCTTCAGACTTCGGACACCGACCCCTCGCGTTGCTCGGGGTACCCGCTGAAATCCCCCTCCCTGGGGCTCAGCCCCGCCTCTCACCACGCCCCTCCTGGAACCTTCCCAAATGTCCCAGAGGCTTCCCTGGTGGACCCGCCTCTTACCTTTCACCTAGGTAGAAACCCCACTATCGATAAGCCTGGGCTGTAAGGTAATTGTATGCCCCCTGATGATCCAGGCAATGGTGCTCTCATTCCACAATTATAGAAGAAAAAAAATTCTGATACTGGCATGAAGGTATATGAAGAGAATTATAGAAATGTGATGACAGACTTAAAAAAACTTGAAAATTGGGAATATTATTAATCGGAGAAGTATCTGAGCTATAGAGAGAGGTTGCAATAGGCACAGCAAAACATATGCTGGATAGGGGTGGGGGGGCAAGCAGTGAACCTAGACAGGGCATGGAGCAACACCCAGAGGTGTTGGTGATCAGACTAGGAACGCAGCAAGGTGAGGTGTTGATACTGGAACAAAATACACAGGAGCCAGCAATAGGAAACACAGGTGAGGTTACTGTGGTGTAACATTGACTATGACCTTTTGACCTCGGAAGCGTGCGTGAAGGTAAGTCCCCGCACACTCAATGGTCGCATTGCGAGCAGCCGCATCTTAAAAGCTGTACTCACTGCAGCTCCAGCGAGTCCTCCAGCAATATGGAGCACAGCTCCGGGACGTCCATCGTCAGGAGCTGGTCTACCACCTGCACGGAACACGTTGACACAATACCAATCACAGTGAAAACGCAAACTACCGGTTATTCACCATCGTAGCGGCCGGCACAGACATGTTTATTGCAACCGAATGCGCGCAGAAAATTAATACGTCCGTGCCTTTTGCACGTCCCGCATACAGAACTGCTGGCCCCGAGCCATTCTGCAGGCAGTGTCGAGGGTGACGCAGTTCGACAAGAGCGACTCGTGAAGAACGCTCGTTCCTCTCGTCAGTATGGGGTGGAGCAGAACCTCCATGTCCTTCAGTTTAAAAACCAGCTCTGCACCCCTGCACAAGACAAAGAAAAGCAATTGGCAAGTCATGGTTTTGGCCAGCGCTGCAACAAAGAACACCGCCTCCGCATAATTGTGTTCGGGTGAACACGCGGCTAAAACGTGCGATGATACGAGGTGGTGCGCACACTCGCGCAGCACAGAAAGAAAACCAATTGATTTCAATATTCTTTGGGTCTGAAAAAATATAACTCTCCCTCTATATTTTTTTCACCCGATGACGATTGCTTGTGTTGCATTTGAAACGTCGTGATTTTTTTTTTCTATGTGGCTTTACCGAAAGACCCAAAGAATATGAATTCCTGCAGTCATGAAAGCTTTAAGTCAAAATTTATTCCAGGCACCCTTATTGGTAGCAGCAGACTTGGCACGCATGCCAGCTGGTAAGCAGAACGCTTCAATTCAGGAGCATGTGTGCGCAGTGCAACTTTGCATTCCCAGTCTCGAGCAATGCGTGAACGCGATTGTGGAGTGGATCTCATTGCCGCCATCTCCCGACGCCCGTTCTACTCCAGCGAGAAATGCTTTAGTGGAAGCACAACCCCTGATGTGCCACCTTATCGTTGTCGCTCCTTGTGCGCGCATCACATTCACTCGGCGAGACCGTCAGTGTGCGTCTCCCGGGATCAGGGCCCAGTGGCGTGGGGCCCCCTCAGCCTGGAGTCACAGCATCGCTACTGGCGGGGAACCGTCGCTGGCATCATCCGTGCTGTTGACCGTTCTTACTAGCGTAGTGATTCAGCAACAACCGAAAAAACTCACCCCGACGTTATAGACACGGCGTGCATGACACGAATAATCAGGAAGTAAAACAAGCCCCTACGATTGGTGCTTAAAGAGCCTGAAAGTGGAGTGATTAGAGGCAGGGAATTGAAGGTTTGGAGGTGAAACATAACATGGAATAGAGCAGGAAACGGAGGATGATCGACAATCGGAATCCGTGAGGAAAAGTCGAAGGTAATTGGCTGGAGGGAAAGCGGAAGATCAAGGAACCTTCGGGAAAGGGGCTTGAGAGATATACAAAGAGGAAGCGAGAGAGTTGGCGACGTTGGGAGTGAAGGGAATCCTTAAAGACCCACGTGTCTCCTGCTGGAAGAAATCAAGACTCCTATTATAGAATACTGCTGTCGGGTGTCACTACACAAGTCTAGCGGCTCTATAAATGCCTCTTCCACTCTGCCTACAGATGACTACCTTTTTTCACTCCACAAAATAAACGCACCCCGCCAGTTTGTGAGCAGCCTCTCCGAGGTGCGGTAGAATATCGATGCAACGTTGTATGAATCCAGACAGTTATTTGTTATTGTATTATAAATCAACCACCTACAAACCAAGTCTGGGGATCCAACAGTGGCTCAGGAACCATTATTGGCCAAGGCTAGTGTGTATGTGTGTTAAGACAAACATGGGCAGAAATAGAGTGATTTTTTTTTTATCTGGTGCAAAATACAATGTGAAACTCGAAGTCAGTGAGGTCAACTTTATTGTCTCTGCTCTGAAGGCCACCGCCAAAAAGTACTATCAATATATTTTGCAGCTTGTAAGGCTGAGCTATCAACCAACGCTGCAAAAATGCATTTTGATGTACAAATAAACCAAAAACTAATAAAGAAGCGTTAAAACAATTCCCACAACCAATTTTAATTTTTAAAAAAGTTGCATCGGTAACAACAAGAAACATCGAGAGGATAAAATCCAGGTAGAAGTACAATTCAGGATTGTTGCGAGGATTTATCTTCCACTTACCGCTGAGGTGGAGCAATAAGTATGGGCGGTCAACGGCTCGTACGTGTTGACGAGTTCATTTATTTGGCAGTACTGGGGGCAGTAGAGGATTTCAATGTCACTGATTTGGTCAGATGCTTGGTAACGTGGCCCATACCAAAAAAATATTCTGAATTTAAATATTGGGTTTGAAAACGTACGTCTTACATAATAAGTAAATAGTAAAATGCAATTGATCTGCATCACGTAACTATAGGTAGCATACGTTTGTTTTATTCTCATTACTCTTTGGTTATTTCGGTAAAGTCACGGCGTTTCGATCGCAACACAAGCAATCGTCATCAGGTGGGACAACCACAGCAATAAAAAACTGCTGAAGTAGGCAAGAGATCTGCCGTGGCACGAGGTTATATAGACCTCGGCAGTAGGCGGGGAGAGAGAAGGGGGGGGAGGAGGAGGGGCAGAAAGTGGACCCCGCAGCAGCACTGGAGTAGAGATCGGAGAAAGATGCACAGAGAGAGCGAAAGACAGTCGGAAATAACAGCTGACATAGGCAGGTAGGTTGGAAACAGTCAGTTAGTACTTACCTGGTTTATAACGTCCTTCCAATGATTGCTCAGTTTGTACCCATCTTCTTGATTGAAGCTGTGTGTGTTTATATATCTGGATGGCTTCATGAACAAATCTCTGATAGATTTGAAGTTATCGTGATTGCAGGAATTAAATCACGACGTTTTGATTGCAACACAAGCAATCATCAGGTGGGAAAACCACAGCAAGAATTGTTTTTATTTCCACTTCAGCAAAAACATTTCTTGCTGTGGTTTTCCCACCTGATGATGATTGCTTGTGTTACAATCGAAACGTCGTGATTTAATTTATTTTATTTTATACCTACATGACTTTACCGAAAGAACCAAAGAGTATAAATCTCTGATAATAGCCGGCGGGTTTGCAAAGTACATTCGTCTTGAAAAAGTCAATTTCGTGTGAGCCCACTGCGTTAAAACAATGATCAGCAACGGCAGAGATATTGGTCCTACCGTGTTTCAGATCTGCCTTGTGTTCGCGAACGCGGTCCGAGACATGTCGTTTCGTTTCCCCAATGTAACTGCTGCCGCAGCCACAACTCAGTTTGTAGACACCCGGGTATTGCATATCAGGAATCACGTCTTTTACAGATGGGATCAAATCACGGATTGTGTACCATGTTGAAACGAACCTGGATCTTGTGTTTGTTTAAGATTTTGGAAATATTTTCGGTGGCCCCTGCTATGTATGGCCAAGTGATGGTATTGGTTAGATCCTCAGATGGTTGTCTCCCCATGGCTGGAGAGACAGGATTGCGGATTGTACGGTCAGAATATCCGTTCATCCTGAGGGCATGGTGTACGTGCTCCAGCTCACTGGCTAGTTGATGCTGGTTGCCCTATGGTGTAGTGTTTTGATGAGGGAATTCTTCTGGGTTGGATGGTGGTGGGAGTCAGGCATCCGTGTGGGTGGCTTTCCTGTAGACAGTGTCCCAACGAGCCATCAGGTCTCTTCTCGATCAAAACATCCAGGAATGGTAGCTTGCCATTCCATGGTGAATTTGATAGATGGGTGTATGGAATTGATATACTCTTTGGTTATTTTGGTAAAGTCACGTAGGTATAAAATAAAATAAATCACAACGTTTCGGGCGCAACACAAGCGTCCATCATCAGGTGGGAAAGCATAGTTTGCTGCTGAGGCAGACTTTTAAAGAGGTTTGAAATGGGTGTAGCTCAAGGGTTATAAAGTGGCCGGGGCTAGTGATGTTAACGTGAGAAATTAGCATGTAACTGTAAGATAGAAGAGCGGCCTCCTAAACGAGGGCACGGAAGTGGCTATGTTAATGTGAGGGATTGGCATGGTTGAGAAATTGGTTCAGTGCTGGCAGGCCATATGGCCAGATGACGAACGTATCATCTACGTATCTCTTCCACAAGGAAGCGCGCAGGGTGGATTGTCTGGGATGGCATCCGTCTCAAATTTCTGCATGAAAACATTCGCTACCACTGGCGAAAAGGGAGAACCCATTGGGGTACCCTCATTTTGTTTGTAGAATGTACCATTCCAGGTGAAGCAAGTGTTGGCAAGGCAGTGTCTTACCAAAGTTGGTACATCTGGATTCAGTCCCTGTTGGACCAAATCTTCAATGATTGAAATGGTATCAGGTACAGGTACCTTGGTGAACAGGGAGACTACATTGAAACTGACAAGTAAATCATCTGGATACAGTGAGATGTCCTTAATTAGAAAAACCAAGTGAGCCGAGTTAAGTACAGCTGAGGTGGTCTTGTCCGTGAAAAGAAGCAGGGTCTCAGACAGAAATCGGGCCAGTTTGTAGGTGGGTGAGTTAATGGTGGAGACGATAGGACGGAGCGAAGTACCTTTTTTGTGGATCTTTGGAAGGCCATAAAATCTGGGTGGTCTAGCAGCCGAAGGTTTTAGAGAGTGCTGCTTGTTCGAATCGATAAGAGAAGTCGAATTGGTGATATTGTTGGTTTTTGTAGCCAGGCGGTTGATGGGATCTCTGTGGATTTTGGTATAGCTGCCATCATTAAGAAGGTCCTGAATTTTGTAGTTGTAAGTGGTTTTGTCCATGATGACAGTGGTATTGCCCTTGTCGGCTGAGAGGATGACGACATAAACTTTGTATTTTAATTGAGAGTTTAAAACGCTCGTCCTTGCTGATGTTGCTAATGGGGTTCTTAGCGTTTGAGGATAGCAGCGATTTCAGATCTAGTAACGTCTGCCGGGATGTGTCCCAAGCCTTTGAGGGCTACGTCGACCTGGGCAATGATATCATCCACTGGAATGTGTTTAGTGGTGACTGCGAAATTCAACCCTTCAGCTAGTACCGATTTTAGGCTGTCGTAAATTGGGATGTTACTATGATTGATGACAATCTTGTTGACATCTAACTTTTTAGCGTGTGGCTCTGGATTCATGTTATCTACATGGTCCCAATCAGATGTGGACATTTTATCTGTTAATTCTAAGTGTTATTGTAAGATAATCTTGTCTAAATTATCAAGTTAAAATCAGAGCAATCTTATTCCCTCTGAGATTAGAGCTATACTAGCTCTAAACAAGATTCGTTTAAAGTTAGGAGAAGTGACAGCAGCAGATGTGAGTGTAAAGGCGATCGGTATTACCTTGGTGTCGCGGCATCTCTTCAGAAAGGTGAGAGACTTGATCAGGTGAGCCTTCTTGTCTCGCAGTCTGTTAAAAGATCTAATAGTTGTGTGGAAACCCTTCCCGTAGCGGCGATTCAATCTTGATTTGAAGCATTCGTGACTACAGGAGTCCACACTCTTTGATTCTTTCGGTAAAGCCACGTAGGTCGAAAATAGATCACGACGTTTCGATTGCAACACAAGCAATCGTCATCAGGTGGGACAACCACAGCGAGAAAAAACAGCTGAAATAGGCGAGAGATCTGCCGTGGTATGAGGTTATATAGACCTCGGTAGTAGGGGGGGAGAGAGAAGGGGGGGGAGGAGGCGGGGCAGAAAGTGGACCCCGCAGCAGCACCAGGGTCACTGGAGTAACGTGGGCCACCACAGCAGCACTGGAGAGGTCAGCTGCAGGGGGGGAGAGAGAAGGGGGAGGGAGGAAGCAGGGCAGAAAGTGGACCCCGCAGCAGCCCCGGGTCACTGGAGTAAAGTTTAGAATGTTTTATTCTTATGTTTGTGCATTAATGCGATGGCACGGAGTGTACAAGAGTGCACGTGGAATGTGGAACTCACCGGGCCTGCACCATGGAGCACAGCGAGTGGATGCTCCCATGGATGCTGCACACCACTGTGTGAAGCTGCAGCTGCAGCTCAGACTGCAGCTTCTCAAACTCCTGTCGGCGAAGCCAAAATTACACCAGCCATTTTCATAGCCAAAGACACCTTCAGCTCGGGTGATACACCAGGACTATCAACGTTTGGATAAAAGCCATGATAGCAGTGCCTGACAATGCACCACACTTAAAGGCGTACAATTCAGCCTTTTCACACACATCGATTAAAACCCATTTCCGCACTTTAATCATCTACACTATTAAATCCGCACAAAATAATGAGATTGTTGCTGCATCAAATTTTTAAAATGCTCTGTTACTTTACAATGGGTTCGTGCAAACGTTTAGATATAGATCGAGTGTTCTGATTAGTCGTGGCCAGCCAAAGGTAATTTGTCACTTTAAAAAACACAAGCAGAGTATTCAATCTCAAAAACGACTGCTGGGCAGTAAACCAGCTGTGGATAGATCATGGTTGCTGAGAACGATGACGACAATGACAATGAGGACGATAACTTTGATGACGGCAACAACGACGATGATGACAACGATGAGGAAGATGACAACGAGGACAATAACGACGATGACGAGGATAACGAGGACAACAACGGTGACAACGATGAGGACAATGCCGAGGATGACAACAATGAGGACGATGACGACAATGGTGAGGACGATGATAACGACAATGATGACCATGATACAGCATCGCTGCAGCCAGCGACCACTCACTCGCAGCGCCTCCTTCAGTTTTAAGACCCTCGCCTGGCCCGCCACGATGGCCTTGGGAAGCTGCATGCTCAGCTCTTCCTTCTGCAATTGGCAGCAATGACACGGTCGTCTTTGGAAAGGTGGCTCAAGGTGTGAGAAACGCGTTTTCAGGAATATGTTGCGATCAAAGATTGCACTCAGGTTAATCCGTGTACTTTATTACATGATAGGGTTTTTTGGGTTAGATCACGCAAATAAAAAGACGTCGTTTAACCCGTCACCACCCGACACAGCCAATTAGTTATTATGGATATTGGTGGCGAAAGCCTACGTGTTATACTTTAATACAATTTAGATTATGATAATGCGGGCTTTTTCTTTCTATTTTAATGTTTTGCCCACATTCGTACATTTTTGTCTTCATATTTTAATGTCAATGTTGCAAAAATTAACAAAAGCACCAGATGAGCGACATTACATCCACGTGATGCACTTAAATTGACCTTGCGATCGACGTCTCACACACGGGCGAACGTCGGTGGTGGTTCACCTTGGCATCGAGCAGAGTATGGTCGTGGTCGCTGTGCTTAGAGTCCGCGATGCAATCGGCACACACGACGCCGCTGCCACCGCCACCACAGTCACCAAGCTCGCAGCAGTATGCGTACAGCTTACCATGCACTTCACAATTCTCACTGTGGAAATAGCCACGTCAAAAATCGATCAACACTGTCAACCTTAAAATGCTGCACTAAAACACTCTTTATTGCGAATAAATAATCCGTCATTGTTTTTAGTTTTTTTTGGCTGCCAGAAATATAAACAGCCATAGATAACAAGCATTTGCATCGACGCACAGATCACGAACAGGTCACGTTCCCACCGGCACGCGGCCAATAAGTCGAGACGAAGGGACAAGCCTGAGCAATGAGCCGGCAATCACAAGATCTTCCGTTCCAAGTTTTCTTTATCCAGCTTTTAAAAACTATAATTGGTAAAAATGTCACATTGTACAGTGGATTCTTGATTACCGCGTGCAGTTTATCCAATTTGTGGATTAAACGCGCACACTTGAGATTTTGACATAAATTAATAACTTGCACATTTTCCCTTATGCCCAAATTAATAATCTAAAAACGCTTCTGAAAAATAACGTATAGCTCAGAGAGGGGCCTTAAAAAAAAGTTTCAATCATTAGTTTCAAATGCTTCATGGGTGCGACCGCTGCAATCGGATAACACCCAGGGCCCTGGTGGAGTCAAGAGCAACCATAACCCAAGAGCGGACCCTCAAAGCCCTTTCTAGGAGCCATCCATTTAGTATGGATGCTTGGATGGCCCCATATGAAACACTGAAAAAGTGTCCAACGTGCCACTGCCCAACCCCTACATTACATGACGATAGTAGGCTCTCGATTATCCGCGATAATGGCGGGGAAGACGGCTGCAGATAATTAAATAAATCGCGCATAATAAAAATTTTAAAAAATCTATTTTCCACGGATATCTATGCCAAAAAACACTGATTTGGGTATTAACTAAATTAAAACTCATGAAATAAATGATGGGATAAATCACTCAAAAGAACCACAACTGATGATTTTGATTGTTACCGTTTATATTTAGAATGAATACTAACAATCAACTGATCAATGATGCGCGTGCTCAATGATAACACTTTCCTGCTCCCGCACAGAAGACTCGGCCCACTAAGTGGACAGCAGCAGCGCCTCGCCAATCAACATCAATCAAACTCCACCCAATGTTGTAAAGATCTCCAACTACTGTACTGTAGAGGCGATCACGTAGATTTCGGATTAACCAGAGCACATATTTGTTCGATTAAGCACATGCCTTGTATTAAACATTTACAAGAATAACAAGGTACAACAGTTTTTTGGTTAAAATTTGTGCTAAAGGAAAAAATCCATGCATTATTATTTTATATCAAAATCTCAGGTGCACGGTTAATCTTCAAATCAGATACACCGCTTGTGAATAATCGAGGGTCTACTGTGTTTAGGTATGCAAGTTTTTAAGTTTTGGTGTGAGATTTAAGGGGTTAAGGTTATAGCGTTCAAGGCAAGGGGTAGGGAACCCTACAGCCCGCAACTTCACTTTCTATGGGAATGTGGCCACAAGAGGACTGCTGTGAAGTATCAGGGTGTCAATCACTGCAAAACATTTTAGCTGCAGCAATTTAAAATGTGTTTTATTTTATTTAACCAGGTAAGGCCCACTGGGCTATGCAGCTCTTTTAGACTTTAGATGCGTGACGTTGATTCTAAATGTGGAAGGCAAAACCGGAAGACCCGGAGAAAAGTCCACGTGACCACGGGGAGAACATGCCAACTCCAAATATGAAGGCGTCAGGATCGCACCCACAACCTCCTGTATATCAGGCGAGGTAGTTAACATCTCCTAGCCACCACTTACCAGTCACTGGGATCAATTTTGTTCGCTTTGTGGTTTTTCAGCACTTTCGCATTTCCGTGAACCTGAAACGGATCACAAGCGCGTGCACAAACCCAATACTATAATATCAGACCAGCCTTCACATCGTCACTCTCTATGCAGGTACACAAGTGTCACACACAGGCTACATGGGTAAACAAAAGTAGCCACCCAATCTGAAGGACTTGGCTTCTCATCAAAATCAGTTCCTAATACAGATACACAGTAACAAAGGCAAAATTCCCCCGTGTAGCCTCAACAGACTGTTGGGGCAAGTGCTATTGCAGTAAGCACCTATGAAGGCCAGCACAGCACACGAAGGGGGTGGGTGGCCAGCACCATGCCCGACCACCTTTGTCTCCCGAGTGGTGATGTTTACACACCGCACTGGGTACTCATTTGAGGCTGAATAGACCTAGGGGAGGCCCAGGACCGGTTCAGATAATCGTTACTGGTGGTGACCGTGAGTAGACATCCAACTCAAGTTGCCGGGTACGTAGTGCAGCGCGCTAACCGCCGATGTGGATGCTCCGCACAACACAGGTACAGTAACACAAACACCACATACATGCAGGTACACACCGTGACTGTCAATTCCTACAAAACACTCACCCCGCCAATTAAACCTTACTGTTTCATTTTCATTCCCAGTTTTATTAAATTGTTATCAAATAATTTAACTTCATGCAATCTCAGGCTTATGCATGAACTTGGCAGTCTCGCGCAGTTTCTACTGTGAAGTGAGCCTCCTGCGGCTAAAGCAGAGCCCACAGTGACGAGAGTCCAGAGAGTTTGGCGTCTTGCGACAATGTGGTCTTGTTCACGGAAACGGTGAGAGCTGTAGTTATCAAGTTGAGAAGCGACAAAAGCAAGGATGATGAGGGCTACGTAGCTCTTTTTCAGAAGCGACCTGGCTATCACAAATAATAGCTGAACGAAACGGCTTATCACGTGAAAATGCATAGCAGCAGCCAAATACTATAGACGTGTGAGGTTGATGGAGGGAAAAACCGGAAAAAAATCCATGCGACCACGGGGAGAACATGCAAACGAACCAACAACCTTCTGTATATCAGGAGAGGTAGTTTACATTTCCTCCTAACCCTGGTGAGAGCAACTTGGGAAGCGAATGGAAATCGGTCAGAATTATCGAGCAGAGACATTCTGGTTGACAACGTAGAATTCGGAAATTTACCAAGCGGGAGCAGATCACTTTAAGAACAAACGGCTTAGGACAGACACCTACATACACAACACAATTTTAACTTGTACAGCATCTAAATATGCTGCCACAAGTTTAACACATCCTAGGAGGCTTTTACAACCAATATTATCCTTGAGGATTTTTCTAGGCTTAGATTGCATGAATATAAACGTTTCGTTAAACCCGCCACCACTCGCTGATGAGGCTGGTTGTTGTAATTACCGGTGAAACGTCACGGTACTCGACTCGTAAATGTTGTGGGTTTACTCTCCAACACACCGGTGTGCTGAACTAGTAACTAATTGGCACGTTTTGTTTACGTGACAAACCTTACTAATTGGCTGTCGCGTGGCGGTGGCGGGGTTTAACGACATTTACAATTCGAGTAACCATAACGTTTTCGCCAGTAATTACAACAACCAGCCTCATCAGGCGACAGACAACTTTGGCTGTTTTTCGTCTGTGAAGGTGGTCCGATTTTCAACAAGTCTTGTGCAATGTTTGCCACAATTGAATAAAATACAAAAACAGTGGATGGCGCCTTGTACTGTATTCCATCGGGATGTCACGTGTGCCCACAACATTTTGATTGTTGTACAAGTAGTGGCCAGTGTTTGTTTTAAGTTTGTATGATGCTCTTTAGAAGTGAGAGAAAATATCAGGTTTTTGGATTTGACATGACAAAACATGCGTACGAGGGGGATTTATAGTGCAAATGAGGTGTTAGGCACACTCACTCTGGAGCGTTTATACCCAAGTAGATTGCTCCGAGACGCAATAAGTGCACCCAGTACATTTGATCCATAAGAGGTTTTTTGTTTTTTCCAGATATTGGTAGCAAAAGCCTACGCGAATAAAGCACATTTCATAATTACACAGCGATTACCTTCTTAAAGCAAGAGTCGCAAAAATCCTCTTGGCAGTGCTTGCAGGACAGGATGGCTTTCTGCCGATCGCATTCGGCACAGCGCCTCTCCTTTCCAGCTGAAACACAGCCAACAAGAACAGCAGCGGCGACAATACAACAGTAGAACATCGATTATAATCAATGATCTACTGTATTGTCAGAGCCTCTTATGAAATTTAGGTTTTGAGAATTATGAGTGAAGCAGCTATGCATGATTTGGTGGGGTTACAATGGTAACCGTACTAGCCATAACAAAATCAATTAGAGATTGAATTGTTTTGCAAGACAAAATCATAATAAAACACGTAAAAAAGCTTCCCATGTATTTTTCATTCGACCACATCTATATAGAGACGTGCATTGACAACTCTGGACGTCAAACGTGGCGACGTGTCACTTCCCTTCCCCCACTACGCGTACTGGTCAGATTCAAGTGGACATCGTCCGGAATCCCGCGGGTCTCCATGAGAGCTCTTCCATCCGTGAGCAAGGGCTGGCGCAACTTCCCTTGGCTCCCACCAAGGTTTTGTTTAGACCTGAGAGGCGTGGGGGTGGGGGCAGGAAACGGAGAGTGGCACAAAGGGAGAAGACGTGGTGGGCGCAACAACTCCAGAGGGTCACGAGCGCGCGTGCGCACAGTACGCCTCTGTATTTTATATATGAGCACATTTATAATAATAACATCACCCTGTGCCAGCCACTGCACAGAAACGTTAACATATACACTGCCACACACTCCGAGATATTCAATTCTCCTTTCACTCAGAATTAATCTCCTCTTGTTGTAGACTTACTTGATATTAACTCGGTTGAATGTAACAGAAAATATACGAAAACAGAGTAACTGGGTCACTCCCGTCTGCTCAATGACGGTTCTACGCACAAAATAATGGCAGCATTCCCATCCTGATGATTAATTCCCATCCTTTCATATTCCCATACTGATGATTCCGTGTGATCCAAAACTTCCCAGGCAAATGATAAGGGTTTCGTGACTGCAGGAATTCTTATTCTTTGTGTCTTTCGTTAAAGTCACGTAGATAGATTTTCTTTGAACCTATCTACGTGACTTTACCGAAAGACCAAAAGAATATGAAAATGTTAAGGGCTTAGAAGGATCAGATCACACTAGAACCTGAAATTACCATCACTTAGCAAGTGTAAACCACTTTTATTTTTTTTTATTAATCTGTAGCGTCGGTACACAAAAATCACCGAGTTTTTAGTGGTTGAATTGTTAAAAGGTTAAATGGCTCAGAAAAAGTGGCATGGCTCTTTCAGAAATCAAAAGAGTCAGGGAGAAAGTGAGGTGTTTTGGGAATATGATAGGTTCTGGAGGATGGGAATGTGGTCCTATTTCTTATGCCATTTGCCACAACATCAAAACATCGACCAGCGACAGCATCTGAAGATGCTGTGCAAGTGAGGAACTATCCTGTTCCTTTAGCTCCCAAATCCTCAAGACTTGTTTTTCAGGTGGGTGCTGCTACATCGGGGGACGTTTGGCCAGTTGAACCAGTTTTTTAAATTATTTTTTACCGTGGGACACCACCGCACAAGTAGTTGTATGCGGCCACAACTCCAAGTGAATAGTAATCCAGGGGCAGCTGAGACAAGCCACCGGCTCCAGGAATCCTGGTCACCATCTGCACCACATGGGGTGGGGGGGGGCAATCAGCAGTGCAATACCAGACCAACACCATTATGAAAACAACTTATGAGCGCTCTTTTCTCAACCAATCCGAGATGTGCGCAGCTCTCCCGGCTCTCTCAACTTCTTTTAAAAAAATGTAAACCTTTGACTTGTTTTCAAGCGATTGCGGTATCTGAGTACGAGATAATGCTCACCACCCTCCTCTACTGCCAGTTCTTAGCCAATGGTGGAGAAACTCCACATTCATCCAAAATGGGCCCACATTTAAAGCTAGTGGTTTAATCGGCAGTTGTGTAGTTGACGCAGCTGTCTACAGGAAAATATCAGTATCCGGAATCCATGATATCTGGTTATACTTATGGTTCACAACATTTTACAAGTGCATACAACTTTTCAAGAAAGAAACTAAGCCTACATTTTAACTATGATGTAAGAAATAATATCTGCTTTTTACAGAGGTACTCACCAGTCAGTTGTAGAGCATTCTCTAAGTTTATTGTAGAGAAGCACAGTGTACAGTAGTATAGTGAGACAACATTGGGTTAAGGCAGCACATGGCGCACACCCACTTCACTCAAGAGTCACACTTAACTACACACTTATAACACCAAAACAAACTTATAACACCACTATACACATAACGGAATGTAAAACTACACTGTAAATAGTATACAGTGCATTCATGTTTGCATATTGAATTTTGTTTGTTACAGGATTTATTGAAGCATTTCCATAAGGTCGGATTTTCATAAGTCGGGTCTTCCGCAACCCGGGGACTGTCTGTACGTGACAGAAGGTTCGCATTGCCGTCTACGACAGATGCTGGCTAGTTAAGAGCATTCCAGATGGTAGTGTGCCAGATAACAACAGATTTTCCTGTATTTGAATACACCTTTACTCTCCAACACACTGGTGTGCTGTACTAGTCCCTAATTTTCGATTTAAAGCTTTCGTGACTGCAGGGATTCATCTTGGTTCTTTCGGTAAAGTCACGTAGAAGGGAAGTAATAAAATAATAAAAATAAAACATAATAAAATGAAATAATTCTCACGACGTTTCGGCTACAACGCAAGCAGCCGTCTTCAGGTGAAGAATGAGACACTACCAAGCTAGGAGCTTATATATAAACTGGGTTGGAGGTGGAAGAGCGCCTTAACAAAAAAGAATGTGCATATGAAGAGGAATTTAGCATATTCATGGTAAATGCGTAGGAGGTGGGCGGGGGGGGGGGTTTCAAAGGCATATTATGCCCATGCATTATGCAGGATCAGCAGCACCAAGGGGGGGTGCAGGGAGTAGCATTAACAAAGGAAAGGAATGTTAATGATATGTAGCTGCAGTTACTAAACAACCACGTAGAAAACTAAAGTATAAACTACATAAAAAACTAAAGTATAAACTGCATAGCACCATCAGTATACTTACTATACTCTACAATAAGCTGAGTTACTAACATCAAGTAATACATTACAATTCTACGTCGTAAAAATTATATAATATGCTTCCATCTAAACTTTATTCTCTTACATCACACGAGCATATACCGTACTATATACTGCCATAGATAAACCCAACATTAAATTATATACTGTATTACTATAAACCACCCTATACCTTATACATTTCAACATAACACTATGTATTATTCTACCCACCCTAATGTGTATCGAAATGGTTTATTACGTCCTTCCAATGATTGCTAAGCCAGAATCCATCTTCTCGGTTAAAATTGTCTCTGTGTTTGTATATGTGGATCGCCTCATGAACGAATCTCTCATGATAGCCAGATGGCTTGCAGAGAACCTCTGTCTTGGAGAAGTCAATGTCATGTGAGCCCACTGAGTTGTAACAGTGATCTGCCACGGCTGAGGTGTTTGTCCTACCGTGTTTCAGGTCAGCTTTATGTTCACGGATGCGGTCCGAGACATGTCGTTTGGTTTCCCCAATGTAACTGCTACCACAGAGGCAACTTAGTTTGTAGACACCAGGGTACTGTATGTCTGGAACCACATCTTTTACAGACGGTACCAGATCACAGATTTTATGTACTGTGTTGAATCGGACCTGGATCTTGTGTTTAATCAGGATTTTAGAGATCTTTTTTGTGACCCCAGCAATGTAGGGTAAGGTGATGGTCTTGAAAGGCTCCTCAACAGGATCCTTCTTGATGGTTGGAGTGATGGCTTTGCGGATTGTGTAGTCGGAGTAACCATTAGCCTTAAGAGCTTGGCGTACGTGTTTGAGTTCACTGGAAATGTGTTCATGGTCGGAGATGCATTGGGCTCTATGATATAGAGTCTTGATGAGAGAATTCTTCTGGGATGGATGGTGGTGGGAATCCGGTTTTAGATAAGCATCCGTATGGGTGGTTTTCCTGTAGAAGAAGAAGACGGCTGCTTGCGTTGTAGCCGAAACGTCGTGAGAATTATTTCATTTTATTATGTTTTATTTTTATTATTTTATTACTTCCCTTCTACGTGACTTTACCGAAAGAACCAAGAAGATGAATCCCTGCAGTCACGAAAGCTTTAAATCGAAATTTAACCGCCTCTACGGGGAGGGTTTCCACATAACTTTGAGATCCTTCAACAAGCTCCGTGATAAGAAGGCTCAGCTAATCGAGTCTCTCACCTTTCTCAAGAGATGCCGCGACTCTAAGGTAATACCAAACGCATTTACACTAACATCTGCTGCTGTAACTTCTTCTAATGCGAAACGAATTCTGTCTAGAACTAGCTTAGCTCTTATCTCAGAGAAAATCAGACTTACGCGCACCGAACTAGATCAGTTAGACAAGACACTCTACAAATCACACTTATCTTTGAGTGCAACAATGTCCACATCGGATTGGGAACATGTGGAAAAAATGACTGCCTCTTCAGCTGCCGTTATGTCGACTAAATGTAAGAACAACTTGATTTCCAAATTCAACCGCCTCTCAAACAAGAAACCGGACCCACACATTGAAAAGCTAGATGTTAACAAAGTCGTAATTAATCGCAGTAACAGTTCTATTTCTGAAGGTTTGAAATCCGTTTTAGCTAAAGGACTAAACTTTGCAGTCACACCTAGACACATACCAGTTAATGATATAATTGCTCGAGTAGATGTAGCTCTCAAGGGCTTGAGTCACATCGCTGCAGACGTAGCAAGATCCGAAATCTCTGCAACCCTCAAAAACGCTAAGATGCCAGCTAGCAACATCAGCAAAGATGAGCGTTTTGAATTAGCTCAATTAAAAAAGAGGGATGACATTGTCATCCTCTCAGCCGACAAAGGCAATGCCACTGTCATCATGGACAAAATAGAATACAACAACAAAATTCAAGAACTACTCAACGATGGCAGCTATACAAAAATAAAAAGAGACCCCACCAACAGCCTCGTCACTAAAACCAACAAAATCATTTCTGATTCAACCGCATTATTTGATCAGACCAAACAGTTCTCGTTGAAACCTTCTGCAGCCAGGCCACCAAGATTATACGGCTTGCCAAAGATACATAAAGAAGATACACCTCTTCGTCCCATTGTTTCTACTATCAACTCCCCCACCTATAAATTGGCTCGTTTTTTGTCTGAAATTCTACGGCCTTTCACTGGAAAAACCACCTCTGCAGTACTAAACTCTAGTGACCTGGTATCGACAATCAAGGGGATTGCCCTGTCCCCAGACGACCTGCTTGTCATTTTTGATGTGGTTTCCATATTCACCAAGGTTCCTGTACCTGACACCATCGCAATCATTGAAGACTTGATTCATCAAGGACTGAATGCTGGGGTACCCCCCCTGGTGAGACACTGCTTAACCAATACATACTTCACTTGGAATTAAACTTTCTACAAGCAAATTGAGGGCACCCCAATGGGCTCCCCCCTATCTCCGGTTGTAGCCAACATCTTCATGGAGAAATTTGAGATGGACGCCATCCGGACTGCCACTCTACGTCCTACCTTATGGAAGAGGTACGTAGACGACACTTTTGTCATCTGGCCACATGGCCGGCCTGCTCTAGACCAATTTCTCGACCACATCAATTCCATACACCCAGCCATCAGATTCACCATGGAAGTCGAAAATGATGGCAAGCTACCCTTTTTGGATGTCCTAATCAAAAGGAGACCTGATGGTTCAATGAGCCACTCTGTCTACAGGAAAACCACCCATACGGATGCTTATCTAAAACCGGATTCCCACCACCATCCATCCCAGAGGAATTCTCTCATCAAGACTCTATATCATAGAGCCCAATGCATCTCCGACCATGAACACATTTCCAGTGAACTCAAACACGTACGCCAAGCTCTTAAGGCTAATGGTTACTCCGACTACACAATCCGCAAAGCCATCACTCCAACCATCAAGAAGGATCCTGTTGAGGAGCCTTTCAAGACCATCACCTTACCCTACATTGCTGGGGTCACAAAAAAGATCTCCAAAATCCTGATTAAACACAAGATCCAGGTCCGATTCAACACAGTACATAAAATCTGTGATCTGGTACCGTCTGTAAAAGATGTGGTTCCAGACATACAGTACCCTGGTGTCTACAAACTAAGTTGCCTCTGTGGTAGCAGTTACATTGGGGAAACCAAACGACATGTCTCGGACCGCATCCGTGAACATAAAGCTGACCTGAAACACGGTAGGACAAACACCTCAGCCGTGGCAGATCACTGTTACAACTCAGTGGGCTCACATGACATTGACTTCTCCAAGACAGAGGTTCTCTGCAAGCCATCTGGCTATCATGAGAGATTCGTTCATGAGGCGATCCACATATACAAACACAGAGACAGTTTTAACCGAGAAGATGGATTCTGGCTTAGCAATCATTGGAAGGACGTAATAAACCATTTCGATACACATTAGGGTGGGTAGAATAATACATAGTGTTATGTTGAAATGTATAAGGTATAGGGTGGTTTATAGTAATACAGTATATAATTTAATGTTGGGTTTATCTATGGCAGTATATAGTACGGTATATGCTCGTGTGATGTAAGAGAATAAAGTTTAGATGGAAGCATATTATATAATTTTTACGACGTAGAATTGTAATGTATTACTTGATGTTAGTAACTCAGCTTATTGTAGAGTATAGTAAGTATACTGATGGTGCTATGCAGTTTATACTTTAGTTTTTTATGTAGTTTATACTTTAGTTTTCTACGTGGTTGTTTAGTAACTGCAGCTACATATCATTAACATTCCTTTCCTTTGTTAATGCTACTCCCTGCACCCCCCCTTGGTGCTGCTGATCCTGCATAATGCATGGGCATAATATGCCTTTGAAACCCCCCCCCGCCCACCTCCTACGCATTTTCCATGAATATGCTAAATTCCTCTTCATATGCACATTCTTTTTTGTTAAGGCGCTCTTCCACCTCCAACCCAGTTTATATATAAGCTCCTAGCTTGGTAGTGTCTCATTCTTCACCTGAAGACGGCTGCTTGCGTTGTAGCCGAAACGTCGTGAGAATTATTTCATTTTATTATGTTTTATTTTTATTATTTTATTACTTCCCTTCTACGTGACTTTACCGAAAGAACCAAGAAGATAGTCCCTAATTGGCATGTTTTGTTTACGTGACACATTTCTATTTACGCCATCTAACCCAAAAACCTCTATTATGGATAATATTTGTTGCGATAGCCTGCTACGTCTTAAACTGATAGCTTGGTAGTTTAACCTTACAATGTCAAGCAGTAGACCCTTCTAAAAGTGAGAGTGTACAAAGAGATGGTGTCACCGTTCTCCCTCTCCGATTGCTTGCCAAATACAAGGAAACTATTGCAAGCATGGTATCGAGTGAGTAAAACTCGTCGCTGCGAATCAGACAGACAGACGCAAACGCCATCTTATCTAGTTGACTCGCATCCATCCATTCCGGTCACTTGCCAAAGCTATTTGTCAATTCCCACAAAACTTAGTTTTAACCGTAAACAAATTACTCTGGATGTATGTAATTGGAGACACACAGAGTTAGTCAGTCCCTTTGGCTCATATTTGCAGGTTGTTTTTTCCACTGCAGAAGTGCCCAGTGACGCCACTGGGGGCTTCACACGAAACTAGCAGAGGCGTTTTGATGACACGTTCACGTACAAAATACAAAGATCCCCCATTGAGCCTTAAGAGACTGTTTGGGGCAAGTGCTTTTAACAAATAGCATCTATGAATGCCGGTACAGCATATGAGGGGGTGGGTGGCTAACATCACGCTCGGCCGCCTTTGTTTACACACTGCACCAGGTACTCATTTGAGGCTGAGTCAACCTAGGGGAGGCCCAGGACCAGTTCAAATAATCGTCACTGGTGTTGGCGTCCGTGAGCGGAAATCGAACTTGGCTCGCTGGGTTCGTAGCGCAGCACACTAACCGCTACACTACATTGGTCAACACACTTTTTCTGGCATAAGGTATTCCAACGGTTCTAATGTAATTTTGGGGTGCTGATTCCAAATCTGGCATCAGTTTTTGTCTATGACATCAGCTTTTTGAGATATCAAATATTGCATTTTCAATAAAAACTGCAGAATCAAAATATTAAATAAATGTGGATATCTACATAAAAACAGGACCCTGCGGGGTGGGCTGGTAGGAACGAATAACCAAAGAATATAAACATAATGTATTATTACACTTGTTTAGCCAGGAAAGCCCCACTGAGTCTAAAGGTTTTTGTAGGGTCCTGCCAAGTGTTTGCAGTAGGGGGCGATGTTGCTACACCGAATCGGACGATACGAAGGGAGAGTGAGGCCTAGTTCTAGGCTTTAGGCCTAGCTGTAGGCGTTAGGCCGCTGTGAGTTAATTTGTAATTTAAATGTTTTAATTATTTATGTAAAAGGTTTAAATGTAAATGTTTCTATTTAAAAACATCAGGGAATGTAACATTGTAAAACATTAACTCCCTTTCACACACGCGGGAGTACGATACGAAGGGAGAGGTTGAGGCCTAGTTCTAGGCTTTAGGCTTAGCTGTAGGCTTTAGGCCGCCGTGAGTTAATTTTAAAATTAAATGTTTTTATTATTTAAGTAAAAGCTTTAAATTTAAATGTTTCTATTTAAAAGCATCAGGGAATGTAACATTGTTAAACATTAACTCCCTTGCACACACGCGGGGGTACGATACGAAGGGAGAGTGATAGGCGTAGTTCGAGGCTTTAGGCCTAGCTGTAGGCTTTAGGGCGCTGTGAGTTATTTTTTAATTTCAAAGTTTTAATTAAAAGCTATCTCAGGGAATTATAAGGGAATGTTACACTTGTTTAGCCAGGAAAGCCTCACTGAGTCTAAAGGTTTTTGTAGGGTCATGGCAAGTGTTTTCAGTAGGGAGCAATGTTGCTACACGTAATCGGACATCGGACAGACGGACGATATTATTTTTTTATTTCAAAGTTTTAATTAAAAGCTATCTCAGGGAATTATAAGGGAATGTTACACGTGTTTAGCCAGGAAAGCCTCATTAATTTAAATGTTTTAATTAAAAGCTATCTGAGGGAATTATAAGGGAATGTTACACTTGTTTAGCCAGGAAAGCCTCACTGAGTCTCTAGGTTTTTGTAGGGTCATGCCAAGTGTTTGCAGTAGGGGGCGATGTTGCTACACGGACGGACGGTCGGACTGACGGACGAAATAATCTATTGGTGGCTGGTCCACTTCGTTCCTACCAGTATATTATAAACACACTATCCTAAAAATACAGCACCATATTTTAACACTAAAGCAGTCACTGACTCGCAACAACTTGCAATCATAAGTGACAGAGTTAATGTCGGGTAAAATCAATGAAAATGGGGTATGCCGATAGCATAAAAATGAGAAATGATAGAGTAAATCTGAGATCAGATTTGGAATCAGCACCCTGAAATTAGTCTAAAACAGCTGCAAAAGTCCAGGCCAAAATTTTGTTTTTTTGTTGACCAGTGCTATCATACACATGCAGGCAGATGTACACCGACACACCAGTACATACACTCGAACACACGCGTGCACACAACCATACATACGTGGCCGTACAATTGTAATAGCTGTACCTTGCAGGTGGGGCATGCAAACTCGCAGCCTGCGTGTGTGCCTTTGTCCTGCAAGCATGCTCCACAGAAGACGTGTCCGCACACCAGCAGGTAGGGGCGGCTGTTTGGTGCCCCAGGCTCCACTGGGAAACAGATAACTTTAAAATCTCAACGAAGGCATGGACGAAGTGCTACGACAGCACCTGACGTGCAAAGACAGTGTCGGCATTTTCCCATTTTAAAGTGGCGACGCCTCGTCATCATTGCAGATTAAGGGGGTGAAACTCGAGTCTGGAATTACTGTCCTTGCAGGTTTTTAGTTTCAATCAAAGACCTGATTGTTATTCATTCAGGATTCTGTTTGGAATTCAGCTAATAAAGTACAGTAGACTATCTATTATCCGTGCTAATGACGGGGAGGATGGCCGCAGATAATTCAAAATCGCGGGCAATATAAAAAATATAAAATTTCCGCGCATCTCCATGCCAAAAAGCACGAATATAGATATAACTTATGTTTAAGTTAAGAAAGATGAGTTTGTTTACGAAATAACAATTTGTAGTAAAGAATCAACCGATCGATGATGCGCGTGCTCAGTGATAACACTTCATTGCTTCCGCGCAGATTACTCCGCCCACTAAGTGGACAGCAGCAGAGCTACGCCAATCAACATCAATCAAACTCCACCCACTGTTGTAAAGATATGCAACTACTGTACTTTAGAGACGATCACGTGGATTTCGGATCAACCTGGAGCAACATATTTGTTCGGTTTAAGCGCGTGATTTGTAATAAATATATCCAATAATATCAATGGATAACTGTTTAAAAATAATTAATTTGGGCTAAAGGCAAAATCCATGAGTTATTAATTTATGTCAAAATCTCAGGTGCGCAGTTAATCCGCAAATCAAGAAAAAACGCACGTGGATAATCGAGGATTAAGGTATGCAAACGTTTTTCAGTTTTCCTGTGAGGATTCGGGGTTAAGGCTATAGGGTTTAAGGCAAGAAGTGGGGAACCCTACAGAATGCAACTTCACTTCCTATGGCATGTGGCCACATGAGGACTGCTGTAAAGAAAAGGACACACAAATTACGTGTCAACCACTGTAAAACATTATTGGCTGCACCAATTGAACCTTATGGCGGGGACCCCGGGGTCCCATAAGCCCCCGGCTCTCACATAAACTGCGTTGCGAAGTTATTTAAAGTCTGTTGAAGGCGAACGATGCGGCACTATTCCTCTCGACGAGATAGACACGATGCACTAATCAAAGTTTAAAAGTTTTGTTTCTTCTGCGCATTCGTCCTCGCTGCGCTTGGACGACATGACAACAGAATGATCCATGCCAGGTGGGTTGCAGCATTTATGAGCGCGGTCGGACGGTGGGACGAAGTCGCCAAAAATAAATAAATTACGATTTTGATTTCCGTTTATTCAGGATCCCGGGGTCCTGCCATAAGGTTCAATTGGAAACGAAAAAAATTAACCCGTAAAAACAAAGTTTTTCACTATAAATCTTTTTTATGTGTGGCATCGGTATTTTATTATTCATTTCTGTTTTTCTTGAGAAAGAGTTTCATTTTTATCACATTGGTATTTTACATTAAATATAAGGAAAGTCGATTCACATTTGATCCACAATTCACATAATATTGGCCAAAAATACGACGACGAAAGTGAAAATTGAAGTTTGTTTACACTATGAATATGCAAGAGAAACTAAAACTCACTAAAACTCTTCAAGAATGTCCTCTTGACATGCCCCGTATATTCCCAAGGGCACTAGCGTTGACCCGTTTTACCACTTTCAAGAACCTGGCGGCTTCAATTTAACTGCTCTATAAATAGTCTCCATTGTACAGCGTGGGGGCAGGGATTTCATGCCATGTGGTTAGTCAACATTTGCGTCATCATGAAACGGGCGGCTAGAGTCCTCTCGTCCTCTGGCTTGAGATGGCTGCCACCTATGGGTCAGATTATTGTCTGCCACCATTAAGCAATTGGTAATTAAATATTTTTAAAAAAATTCCCTAAACAGTGTAAAATTTTGGAAAAAAATTTTCAAGAAAATTAATTGTCACGCACAACGAGTCTGTGTGCAAAATGTCAGCTCGATTGGATCACGGGAAGTGGGTTAAAAAACGACCGAAAGATTTGCACGGTCGCAAGCAAGCAAGCACGCAAGCACGCAAGTGAACTTAATATAAAGGATTTAAAAACTAACGATTTTCATTTTACCAGGTAAGGTCCACTGAGCTATGTGGCTCTTTTTCAGAAGCGACCTGGCTATCACAAATGATAGCTCAACAAAGTGGCTTATGTGAAAATGTATAGCAGCCCAAATGCTATTCATATTCTTTGGGTCTTCGGTATATCCACGTTAATAGAAAAAAAATTAACAATACCACGACATTTCGATCGCAACACAAGCAATCATCATCAGATCGAAACGTCGTGTTATTGTTATTATTTGTATTATTTTTTCTATCTACGTGGCTTTACCAAAAGACCCCAAGAATATTAATTCCTCCAGTCACGAAAGCTTTAAGTCAAGCCCAAATACTATAAACGCATATTAATAAATGTGGAGGCAAAAAATGGAGGACCCGAAGAAAATTCCATGCGACCATGGGAGAGAGACGTGCAAACTACAAATATACAGGCGTCAGGGTTGGGATCGAACCCACAACCTTCTGTATATCAGGCGAGGTAGTTAACATCTCGAAACCATTGCACCCCTATTGGGTAACTCGAGGCCAATGTTTTTCATTTGCCAAAGTGTTACCAATTTTAGCAGCCACTTGTCACTGTTGGCTGCTGCTTTTTTCAATCACTGGAAGTAGCACCCCAGGGTTGACACAAAGGAAAATGACCAACAGATAGCAGGCATAGACATTGAGGGTTCTGGCAAATGGAAGGAAGCAATGGCGCGGTGTGTGCAAACAACAGCACAGGCTTTGAGGACTTATTTACCTTTTCAGAAACATTAAAAGTCAACGCTTGCAAGCTGCAGGTGTCTTATATTACATTCACACGCCAGGGTGTAGTTTGAACTCACGCCAGGGTGTAGTTGGAACCCACATGCCAGGGTGTAGTTGGAACCCACATGCCAGGGTGTAGTTGGAACTCACATGCCAGGGTGTAGTTTCGGAAGCAGCATCTGCAGGAGCGCGAGTGCATCCCCGCGGTGCCTGTGTTCAGCAACGACCACGACATCCTCACCGTGCTCGACACCTGCTCTGCTCCAGGCGCGGGCTGGTTTAGGCCTGCAGTGAGTGGTGATGCAACTCTGGGCTGATGGGGAAGGGCAGTTATATTATTAATTAATCCATTAGATTAATACATTTAACCGATTAACTTAATACATTAACAGTACATCTAGCAACTCATTTACATGGTGGAATTGAAACAATTCTTACCTGCTTGTGTTAAACAATGCTGCTTGAAATTACACAATGGTGCGTGTTGACGACGGGAAGTGTAAAAAAACTATTCGGAGTTTGTTTTTCTTCTTGGTTCTTTCGGTAAAGTCACGTAGAAATAAAACATAATAAAATACAATTCTCACGACGTTTCGGCCACAACGCAAGCAGCCGTCCTAAGGTGAAGAACAGGTCTGTCCGCTGATTTTATGGCCAGCTCAGATATTCTTTCGGGGACTCAATTCGCTACTTTAAGCTCTGAACATCAAGGGAAGCGAGATAGCTTCTATGAAGGTCAACAGCGTGCTGTGTTAGTGGTCGTGTAAGCAGCATCACAGTCGTCTTTGCCTGCCGAGTCCACAGCGAACTGGGTACTCATTTAAGGCCGAGCTGACCTAAGGGAGGCCCCCAGAAATGGTTCAGATTCGAGTTTCCGCCGATTCTCCCCGTCAGAAATTTAATTCCCTTCAGGCATCTTCACGTTGCGTCTCAACGAGACTCTACGGTCTATGCACCTGAACTCAAGGCGTGTCTGTTTGTAAGCGCCACTGCCTTACACGAGACTTTAGTTGTTAATTTTGCGGTCATCTGCTCCTTTTACGGATGTAGCAAGTAAAACAACGTTTACTGTGTTGAACTTCTTTCGACGTGGCCAACGGTGCTAATCGGAGTGTACGGAGCAAGACGCACGCGCATGCAGACTGCTATAAACAGTTCAACGCGTAGGCTTTCGCGACCAATATCAGCCATAATACAGGTTTTGTGGGTTATATCGCGTACATTTTTACCCCCAAAAAACTGTATTACACGCGATCTAAACAAAACTGGATTGTGCTATAACCCTGTAATGTGCTATAAACAATTACCTTTATTTTCCTGTTCGGGAACTGACGATACAGTACAGAAAACGACGAGCACGCGGTACACCGGACACCACCAGTGGCCGCGTCTACTACCGCGTGTGCAGGCGGTGCAACTGCACGGGCCCACACGAGCGGGGAGCGGCTGCAGTGCCACGCCACGTGGTGGAGACATTGGCAGGCTCCATTTTTTTGTTTATTGCACCAGGCCCAGAGACTCACGGGCCCAGAGACCCTTGCAGATAGCAAGTGACTCGCACAAAGAGCCACAAGAGACCCTTGCAAATAGCCAGCGACTCGCACAAAGAGCCACAAGAGACCCTTGCAGATAGCCAGCGACTCGCACAAAGAGCCACAAGAGACCCTTGCAGATAGCCAGCGACTCGCACACAGAGCCACAAGAGACCCTTGCAGATAGCCAGCGACTCGCACACAGAGCCACAAGAGACCCTTGCAGATAGCCAGCGACTCGCACACAGAGCCACAAGAGACCCTTGCAGATAGCCAGCGACTCGCACACAGAGCCACAAGAGACCCTTGCAGATAGCCAGCGACTCGCACACAGAGCCACAAGAGACCCTTGCAGATAGCCAGCGACTCGCACAAAGAGCCACAAGAGACCCTTGCAGATAGCCAGCGACTCGCACACAGAGCCACAAGAGACCCTTGCAGATAGCCAGCGACTCGCACACAGAGCCCCAAGAGACCGACAGACGCTGGACTCGAGAGTCCCAGAGACTCACGCGGCAGCGACTCCGTGAGCAGGGACGGCGGCGCGAGACCGCGTGCCCTGGGTGACACCACGTGGTGCTGACACCACGTGCTGAGTGCGCGCGCCGAGTCACGTGAGGCGCGCGGCCATCTTGCCTGGGGACAGTGCTGCACTGTAATAGCGGGGGAGCGGTGGTGGAGCGGTGGTGCACCGGTTAGCGCGGTGTGCTGTGCGACGAAGCCGGCGACCGATTGCCCGAGTGACGATTATTGTAAACGGTCCTGGGCCCCCCTAGGTCGATTCAGCCTCAAATGAGTGCCCAGTGCTGTATAAACATCGCCACTAGGGAGACAAAGGTGGCCGGGCGTAGTGTTGGTCACCCGCTTCCTCGTGTGCCGTGCCGGCCTGCATAGGCGCTCGCTAACACCACTTGCCCCAACAGTCTCTTTGAAGCCTATACCTTTGTCTTTGTTGTCTGGTGGCGAGTGCGCGCGTGTACCGCGCCTGCACGTGACAGCAATAACAACTATACGCCTCAAAATAGACTGAGTATCGACACAGTGGTGCGATGTTAGATGGTGGTGTGTTTATGGTGGCATCATGATGGTGTATACTCGTATTGGTTCTTTCGGTAAAGTCACGTAGAAGGGAAATAATAAAATAATAAACATACAACAATTAAATACAATTCTCACGACGTTTCGGCCACAACACAAGCAGCCGTCCTCAGGTGAAACAGCTGTCGGAAAGACAGCGCTCCAATGAACACTGCTAAGCTTGGCAGCGTATTTAAGCTGGGTGGGAGAAGCAGAGCGCCTTGACAAAGGAGTTTACATATCAACAGGGGAATTTAGCATAGAAGTAGCTATGATAATGTGAGAGATTAGCATGATGTTAAAGTGAGAAATTAGCATGTAACTGGGAGATTCGCATGATGTTAATGTGAGTAATTAGCATGTAACTGGTCACGGAAGTGGCTATGTTAAAGTCAGAGTTTACATATCAACAGAGGAATTTAGTATATTGACGTTAAAGAACTGCAACTACCCAACTATCATACAATAAACCGATGTGAAGGAACTAAATATAAACTACATCAATATAATCAATGTACTCAATATACTCTCCAATAAGCTGAGCTATTGACATTAAGTAACTGGGTATACACTACACTATATGACTACCATATATAGTGAACCGATAAAAATGGCAGTCATAATGCGCATACATTATGATAATTAGGAAGGTGTGTTATGCAAATCGATGCGATTATGCTAAAGCATGCCGTTATGATAATTAGGCTCTGCCTCGTTGTCTAGGGTCGTATTATCTATCGGGATAATACAATGAATTGTATGAAGTTATACAAGTGTGATGTAATTGTGCGACATAAAGCTCGGCTTTGTTGTCTAGGGCTGTATTATCAAGCAAGATAATACAATTATTTTCGCTTTAACGTTTACTGATTATATCTTAGTAATTTTATGTCAGGTCTCCAAATTCAAATCTCACCGCAGGACAGGGGCGGTTTCTTCATTAGGGCGATTGGGCGACGCACCACCAATTTCATTCAACCACAGTTACGCTAGGCGTTACTGTGCCTCTGCATATAGTCCAATCAGAGTCATGTCACGTTCTGTGGAGTACCGCCTCTTTTTGGGCGATTTCACTCCGGCTGAGAATCGCCCAGAGTGGTCCCATAGACTTACATTCAAAGATGTTTTTTTTCGAACGGCAGGCACTGCAATGCATTCTCTATGGCTTCCGGGAGGGCTTGCACTAACGTGCTTACGTCATTATACGTAAGCACGTTTCAGTCAACAATATTATTTGTCGCCACCTAGTGGAATCTTTAATAAAAGAAACTGAGTGAGTATAGAAACAAACAAGATGTATTGTTAAGAGTCACTTTATTTTTCATTAATATTAAAGAAGTGAAGTTGCCTTTACATGCTTAAGCTGTTAATTTATCCATTGCATGGGTGGACCTTATCCTTATCAATCATCCAGACATTTGCCCCCCCTGAGAGATTTTGCAGGAGCCGCCACTGCCGCAGGATACAGTTCTCAATTAATATTAGTATGCATGAACTTAGGAAGGCACCACTCAGACACTTCTGTGTTAAGCAACTTTAATCTCTAATAAAAAAAAACCCACAGCATTCTAATATGCGAACTCTTATGCTTGGAATTGTCAAGACAGTACTCCTGGAGATGTTCTCATTGATCCATACATTTAACCCTCAATGATTACGTTTGTTAAACTAGGTAACAGAACAATCGGTTAATTCCTCAGCGTAAAGGCGAGCATATACGGCGATAGGAAAAAGTCCTTAAAATGAATGTGACGATATTCATAAGAACGGCAATAAAGAAACATGACCCGAAGTTAAAATAAGACCTGAATGAATTAATTGGTAAGATTACGCAATTAACGAAATATCTTGGAACAATGGTGTGCGGCAGTGTGCTTGCTTCGGCAAATGCTTATCAATTGGCTAAAAGGCTTCAACAAATTCACGGGCAAGATTCTGTGATCAAAAGAAAGATTTTAACACGATAAGTCTCCCTGTGAATGTAGATTCATAACGTAGGTTTCTAAACGTTTCGTTTCATCAATGAATTAATTGGTAATATGCAATTAGCAAAAAGAACGACTAAAATACTTCTAAACGACCATATCCATGTGTAATAACACGCTGGAGACGGCTTGTAGAATCGGTCCTTTTATTTCACTTTCTTTGCAGTTCACAAACACTCCCCGTTGCTGGCAGGCAACGGGAAGTGGGCAGACAGTCACCAGAGACCCACCACCACGTGGCACCCAGAGCCCCACTCGCGCGTGGCCTCTCCCTCTCTTAGTTCCGTGTCTGACCCCGTGTCTCTCCTCTCTCCCCTTATTTAATGCCTGGGTCACGTGGTACCCGCCAGCCAATCCTCAATAGCCTGCGCCGAATGTTCCAGATCCCCCATCAACTCCCGGGACCATGCCCCTGACTTGTCTTCCCATTGGCTGAGGCCAAGACCACAGAAACCAATCACCTAGCTGACATCCCGTGATCACGCTGGGGCCATGCTCCCAGGCTCTTCCCCCATTGGCTGTAAAGCGGGACCGGCCAAGCCGATCACCACGTGAATCTGACATAGGCTCTTATTACATCACCCCCCCCAGTGAAAAAATCAGCCGTCTTGGCTGGGAAAAGGGTGACAAGCCGATTCCATAAAATTGCTTATTAGGGGGTCGAAGACGCATTAACCATGAAGGGCGAAATGGGCATCTATGCGCCTGAACAACAACAAAATTCACCCATGAATAACCAGACATACATTAGGGCGCCCCTGCAGCGCGGTAACAACATGGAAGAGACTGCAAGGCAATCAATGCTATCGAAACAGAAGAGATTTCGACCGCGTACGCGACGCGGGACCTTCTCCGCTTCCTGCGCACGGTCGCCTTGCCGCCGGATCAACAGGAGGTGGTTGACGTGAAGAAGAAGAAGGAGGATTTCCGATTTCGGTCGTGTCCAGGTCAGGTCCCGTTGGAGGAGGGACGGCGGGGGTCTCAGCAGCCCTCAAAACCTGTTCATCTGCGGGTGGCACAACACAGTCCTGCTGGGGATCAACGGGCGAGGCAAGCGGCATATTCGGCACAACGGACCCCGGCAGGTCAACAAGTGGAGATGAGGTGTCAGTACGTGGGTCAACGTAGGGTTTAAGTCGCGACGAATGGACGTACCACCGACGTTTTCCATATTGGACGCGAACACTCTGTGGATTCCGAATGTCCACCAACGTGACAAGTCCTCGCCAAGGCCTGTGCAATTTAGGGGATGTGCCCACCGGCACCTGAGGGCAGTGGAGCCATGCCTGATCGCCCACCGACCAGGGCATGTGGGTACGCGATCGACGTGCACACCTCTCGTTCCTTGCCTGCGTACGGGCCGTCGCACACCTGGCGGCTTCTCGCGCCTCTGTAACTCGTTCAAGCGAGTCCCGTACGTGATCAGGCAAGGAAAGGGACGGCTGTTTCCTCGGCATACCCAGTTGTACATCAATGGGGGGGTACGTTCTCACGACCATACATTAAGAAAAATGGCGAATATCCCGTGGACGCGTGCGGAACCATGCGGTATGCCGCTAAGACGCCCGGTATGTGCAAGTCCCAATCAGTCTGCTTTTCAATGACCGTGTGACAAAGCATATCGTTCCACCATGCCGTCCGTTTGCGGATGGTAAGGGGAAGTGCGGATTTTCTTTGTGCCCAGCGCATCGCAAACATCCTTGAGCAATTTGGAGGAGAAGTTACGCCCCTGATCCGTGAGCAGCCTCTCGGGTGCTCCTTTATCCATGACATAAGCATTCACGAAAGCATCGGTAATGGACGCGGCCTTCTGGTCAGGCAGAGGCCAGGCCATAGGCCATCGAGAAAAATATTCCACCCCGACCAGAAGGTATTTGTTGCCCCTAGCGGACGGAGGAAACGGCCCGAGGATATCCAGAGCAACTAATTCGTTTATACGGGTCACCTCAATGGAACGTAATGGCGGCACATAATGTGTCCGGGGTGGTTTCCTCTTCGCGCAATCATGGCATGACCGGACAAAGTCGTTGACGTCTACCGTCATGCCGGGCCAAAAGAAATCTTTCTGCATTGCGGCCAAAGTCTTTTGCACGCCGAGGTGCATTAATTTGTCAGCGTGCAGAGCGCGAAGCAGATCATGGCGAAGGGATGTAGGCACGACCAGACGTGGTCGGTCAGACAATCCATCGGTACACATTAATAGTCCCGCCTGGCCCCGGAACATCCGCCACTTCCATCCCGCCAAATGAGCTCTCGGTTTCCCGATCAATTTCCGCAGCGGAGCCAGAGAGGCATCGGCCTCCTGCTCGCGCAGCCAAACTGAGTGCGGCAGCCGCAGAGTATCATCAGTATCCACTGGTACATCCTGGCCGTCCTCGTTCGACATCGCCCCCATAACCGGACAGGGCGAGGTAAGCGGCGCCCCGCAGCAATGCATACCCGTCAGACAAGTGCACGGGGGAATGGGTGGTAACCTGGAGAGCGCGTCCGCGTTGGAGTGGCAAGCACCCTTGCGGTACGTGATATCGAAGGAAAATTCCTGTAACGATTCCAACCACCGTGCCAATTGGCCTGATGGTTGGTCCAATTTCAACGAGTATTGCAAAGCCGCGTGATCAGTGCAAACGAGGAATTTCCTTCCATACAGGTACGGCCGGGTACAGGCGAACAAAATGCATGATCGCCAAAAGTTCCCGCCTCGTCACGCAATATCGTGTTTCTGCCGGGGACAGAACTCTACTGCCGTATGCAACCACTCGTTCAACCCCACTTCTGACACCAATGTAATAACACGCTGGAGACGGCTTGTAGAATCGGTCCTTTTATTTCACTTTCTTTGCAGTTCACAAACACTCCCCGTTGCTGGCAGGCAACGGGAAGTGGGCAGACAGTCACCAGAGACCCACCACCACGTGGCACCCAGAGCCCCACTCGCGCGTGGCCTCTCCCTCTCTTAGTTCCGTGTCTGACCCCGTGTCTCTCCTCTCTCCCCTTATTTAATGCCTGGGTCACGTGGTACCCTCCAGCCAATCCTCAATAGCCTGCGCCGAATGTTCCAGATCCCCCATCAACTCCCGGGACCATGCCCCTGACTTGTCTTCCCATTGGCTGAGGCCAAGACCACCGAAACCAATCACCTAGCTGACATCCCGTGATCACGCTGGGGCCATGCTCCCAGGCTCTTCCCCCATTGGCTGTAAAGCGGGACCGGCCAAGCCGATCACCACGTGAATCTGACATAGGCTCTTATTACACATGTAACTCAATGGGCAACAATGTTCTTCATCATCAGCTAATAGTTGACGCACTCTTATCATTAGTCTTCTTATTATTATTCCCGTTATGTGCGTTATGTGCGTGTTGTTGGTTTGTCTTGTTCAACTCTGTTGTGTTAAGCAGACACCGGGCGATGCGTTGAGTGTGTGAGTATGGGGGAGGGTCATACACACAGCTTCCTCGCTCTCTCTCGCTCGGCGGCAGCTGTAGCTGCTTGTCCACTGCTGGATGAAGAGAGAGTTGGCACGACGCTCGCCGTCGGCGGTGCGCGATGATTCCGTCGTCAGATAGCGCCCGCAGCTCGTCCGCTGGTCGCCGTTCCTCACTCTTGTCTTGGTTCCCAGCTGGTGCTGGTCGGTGTGTGTGGGTCGAACCCACGGCGCTCTCGCTGGCGCTCTCCTCTTCCTCACGGGCGGCTGGTCAGGCTCTTTCCCCTGCTGGATGAGCTGAGACGGCACGACGCTTGTCTTTGAAGGTGCTCGACAGCGCTCGCAGCTTGTGCGCTGGCAGCTGACATCCTTGCTCGGTGGCGCTGGTGGCGCTGGTGGCGCTGCTGCGCTCTCTCTCCGGCTCCGTGCTGTCTGGCGATGCCTGGTTGCGCGTGCAGCTGGTTATCTGCTATACTGGCTTGGCCGATGCTTGGCGCTTTCTGCCCTTTCTCCCGGTTGATTGCTTGTCGTTGCTCGTCACTCTTTCTCTCGGGCTGCAGCTGCTCGTGGGAGCTGGCACTCACTCTCAAAATTTGTAAATTGTATTCGCACACCTCTTAAACAACTGTGAAAGCTTAGTACAATACAACTTATCGCAATCCTTGACTTTGCAAGTGACTCAAAACGTCAGGATAAATATAGTATAACATTTTCAGCGATACTCTGTCGGTCCATGCCGAACTCAGCACCGAGAATCACCTCGCCCCTCTTCTCTGCGAGACACAACAGCCATTGTTGATCTCGAGGCCATGCCCCGGAGTCTGCCCGTCGCAGTACTCCTCTGTCGCTTGCAGCTCTTCTGTCACTTGCAGTAGTAGCAATGTATGGGTCATGTCTATTTGTTTTTAAGTGAAATTCTCTTCCCTCGGCTCGCCTTCTCACAAATGACTGGAATCCCTTTGATTTCGCTCTTTGCTGTGGGGGCAGTTGTTCAACCGAGGTACGTGTGTGTGTGTTTGTGTATGTCCTGATTTATTAGGCAATCTGTTAAGTCTCACCCTGGCCTGGTTCCTGCCCATCTCCTTAAGCCACCTTTTCATCTGTGGAAAACAGATGCTCCAAATTGCCCTTGTGTTTTTCTAGTTCTTCAACTTCGTAATAATTTCTCTGGAGGGAGGGATTCCCCCTGTTTGGTGGCATCCCCACCCCCACCTCTTCTCTCGCGGTGGGGCGTTACATTTTCTTCTCTCTCACAGAGAGGGGCACTGGCCTTTGAAGTCGTTTCTCTTGTACCGTTAGGAAAAAATATTATTTTACCTCTTATAGCTTGATACCGTACCACTTTTGTAGTTCTGATTCTGTAAGTGACTCAAGGTATGTTTGTAGCAGTGTTAACAGTACTTCCATCGTGGTTTAGAGTTCCTTCATGGTGTTTGATTTTAATTTTTAAGGGGAGATGCCCTCTGCATGCGTATGCAAATGTTTTCTATCCCGTGCTGCTGGGAGACAAAGGCGGTTGGGAGGCTCTCTCTCTATGGGATACATTTTATCTTGGTTATGTGTGATTGACTGTTTCGCCTTTTTTTATTCTTCTGGATTACCCTCGGTCTAATACTTCATAATTATTATTTGGTTTATGTTTATCCAGAATTAATTATTTGGTTCTTTCGGTAAAGTCACGTAGATAGCAAGATACAATAAGAAACAATATGTGAAGTGAATGAGAGTAAAATGAGGTAAGTGATAATTCAAGGCCACCAATGTGACTGCAGTCTGGTTTATAATCTGGGTGAATGTGTTGGCAGACCATGATGTCGACTTATTCATGTCGCGAAGTTCTGAACTTTAACCGTTGTATTAAGAGAAACGAAAAAAACTATTTTAAAAAATCGTGGCGCCTACTGTCTGTACTCTTTCGAGGGGGCTTTTTCAAGTCATGTTGAGATTCCCCAGAATCTCATCATCAAACCCCCCCCCTTCTCTTTTTTTTACCTTTATGGCTTATCTCCGGCTGCCTGGTCCCGAGTGTGAAAGGCAGCTGCTGTGTGAGGGGAGGGGGGTTCGCATCACCCCCTTTTGCCCCAAGCGACACCGCGATTGATAAAAAAAAAAATTGGAAGAATAATTCTTAATATAAATTTTGGAAAAAGGCCTATATATACAACACCACCAGCTCAACTGGGATTATACGCAACAATCAGCACCCCCTACTGGCAGACAAATGCTCGATTGCAGGCCAGGTGCTGAGTCACCTTCTACCCACAGGGACATCTGTCACTGGGGGTGACCTTTCAAACGTGTTGAGATGAGATGCCCCGCTGTACAGGAGGGCACTAAATCATTCTCATCGTCATCACTGTCTAAAGCAATAATGTAGTGGGTTAAATTACGGCGCACACTGGGCTTTGGAGGCAACACTATTTATTAGCTAAACACAATGGGTAACTCTTAACATTAATAGGATCACGACATAGGGTGGTAACCACCATTCCTAACTTAGCTAACACACAGGGATACTACATATCTGGACCGGAGACCGAGGATCGCAGATGGTGGCTTAATCCCAGAGTTGACCCAGCAGAACAGCACAGAACTCCGTCTACACCTCGCTTATAACCACTCCGGCGTGGCCGGCTCCACCCCAGGCCACGCCCCCTTCCTGATCCTTCGGGAAGGCCCGAGCCCTCAACCACATGACCCCCCTGGGGCCCCTGCCCCCCCTTTATCCGGTCACGTGTCCTGTTGGGTTCACGCAGAGTGTCACTGCCTGACACGACCTCCGTAACACCCACCTACAGCCCCCATACCGAGCCAACACAGTAGTGTCGTTCTACTACACTACATACAGTGAGGGAAAAAAGTATTTGATCCCCTGCTGATTTTATACGTTTGCCCACTGACAAAGAAATGATCAGTCTATAATTTTAATGGTAGGTTTATTTGCACAGTGAGAGACAGAATAACAACAACAAAATCCAGAAAAACGCATGTCAAAAATGTTATAAATTGATTTGCATTTTAATGAGGGAAATAAGTATTTGACCCCCTCTCAATCAGAAAGATTTCTGGCTCCCAGGTGTCTTTTATACAGGTAACGAGCTGAGATTAGGAGCACACTCTTAAAGGGAGTGCTCCTAATCTCAGCTTGTTACCTATATAAAAGACACCTGTTCACAGAAGCAATCAATCAATCAGATTCCAAACGCTCCACCATGGCCAAGACCAAAGAGCTCTCCAAGGATGTCAGGGACAAGATTGTCGACCTACACAAGGCTGGAATGGGCTACAAGACCATCGCCAAGAAGCTTGGTGAGAAGGTGACAACAGTTGGTGCGATTATTCGCAAATGGAAGAAACACAAAAGAACTGTCAATCTCCCTCGGCCTGGGGCTTCATGCAAGATCTCACCTCGTGGAGTTGCAATGATCATGAGAACGGTGAGGAATCAGCCCAGAACTACACGGGAGGATCTTGTCAATGATCTCAAGGCAGCTGGGACCATAGTCACCAAGAAAACAGTTGGTAACACACTACGCCGTGAAGGACTGCAATCCTGCAGCGCCCGCAAGGTCCCCCTGCTCAAGAAAGCACATATATATGCCCGTCTGAAGTTTGCCAATGAACATCTGAATGATTCAGAGGACAACTGGGTCAAAGTGTTGTGGTCAGATGAGACCAAAATGGAGCTCTTTGGCATCAACTCAACTCGCCGTGTTTAGAGGAGGAGGAATGCTGCCTATGACCCCAAGAATACCATCCCCACCGTTAAACATGGAGGTGGAAACATGCTTTGGGGGTGTTTTTCTGCTAAGCGGACAGGAATACTTCACCGCATCAAAGGGACGATGGACGGGGCCATGTACCGTCAAATCTTGGGTGAGAACCTCCTTGCCTCAGCCAGGGCATTGGAAATGGGTCGTGGATGGGTATTCCAGCATGACAATGACCCAAAACACACGGCCAAGGCAACAAAGGAGTGGCTCAAGAAGAAGCACATTAAGGTCCTGGAGTGGCCTAGCCAGTCTCCAGACCTTAATCCCATAGAAAATCTGTGGAGGGAGCTGAAGGTTCGAGTTGCCAAACGTCAGCCTCGAAACCTTAATGACTTGGAGAAGATCTGCAAAGAGGAGTGGGACAAAATCCCTCCTCAGATGTGTGCAAACCTGGTGGCCAACTACAAGAAACGTCTGACCTCTGTGATTGCCAACAAGGGTTTTGCCAACAAGTACTAAGTCACGTTTTGCAGAGGGGTCAAATACTTATTTCCCTCATTAAAATGCAAATCAATTTATAAAATTTTTGACATGCGTTTTTCTGGATTTTGTTGTTCTGTCTCTCACTGTTCAAATAAACCTACCATTAAAATTATAGACTGATCATTTCTTTGTCAGTGGGCAAACGTACACAATCAGCAGGGGATCAAATACTTTTTTCCCTCACTGTACATAGTAGGGGTCACCAAAAAGATTTACAAAATCATGAGCAAACACAAGATCCAGGTTCGATTGAACATAGTACATACAATTCGTAATCTGATCCCATCTGTGAAAGATGTGATCCCTAACATGCAATACCCCGGTGTTTACAAACTAAGATGTGCCTGCGGCAGTAGTTACATTGGGGAAACTAAGCGACATGTCTCAGACCGTGTTCGTGATCACAAGGCGGATCTGAAACACTGTAGGACCAATACCTCGGCCGTGGCTTATAATTGTTTTAACGCCTCGGGCACATATAAAATAGATTTATCCTATAAAAGGTACTCCCTAACATAGCCGCTTTTCCTTTTTCTTCCATGTGGCGGTTGCTCTCGTTGTTTAATAGGATGAATGTCTCACTGGCACGGCCACTGTTGCGGTGGTTATATTGCTTTAACATGCTGGTCTCTCATTTTGTTGCCCACGAGGTGGCATTGTGCCCGGTTCTCTGACACTGACATGCCAATCTTCTCATTAACACAGCCGCTGCTGCGGGAGCCATCTCACATTGACATGCTAATCTCTAATCTCTAGCAATACAATAGCCGCTTCTTCAGCACCGTAGTCGTGGGGTTACATTAACAGATTGACATGCTAATCTCTAGCAATACAATGGCCGCCTCTTCAGTACTATAGTCGTGAGGTATATCAGGCTCTCTGATCTTACATTTACATGCAAATTCCATCTCTAGCCCCGCCCACTTAACCTTGGGTTGCACCCATCTCACATCTACATAACCTCTTGTTGCAGCAGTTCTCCCGCTATATTTCTCCTGACTCAGTAGTTCGCCTGCTGTATATATTCACCTGAAGACGATTGCTTATGTTGCCATCTAAACGTCGTGATTTTTATATTTTTTCTACATACGTGACTTTACCGAAAGACCCAAAAAGTTATGTTTTTAAGCACGAATTTTTAAGCCACTGGCAATGCAGTCCCAGCTGGTTTGATATTTAAATTGACGTCATATGGTCTTTATTGTCTACTTCAAAGAACAAATCATTTAGAAAAGTCCCTGCACGGATCACCGGGAATCGTTGGAAACTAAACCACTCACTACTCTCTGGGCTGCGGAAAGCAAAATAAACTCGGCATTCAATCCTCATGAGTGCACGTGAGACGCTCTCGCACGTCATGTAATGATTAGATTGCGCACGCGAGAACGTTCCACAAATGCCTCCTGCGTGAGTTTCGAGCGATATCCGAGTTGGTCCAGGGTGGTCCACCCACGGCGTTCGCCAACCCGCACTGGAAACACGGTCAAGTATCAGAATAAGAATCAGTATTTATACTGCAGGAGGAATCCGATAAGCTTTAAAGCTCTTTTCCACACATGTCTAGTAGGGGCAAAGGGTAAGAACTTTACAACAATAAACGATAACAAAACATGACAGGAGTGCTTGGCCAAGTGTGGTAAAGCAACTTCCGTGACTGACAACACCATGGGGGCAAACACCTTTCATCCGTTCATCCAGTAGGAGATTAAACAAATGGCTCAGAACGATTAACACGATATGATTTTAAGATATGAAAAATAAATTATCCCCGAATCAATGGCAAACAGACCTGTACCGAAATATGGTGGAACGTTACGATATGAAAAACAATGAAAACATAAACATGATAAACATAAACACGATAAACATGGGGAAATATACACATCAATATATACTGCACTACCTGAGATAATTATTGGAGCGGAGCTATCAGATTGTTTTAAGTAATTGACGACTACCCATTATCAGTTCCTATATATAAAAAGAAGAACTGATAATGGATAGGGGTGTCACGGTGGCGAGATGTTAACTACCTCGCCTGGCATGCATGAGGTCGTGGGTTCAATCCCAACCCTGACGCCTGCCGTGGTCGCGTGGATTTTTCATTGGGGTTTCCCCTCCACATTTAAAATCAACAAAACGCGTTTAAGGGTATTTGGCTGCTATACATTTCCACGTGGTGATAAGCCACTTCATTGGGCGATCATTTGTGGCCAGGTTGATTCTAAAAAAGAGCTATATAGCTCAGCGGGCCTTACCTGATGCATTATTTTTTTTACTATATATCACTTGCTGGGAAAAGGCCCGAAGTGTCAAATGACCAGCAACTAACAGCACGAGTGAAGTCGTATAACAGATACGAGAGTCTATGTTTTTACGTAACCAGTGCACGTATCTGGCCATTAATAAGCGAGGGATATATGCTGATATGTGCATTGCAGGACCTAGATTTGCGATGTGATGCCGGAGCTCTGCTAGGTTCACGGTAGAATCACATTCTGCACGACAGTGCGAAAAAGGCAGAAACGTCGTCCCTGGTGTAATCTCCATTCAAATGAATGTATATTTTTTTTACTTGGGGAATCATCCCCCCTTTTCCATTGCAATGTGTGTTTGTGCTGTTGTTCAACCCCCTTTCATATCCTCCGTGGTGTGTACCCGAATCGCCTTGCACCGAATAAAATACACTTGGGACAATCGACCACAGAAGGATCGTAATTCTTCAAGTAATCATCCAGGGATGGAATCATAGGAACCGAATGATTCCGGCCGGATTAATGGCAGCTCTCACGGCATATTATGTCAAATCCCTGCGCTGTCAAATGGCGACGTCGTCTCTGCGTCACTCGCACGATGCACACGACGCACCGCCAATTCATCCCAACAGTGTAAACGCGTTTTTTTGGTTTGTTTAGAAACACCGGTGTCTCTGCGAGGCCAGGCCTCCGGTTCTCATCGTGCCATTTGCAAGTGGTGGCCGGAAGGTGTCCTGGAGCCTGCAGTGGCAGGAGCCTGATGGAGATGGTTTCGTTGTATTTGTGTTTGGGTGATTTTCTGTACCTTTCTTGTATTTTGCACTACTATCGTGTTTTTGTACTGTTTGTTGTTGTAACGTTATTACCCCGTGCCCCTACTGAACATCTGTGAAAAAGAGCTTTATAGCTCATCGGATTCCTCTAGTATTCATAAATATTCAGATTCTGACCTCATCGTCTTGATTCGAATCCGGCTTTGACAACTCTTCCTCGGTACACTCACTCTGGTGTTTGCCACGTGTCTCCCTTCGTCAATCTGTTGTTTACTCAACGAAGTATTTATACACAGGAAAGCACGTCAGTGGCTCACAAAGTCATTGTTATTCCTCGACGTCTCCGCAACTTCGTATCCACGTTACACTGTAATCACAGACGTTACACCTGCAAGTCACGAACACGGAGTTTCTTATTTTCACTGCATTGTCGCATCAAATTTGTCTCAGACATTCATTGTAAATAGAAAAAATCATAAAAGAAACGTGACTACCGGATAAACCAGAGAGTATGGATTATTGCAGTCACGAAAGCTTCAAATCAAGACATTCATTGTAAAGTTGGCAAGTATTGTGTATCTCTTTAACTAAATGTAAATACCAGTATTTGATCATATATATAGTGGGACTTTACGACCCATATTCTACTATGTGCGTATAACTCGGCAAAAATATACTGAAATATTAATTCAAGCAGAGAATTTTACAAAAGAAATATGGAGACATGAAAGTCGGCATTGCGATCTCTTGTGAATTCATGTCAAGGTCCGTGATGTGTGTATTGATGTATTACATCGGAATGGGTGAGTTTTAGCGATTATATGCTTTCTCTCGCAGTAAAACAAATCTAAACACTCGGAGAAAACATTTTGCAAAATCCCATCACTCTGAGCCGATGGGATGAAGAGGAGGGGTTGAGGTATCAGCTCGGGATTTTCAATGAGAAAAATGGAGTGACAGGCTCACAACATAAACCTCACACATCAACACAGCCTCGCTCGTCCACACAGCCGCGCACGTCCACACAATGAGAATCAGAATATGTATTTTTACTGGAGAAATCCGATGAGCTATGAATCTCTTTTTCACGGATGTCCAGTAGGGGCACGGGGTAAGAACGTTACAACAATAAACAGTACAAAAACACGATAGTAGTGCAAACCCCTACTGAGGTATTAACTTGTTTTTGAGAAGCGACCTGGCCACATATTATAGCTCAACAAAGTGGCCCATCATTTGGACATTCATGGGACTAAAATAATCTAAATTATCTTAATGCATGTTTCTAAATGTGGAGGGAAAAATCAGAGAACCCAGAGAAAAAAAATCCACCCGACCACCGGGAGAGAGACACGTAAACTCCAAATCTACAGCAGGCGTCAGGGTCGGGATCGAACCACCGACCTCCTGCATACCAAGTGAGGAAGATAATATCACAACCACCGTGGTGCCCTGTGTGCACATCCAGTGCACACATGAATCAATCACACACGGGACAGATCGGTTCAAGGCTTGAGACCCATTAAAGCCCTCATTAATGCGAGTAACCTATGCAAACACGAACATCACAGCTGCCGAGCAAGCGTCCACGATCCATGTGAAAAGACTCCACTTTTTGTTTGTGATGTACGCGATTGTTACCTCTTCAATCGTGAGATGATGATGCTGCTGCAATCGTTCCTCAATTCAAAAAGGGAGACAGACCTGCATTGAGTCATTACTGACCCATCGACCTCCCACTGCACGTATATAAACTATTCACAAAGCTCTGAGTGGAGAAGGATTATGGTTCACTTTTGAGACCAAACTAAGCACATGAGAAAAGCTGGATTTAGAAAAGGCTTTTCCACCGTAAGGGCCACATACACAACGCTACCAAACGGTGGCAGGCTACGTGGCCCAGCGCTTGTTACAGACGTTCATGGTTCGAATGCAGCAGCTACGGTGGCGTTGTTAACTACCTCGCCTGGTATGCAGGAGGTCGTAGGTTCTATCCCGACTCCGACGCCTGTGGTCACGTGGATTTCTCTCCGGGTTTTCCCGCCACATTTAGAAAAACATGATTTTAGATTATTTGGCCGCTATAAATTTCCAATTGATGATAAGCCACTTTCATTGAGTGACCATTTGTGATGGCCAGCTCACTTCTGAGAAAAGTGCTTCATGGCTCAGTGGGGCCTTACCTAGTTAAAATGTGTTTAGCTTAGTTTAATCCTGCACGTGTAGTAACAACCATATGGCCTCCCATATATTGGTCGAACCGAGCCTTATCTTTCCATTATTGCAGAACAAATCCTCTGTCCTTCAACTAAGGGTGGGTGGGATCATACAGCCCACACAACAGATGCCAGCGCTCTCTTGGCACTCCACTGGGGTGTCCCCTCGTCCTTTGTCCTTTGCTTTGCCTACAATTGAGGCCGAGTGTTGAGTGGCCCCTTTGCATCCCATTGGCGGACGGCACGTCGCAAAGAGGGTTCCTCTTACCTATAAACATCTGACAGTTAATTGGTTCAAACAAACCTGGCTCTGCTGCTGAGACACGGAATGTCAAGACCTGTCCAGAGTTGGCTTGTAATTGAACCGATGCTTGCTAACATTTTGTGCTCCCAGAGGGCCGAGTGAGTTAAGGGATGTGTAAAATATAAAAAAAAAACTTTAACTATTTACACGGACGGACAAATATGCAAAGGAGGCATATTTTGTTTCTCTTTGAGGCTCCGAAATTATTTCAGAATCACCTCTCATCTTTACTCCAGACACTTCACAGACATGCTCAATACGTACACCAACCTAACCCAAAGCTTGAATGCAACACAGACATGTACACAATTAGGCCTGGGTGGCACATATATACATAGATGCACGTGTGCAGAAAAAATATAATAGGTTTTACCCTTTCTGGCAATAAAACAAGAGGTGTTAAGATGTCCAAACACCAAATAGATACTAATTTGCAAGTAATCAAGTCTGCATTAACGACATGTACTTGTGGTGAACATGCAAACAGACATGCTTGGATAATACATGTGTAGTGACATAAGACGTCACTACTGTGTCGGCCCGTACGAGGCTGGGGGCCCCAAGAGGGTGCCTGGGGGGTCACGTGGTGGAGGGACCCAGACCTCCCGTGAGGTGGGGGAAGGGAGGCGTGTCCTGGGAAGGGAGGCGTGGCCTGAAGAGAGCCAGCCACGCCGGGGCGGAGCCAGCCACGCCAAAGCAGATATAAGCGTGGTGTGAACGCAGAGCGAGGCTGTTGTACTTACTCCAAAGAGAAGACATCATCGGTTGTCAAGTCCCGAGTCGTCGTCCTGGGCCAGGCAGGCCGTTGCCTGCCTGGTCCAGTCTGTGTCGCGTTCCAGAGTGTTAGTGAGTTGAGGAAGGTGGTCACCACCTCATGTACAGTGTTATATTACTTACCGTTAATAAATAGTGTTGCCTCCAAGCTGCGTGTGTGTGCACTTAATTCGAACCCACTACATTTGGCATCAGAAGGTGGAAAAATAAATGTTGCTAGGTGTTATCCTAGGGAAGTAAAATGGGCACACGAAAAACAAATATAAAACTCACCTGGACGCCTTCGTACAACGGGGACGGTGTGACGACCATCCTTCGGACAGCCCCGGGGATGGCAGCCCCGGTGACAGAGAGAGAGAGATGGCGCTGCACGCGGAGCGGCGGGACTGGCATCGCACTGCTGCTTCGCCGCCATCGGGAACGGAGCGACGGAGCCGCGGGGAGAGGACACCATCGTCGCTGCGGGGGCTGGCGGGGGAGGCCCGGGGATGCGGGCCACGCGGTGGGCCCGCCATTTCGGCGGCTGGTCGGGGCGCGGTTCCCGCCAAAACGCCACTCCCGCCAACTCGGCGGCTGGTTGGGGTATGGTTCCCGCCTAAACGCCGCTCCCGCCAACTCGAGGGCTGGTCGGGTCGCGGTTCCCGCCAAAACACCGCTCCCGCCAACTCGGCGGCTGGTCGGGTCGCGGTTCCCCCCAAAACGCCGCTCCTGCTGCCGAAATGCCGCTCCCGCCGACATCAACGCCTGCAGAGGGGGAGTTCCAGTCTTCTGCTCGAGCGCGAGAGGTGGATGGGTTCGCAAGAGCAGGCCGTGTTCACCATGAAAGATTCTTCGGGCCGTCCCAGTGCTCCACCTTGCCGCCCTCCGCTATTCACAGTCGCCAGGCAAGTCGTGACATGACAAACACCCGTCCCCAAGAAAAATGATAATAACTTCACCCATCTTGCGTGTGCCGGGTTGCGATCGCGGGTGTTTTTTTTTTACTCGCTGGTTTGTGGAGCGTGTTCATCCGGTTGTGTGCGTGATAAATTGACGCGGCTTCCATGCGGGTGTCTGCTTGTAACAAGTGTTGTTGTTAATTACGGCGTCGAGATCGGTATCTTTTGGGTGTAGTTAATGATTAATTCGTTGTTGGGTGTCCCGAGCTCTGTTGATATCCTGTAGGTTGCCGTGTTAATGACTCGTATTGTTACATCGTTTTGTTGCGAAATCGCCATTGTTATTGTGTATACTGCATGGAGTTTCGCTCGTGATTGTCACGTGTAACTGTAAGAAACTTTTGATCGTCATTGTTGCCAAGGTACAGACCGTATGGAGCCTTGCTTGGAATTGTTAATAGTGTATGGACTGTTGGGTACTTGCTTATGATTATTTACTATGTACGGATTGTCTTGAGTATTGATTGTGTGTGTTGCCATGTGGGGACTGGATGGAGCATTGCGCCAAATGATTGACTGTACGAATTTCATGTACTGCATATACTGTATTAATCAATTCGGCGATTCTTGGGGTTTGTGTATAGTTTTTTTGCTCTCAAAATTCGAATGCCCTGAGTCCCATGGTTAATGTTGAAGGGGTTTTTGAAATGACAGGTTCGGTGTGTTCAACCTCACTGGTTGGCTCCTGTCCGTTGTTGCACAGATGATGTCTTTTGTGCGGGAATGCCCCTTGTGTTCTACATGGATCGGGGGTGCGTTTCCGTTAATTGCTGTCAAATTGCGTTGCTCTTTCCACTCGGTTGGTACAGCTGCATGCTGCAATGCGAGTCTCGGAGATGATGTGTACGGATACGGGATGTGAGGTGTATTGTTGTGACCATTGAATATTCGGGATCGTCACAAATTGTGCGTACCTGTTCAGCATTGGATCAGTTCTGTGGGGGATCATAATTCAAATTGTATGTGTTGTGATGGTGTTAAATTGCGATGGTGACATGCTGCCAGGGATTTGGAATTGTGGTGCTGGCTGTCACTTATCTTGGGGCGCAGATCCTGACCAGGATGGCCCAGTGAGAGTTGCGTGTCTAACACGAACATTGTGGTCCCGTCATGCTGTGTCTGACGGCTTGACCTGACAGCCCGGAGATCGAGACACTCCGTGGTTTGTCTAGCCTCGTGGGCTGTGCGCTCACATGGCTCAGAGAGTGTGGTCCTGTCATGTTGTCTGACAGCTTGACCTGACAGCCCGGAGATCGAGACACTCCGTGGCTTGTCTAGCCTAGTGGGCTGTGCGTTGACATGGATCAGAGAGTGTGGTCCCATCATGCTGTGTCTTATGGCTTGACCTGACGGCCCGGAGAGTGAGACACTCCGAGGTGCGTTGAAACAGTGGGCTGGAGATTCGTAAGGTTCAGGTGGAGTTGTCCTGTTACGTTGGGACTGTATCCCTCAGTTGTTAGGGTGCATGTTGTGCAGTGAGTGAATGATGGGTCGTCTCAGCTCGGTCGGTACAGCTATATGCTGCGATGCGAGTCTTGGAGAGAGACTGGGTCGTCTCAGCTCGGTTGGTACAGCTATATGCTGTGATGCGAGTCTTGGAGAGAGACTGGGTCGTCTCAGCTCGGTCGGTACAGCTATATGCTGCGATGCGAGTCTTGGAGAGAGACTGGGTCTCAGCTCGGTTGGTACAGCTATATGCTGCGATGCGAGTCTTGGAGAGAGACTGGGTTAAAATCCCCCCGATATGGCCGACGCGTGCTACTGGTTGTGACGCCGCGTCGGAAAGGCGGTGGGGTGGTAACATGGAAATTCCCCCCCCGATATGGCCGACGCGTGCTACTGGTTGTGACGCCGCGTCGGAAAGGCGGTGGGGTGGTAACATGGAAATTCCCCCCCCCGATATGGCCGACGCGTGCTACTGGTTGTGACGTCACGTCGGAAAGGCGGGGGGGTGCTAACGGGTGACTGTCATGTCCGAAGAGCGGAGGCGAGTGTTCGTTGAGTGATGCCTCAGGAGGGTTTGGTTCTCGTCACAGGAGGCAGTATCTACCTGGCACCTTGGAGTCGTCGGTTATGCCGACCGGCTATGGACTGGGGGGGGAGTGGAGCATGCGTCAGCTACTCCTGCTCCTCCTGTTCTGACTCCTGGGGGGAGGGGCCGTGCCCTTTGGGCCGCTTCTGGTTCCCCAGGCCCGGCCACATGGACTCGTTGAAGACTGGCTGCTCTACATGCCTCTCAGACTCCTTGCTCATTGCCTACGCCGTCGTTCCAATGGCCACACTCACATGTCGGTGCATGAGTGGTTCTCACGGGGAGGCTGTGCTGGAGCGTAAGTGGGTTAGCCAGTTTTCATGTATATTTGTTGTTAATTCCCCGTTTTCTATGCTGTTCCCTTTTACCCTTGTCGATTCTGTATATATTACGTGATTGTATTTCTTATCGGTCGCCGGTCATTTATTGATGTTGCTGGTTCGGAGGCACACCTTTTCGATGTTTCACAGTTGTGTTACAGCCGGGGACGGCTGTGTTTATACAGGGGGGGGGGGGGGTGATGTAGTGACATAAGACGTCACTACTGTGTCGGCCCGTACGAGGCTGGGGGCCCCAAGAGGGTGCCTGGGGGGTCACGTGGTGGAGGGACCCAGACCTCCCATGAGGTGGGGGAAGGGAGGCGTGTCCTGGGAAGGGAGGCGTGGCCTGAAGAGAGCCAGCCACGCCGGGGCGGAGCCAGCCACGCCAAAGCAGATATAAGCGTGGTGTGAATGCAGAGGCTGTTCTACTGTACTCCAAAGAGAAGACATCATCGGTCGTCAAGTCCCGAGTCGTCGTCCTGGGCCAGGCAGGCCGTTGCCTGCCTGGTCCAGTCTGTGTCGCGTTCCAGAGTGTTAGTGAGTTGAGGAAGGTGGTCACCACCTCATGTACAGTGTTATATTACTTACCGTTAATAAATAGTGTTGCCTCCAAGCTGCGTGTGTGTGCACCTAATTCGAACCCACTACACATGCATTGTCTTTGAAACTGATTGGCCTACATCAGAGGCAATCTTCTTTATGGCCTAGTCTCACCAGTGTCAGACCAGAGAACGCCACAAGGCGAACAGTACAAAGACAATGCACTATCAGAGCATTGAGAGATCGGGGTGAGCAGCTATAATATGGGTCCTTTTTGTCAGTATCAAAGATTCCAAAGAACACAGGATGAGATGTTACTATCCTTTGTGCAAGCACTTCCAAGAGTTCATGAACAGTGAGCCTGGTGAAATTTGGGGAGCGCATCTTCAGTAGTGAACCTTTGGTTCCTAGGGTGTTTCGGCCTATCATACTATACACCCTCCCCAAAGGCGGCCAGCGACAGAGTGATCAATCCTACGCTTGCGTCCCATTCCCAATTAGTCATAGGAGTTGCCTTGTTGTTGATAGCCAACATCCCATGGGACTATGCATGGCAGGGCCTCCTGGCCCTCTCACTTTGGGGCCCAGCTGGGGTCTTTCCTCTTCATCCAGAGCCACTGACTGCTGCCTTCTGCCGCCTCCGATACAGCTCTGATTGCCGAACGCTGGCTCTGGCCCTTAATTCCCAGGTCTCTAAGCAGTCTGGTTGTAGATGTTGCCACAAAACCTCTGCAGCCCACCTCCACTGGTCGGACTTCTGTGTTCCAGCCATGATGCCGTGCTTCGGCAGCTAGATCGGCATAGCGCAGATGTTTTCGCTCATAAGCCTCATCTACTGAGTCCTCCCAGGGTACTGTGAGCTCAATGATGAAGACCTTCTTGAGCGAACGGGATCAGAGCACCATGTCAGGTCTTAGGGTGGTGGTTGCGATCTCCGGAGGAAACACAAGTTGCCGGCCAATGTCAGCTAGCATTTTCCAGTCGCGGGCCAAGTGCAGCTGGTCTCGCTCTATTGAAAATTAGAATAGGTTTTACCCTTTCTGGCAATAAACATGTTACATGATGTTCAAACACCAAATAGATACCTTTTGCAAGGCGTTATGTCTGCGTTAACCACACATGGCAAACATACATCTTAACACCTGTTTTATTGCCAGAAAGAGTACAACCTATTCTTATTTTTCATACTTATGTAGTGTCTGTGTGCGCCTCTCCTGTTCGTTCTCTCTTCTGCTCAATGCTCGAGGCTTGTGTGCGTGCGGGTGGCGTGCGTCGCGCACACACAGTCGGAGATGAGGTGGTCGCAGGAGGCACCGTCCTCCCCTTTGATTGTTGTTGAGTTCACGCCACCACTCGGACCCCCTCTCTCTCACGACCATACTGCCTCACGACCCGTCCCAGACACGACCCTGTCCACGTTGCACCGACAGCGTCGACCGGGACAGCCAACTACTCTCCAGCCGCACAATGATGGGGCGAAGGCGGCAGCGACGACAACGACAGCGACGACGAGTCCAATCCCAGAACCGGCAGCCTGGAGCTCTTGCTCTCCGCTGCTTATATTCCCCTCGGCATGGTTTGGCTCCGCCCTAGCCGCGCCTCCCTTCTCGAACCCTCCAGAGGATTCCAGGGGCTTCCCCACGAGGTCTACCATGACCCTTGCCCCAATTCCTCAGCCCTGCCGGCACACCCGCATATATGCTCAGTGGCGTGTGCGCCAAGTGCCCACCTGCAGTTGCGGCTGCTGTACAATAGTAATCGCTATGTCACTACACTTAGATACTGGCAAAAAGGTCCCATGATAAAAAAAGAGATAAAAAAATAAGTGTGGTGAGTCCGAGCCGAGTGTGTGCCTTGCCATGAGAATGTCATGGTGCTTGGATTCAGTGGAGCAATGTTTCCTGGACAAGCACTGAAGGAGATACGGAAGGTTCTCACGTGCACTGCTTAAGAGCATTTACATTTCAACAGCCACAGACATTAAGTGATGCTCTCCCTATTCATCTATTTGTTGTCTTGCAGCAGGTAAAAGTTCTGTGATTCTCGCGTCTGATGTGCAACTGGCAGAGCCAATGTTTAAAGCCAGAACAGGAATTAAAAAAGTATTTGCCGTGCTAAAATATTTTACTCCCCTATCGGTCAGATTCATTTTCATGGTGCAGTCCAAAGACGTTCTCACGTAAAATGAATAACAATTACCAAGCTACAGAATTACCCCATGCATTCTTTATCAACATTTCCTTTGCACTTTTTGCAAAAAGCAGAACCTATTTGAATTGAGCGTAACGACTGTACAGTACATTCACACAAGAGGCGTGATCCCTTAAGGGTTCAGGGTGTTCACGTGTTGACAGACGATCTACTTGTCGGTCGTCCTTTGCTTCTCTTCAATTAGCCCTGGCAAAGTGAAGCCTCTCCTCCTCTCTCTCGCTCAGGGGGAGAGGTTTCCAGGGCCCATCGGCCCACTCAAAATGGAATTTAGCCACCCAGGAGGCCTCCCCTAGAGAGCGCTAAACCCTCCTCCTCCCTTCAGACTAAAGCGTGTTTTCACCTAAAGTTGTTTAATACCAAATAAATAATGACGACGTTTATAACGTGCCAGATTTTGCAGACAAATGTCGATAACTCAGGGGGCGGCCCGGAGTGAAGCTCAGGGCTGCTCGGAAGCCAGACCCAGACAGATGGAGAGGAGGCCTTTAGGTGTTTGTTGAAAGTCAGAGAGTGCATTCAATGTTGCGGATGTGCTAAGAGGATATAGAGAGTTCCACACGGAGAGGGCAACATCAGGAAACGGACGTGAGGCTGTAACAGTGTAGTGTATAGTATAGTCCTTTAGTGTAGTGTATAGTAGTGAATAGTGTAGTGCATAGTGTAGTGTATAGTAGTGTGTAGTAGTGTAGTGTATAGTGGTGTAGTGTATAGTGTAGTGTATAGCAGTGTAGTGTGTAGTAGTGGTGTATTGTAGTGTTGCATATATTGTAGTGTATAGCAGTGTATTGTATAGTGTAGTGTATAGCAGTGTAGTGTGTAGTAGTGTAATGTATAGTAGTGTAGTGTATAGTATTGTAGTGTATAGTAGTGTAGTGCATAATGTAGTGTAGTGTATAATGTAGTGTACAGTAGCGTAGTGTATAGTAGTGGTATATAGTAGTACAGTGATCCCTCGTTTATCGCGGTTAATGGGGACCGGAACCCCTCGCGATAGGTGAAAATCCGCGAAGTAGGATTGGCCCCCTAGGAATTTCCGTATGTGTGGGTACCAGAATGTTTAAAATATGTATATTTATACTTTATATATATATTTTACTTAAATCTATTTAATTATAAAACCTTAATATTATACATTCACTCTCTCTCTCTCTCATACGATACGTATTATGGTGATCTACACTCACCAATGACAGTAGTACTGTATCTTGAGACTTGACTCCAGTAATGACGACGACGATGACAATGACGATGACAATGACCTGTGCAGTTCGATGAATGTGATGATGAATGATGATGATGATGGTGTTACTGCACAGGTATAATGAGGCCTTTAAATCAGTTGGAAAAATCCGCGATGCACTGAGGCCGCAAAACTTGAACCGCGAAGTGGCGAGGGATTACTGTATCATGTAGTATATAGTGAAGTGAGGCTGTAACAGTTCGAGACTTCGGTGTCCAAAGCAGATGTTGAGTGACGCTGCTACTGTTGCTGCTGTGTAGGGTTTTACCGTGAGCCTTCAGTGCAAGGCGAGAGTAATGAGGCGAGGTGCAGTGGTGGGGAACCTAGTGGTGATGGCGCGATGACAAAGTACTGAAAGAATGGACTTAAAAATACCTCTGCAACCTAACTCATTCGTAAGTTGAGGATTCCCGGAATTCATATATAAAACATATCTTGCTGCGAGTAACAATGAATGTCACCTTGTAGAAAGGCTCTCGCCATAGGAACATGGAATGTTCACCGTCTTGGCCCACCGACAACGCACGAGAAACATCCCACACTGCTTCGAACAGGAATGTACTTTGTTATTTTGAACTTGAATAAATAACCTCTTTACAGTACAGTAGTCGCACGCACGCAATATCCCCGTTGTATGGTTCAACCGCATGCACTGTGTTTTTGGTGTTGAGATTTCACAAGCGTGAACCGAATGGGTAATGAAAATATGTTTATTTTTTGTTTCCTCGAAGTCATCTCCAAAAATCCATAAATGGCAAAACATGTCACTTAAAAAGCATGCCGTACATAAAAATGGACACCCATTGCCGTATATATTTGAACACATCTGGAGATGGGGGAAAAAAATTCCTGCTCTTCACTTCTCTACGCCCACTAACTCCTGCATGACCCCTTCGCATTTCACACCCCGGGTTGAGCAGGAATATTGCCCAGTTTTGACAGGTTTCTATTTTAATGTTTCCTTTGCAAGTGCTCGGGTCTCGGCGGCGAAGCAATCCATGAATTATTAATCCCGCGCGTGCAGCTGGCAATGCCCTGCCCTTAAAAAGAGGTCGTGGGTGTTCTGACGAGTTACACCACCAACACTTATCGTCCCTTGCTAGGAGGTCCTGATTCTACGACTTGCTCACGATGGGAGATTGTTGTTGTCGAGGAATATTCTTTTTACAAATTGCAAAATACACTATTTAATTAATTTGATGGAGTTTTAAAAACTAAAGTTAATTTGAGTGGGAGGCCAAACAATTCACTTTGTGAAAATCAAATTATTTATTTGTCAGTTTGCTCGATGAAGCCTCTATGATCTTTATAACAATCCAATGAATCTATTTTTAAAAGTAGGCTTTTGCGACCAATATTATCCATAAGAGGTTTTTGGGTTCGTTTGCTTAAATAGACATTTTGTTAAACCTGCCAACACCCGACACAGAAATTAGTAATGTTTGTCACGTAAACAAAACGTGCCAATTCCACGTTTTGTTTTGCCGGTAATTGCAACAACAACCAGCCTCATCAGGCGACAGCCAGAATTCTGGAGAAATCCTCCAAAATTAGACGATTAAATCGTAGCCATGTTTGCTTTAAACGCAATAGAACGTAGTAGTAATAATAACACAGGAACAACATTCAAGTAATATTATTTACGGTTCCTTGATGAAGGTCTCTACATCCCACATTGGTCACGGGAAATAGTTTAACCATACTTCACCGTGCAGGTCAGGCGAGTTGAAGGGGAGGCCCAAGACAGATTCAGGCATCGCTTCCTCACAGATGTCAGCCATGACCAGGCCGCTGGTTTGTATCGTGCGGTGCACTCACCGCTGCCGCACCACCACTCCGGCCACATAGCACTTATAAGTCAATAAAGCTTTCATGTTAACAAATTATCTATGAACAAGACTTGTTAAATTATGTTGAGTAAGTAATATGTTACTACAAACTATGTCTAGGCAGATTAAGCAAACCGTGCGTACAATCGAAAACAAAATTTTTACGTGGTTACACAAATTTAACGCTTTCCCATTTCTTTTTGGCGTACTCCCAGCATCGAAAGGACGGCACCCATCTATGCGAGAGAAAATACTGCCGCATGTACAGCACACTTTGTTGATTTTGAAGGTCACCTCTGAAGGTGGTTTTGTGTGTGTGTGCGCGTGCGCTACGAACAATCGCTGAATGAATTTGAGACACGCGGCGTGAAAGTTTTGAAAAATCCAACGCTCAGCTCACGCAGCTGCCGCAACAAAGCTACGCGTGGTGGCGTCCAGATTGTGCAAGCCCGAGATGCTCGACCAGACGTCGTCGTTGTCACGGCAAGGATTCCAAGGTGCTTCGCGCCGTGCCCGGCGTAATCCGCTCCGCCACACGATGCGGCCGTGTGGCAGAGCGCCATTTGCACGATGGACACCGTCCACTCTGGTAACATTACCACGGGGACAATCCATTCGCAGGTGGGTGCGCACACACGCATGCACTGCATGCGGCGAACAGGGAAAACTCTCCGCATAGAGAAAAATGATTTTAGGGGGGTGACAATAACCGACGATGGAAATGCAAATCTCTCGAGGGGCTTGCGGTGATGGGGGCCAGGGGGTAGATTGTGGGCACGTGGGGGGGGGGGGGGGGTGCCATCCATCTCACGGTCGCCTCTCCCCTTCACGTCTCTGCTCCGTGCCTCTGCCCTGACCCCTGATGGCCTCCTACCCCAATCTCCCATCACACCCCCACCCCCTTTCATTATGTAATGAGCGACTTGCGCGATACGTCGTGGAGAGGGTACTCTTCTTTATTTCATAATCGGGCACAACACAAGCTAACGTTATCTTCTCCCTCTTCCGAGTTCACACTTTGGATATTAAAGTTGTTACAGACTACACACACGGTTGATCAGACGGCGGGGCTCCACCCGTCCACTACTGGCCTCGCCGCTGGCTGACGGCGTGCCGGTAAGGGCGGCGGAACTCCGCAGGAGATCCGCCACGTGGCCGAACAACGGAGAGATGACGGCGAGCAGCGACACAGTCCGGACCCAAGACTCCACACACTAACCCCGAGTCCTCCTCCGCCTCCACTTATATTGCCACAGGCGCGGCTAGGCTCCGCCTCCGGCCACGCCCTCTTGTGGAACTTTCTAGCCAGTTCTCGGAGTTTCTCGGCCAGCCCTGCCCTTCACCTTTGGCCCAGATACCTCTCCCTTGGGGATTGGATAATGTTTATAGTGGTGCCCGGTCGACTCGGCCTTAAATGAGTAACAAGTGCAGCACCGGGGAAACAAAGCCGGCTCCCTGCCACTTGCTGTTCCCCCGGGCTCTACGCCCGCCGTGTCTCACCCTACGCCCACCATGCCTCATTGTGCTGTCCCCATGCTGTGAGTAGACGCAGCATGTGGACGAGAAAATACTACGGACCGACGTGGAGCAGTGCCTTAGACAGATACCCTGTAGAAAGCTGGCATGATCGGTTGAAGTGCATATAACCACTCAAAACATGATGCCGCTTCTGGCTGAGACCAATGGTGCCCAGATCATGATGACGGCGTTTGTGGTGGCTTGCGGTACGCTTCTTAATTTGAGGTGTCACTGGTTCGGGGCAGGCTGACGTTGCCTGCGATTCTGAGCTCGCAGAGAGATCGCCTCTTATTGCTGAAACCGCAGCTTGTGGTGCAGCAACCCGTCCTCCAGACGCGGCGTCCCATCCTGCAGATCCGGCGTCCCGTCCTGCAGATCCGGCGTCCCGTCCTGCAGACGCAGCTTCGGTGTTCTCCCGACGCGGTGCCTCATTCTCCCCATGGAAGCCTGCCGTGCAGGAAGTGCGTAGCAGACAGCAAATGAGACACGTTTAGAGAGATGTCCACCTGTCATTCTGGCATGAGGATTGGCCTCTCTTTACGAGATGGTAATGTTACTAAATAGGAGAAAAACTCATGTGTACACATATACTCTGTGATGCATCCCGACATGCATTTGTCTTCAGAAGTATTTAACCCTTTCCATTTCTGATGTAGTATATGTACGTCATCCCTTCTTTTTTCTTCCAATTCCGTTTCGATGACGTACGTATATGTCGTCGGAATACAACCAGAAGAAAACCCAACAAAATAACTTTATAGGTACCGAGGCTCCCACAAGGCCATGCGGGAGGGCGTGTCGCACAGTTTGGCGCCAGCTATCGTAGAGTCTGGTCGTGTCGCTACGGTTATCTGTGATGAGTACAATGTCCTTAAAAACAACAGTGCTACTACGCCTCTCTAAATAAAATTTATGCTGAGCCGCTTGCGTGTTCTGAGATTCAGCAATAAACGGGAATACCCACCCTGCAACTTGCAAATGTCTGGGAACGGGAAAGGGTTAATTTGAAAAAATGGTAGCGCTCATGCCAGGTGCTTAAGGAGTAGTTACATCCGTAGGCTGCAATGAGACCACGGAGCTCGTGGCTCTGCCAAATGGCACACCTCAATCGGGAAGGCTGAGACACCGAGATGGGTCCTTCAAGCTGTTTTGGGTAATAACCCTCTGACCGATTTGGCTGCTTTCCTATAGGTTAATTCCTTAACAGTAACACAACTTTATGCCGAAGTTTGATTGATATTGGTTTATATTTTATGAGTGATGGTGTCCCTGCCACTAGTGACAGATATAATGCACAAATGCTTTCAACCTTAGTTGGAAAGCATTAAATAAATAAATTCAAAAGTAACTGTAATAGCAATTTAACTTTCTCTAATAAGAAATAATATATTTGTAAAAAATACCGTCATGTAAGAATATTCAGCAAAAAGTAAAGATTTTAATAAGTACAGGCTCCAGACCTTAATTTTTTTCTTTCTTTCTTTCTATACTCAATGCCCAATTTCTGTGTAGCGGCTTCAGATACGGTCACATTTATACACTCTAGGAATCTACATTGCACTGTATGGAATACATTTTATTAATCCTAGAAAACAATCAGCAAAACATTTAAGTACAGACCTCTATTGCAATGAGCCTTATGGTAAGCATGCCAGACTTTTACCTAAACGTCGTCACCATTTTTGTTTCTTAAATATGGAAATAACATTTTATTGGCCAGAATCAACAATATTTAAGTTCAATTACAATAATTGGCTACACCAAGCATGGCTGTGATCAATGCTGTGGTCAGTGAGCATTGTGAGGTCTTTTCATCATATCGCTACTTTTCAGCATCAGACTATTCTAAAGAATATTTGGGAGAGTGGATATGTAAACAGGTAGACAATCTTCGTGTGCTGGGTCTGTAAAACATCAACACATCGACAATGCTTTACATTTTCAAGGAAGCTTACCACATTCGCGGTACTCTTTGCCGATGCATTTCAAACTCTGCAGTGCCCCCGCCCTCCTCCTCCGCGCTGTGTTTCACCAAAGGTTAATCCACAAGAGGTCACGTCACCCCGGCTGCACAGGCTGCCGCACCACAGACACACCGGGGAAACCGTGATCGCAACATAGACTCTTTACCATACTGCATCATTGAACAACACCGTAAGTATCACAGAAACAATGATTTTTCAAAAACAAATTACACGAACAAATTAAAAATTATATCTGGCATTTGTCAAATTACGTCAGAGGGTCATTTTTTTGGCGCTAGCATCCCAATACAAGTTCGACATTTAAGCGTGCCTCGACAACGTTTTTACCCACCCCGATTGGACATCTGTGAAAAAGAGCTTTACACCTCATCGAATTCCTCCAGTAAAAATAAATATTCTGATTCTGATAGACTACCCAGTTAGTTGAGCACGAAACTTTTAAGTACAGTAGAACCCCTCTTAACGATAATTGGTTCCATGAAACCGGTCGTTAGGTGATTTGGTCGTTTAGCAAGTATAGGAAATGCAGTACACCAAGAAATCAAAAGAGATGTTTCCACTTCAAAGCACAGCAGACACTGATTGTAAACAATGGCCCCCAACGCTCATGAATGGACGTCACCGATTGGCTGAGGCCTGGTCAGACCACTTTGAAGCTCGCCGATTGGCCGAAATTGGTGGTCACGTGCTCGTTGTAAGCCCGTCGTTAACAGAGGAATGATCGATAAGCGTACACCTTGGGATCTATGGAGGCCTATCGTTAATCGATTAGTCATTAACAGGGGTGGTCGTTAAGAGGGGTTCTACTGTAAAAAAAAACTCAGTGTGTGTCAACTCAGTCGAATCACTCATTTGTTGCTGTCCTGATCAGACGGCCCTGGGAGAGGAACGGAAACGCCTGGGCTACGGCATGGGCCTCACCCAGTGCACACACACGCGTGTGCGTGAGGGATTATTATTAATTATTGTTTATTAAAGAGATACCTCATAGAAACTTGTCTTTAAATAAGCAATAACAAACTCATTTTAAGGTTCAACACATTTAAGATTTCGATTTAAAGATGGCATGTGACACAAGTCTCCAAGTGCAATGCCGGTGGCCGAGCATGGTTTATAATGTTTTGACCCCTACAACTGGTGACACTTCACTAAGACATAGATTTTCTAAGCCAATTCAATTTATATTAGTTTTTTGCATTTGGTGTTAATTTTATGCCATATTCTTGTCATTAACCCTCCAAGGCCTGACACAGATCATCACATTTAGAGATATGGGTATCCGTCGATTACGAACGTTCCGATTACGAAATTTCAGGCGAACGCTATTTCGATAAACAAAATCGAATTTCCACGTTAACAAAATTTAAAATGGCACACGCCATGAGATCATCAAAGGAGCCACCCATTTAATCCACCCGCGCCAGCGTCACGGTGTCCCTGCAGTGCAACAGTGATGCCTCCACATCGCCTCAACAGTCATTCTAACATGCAGCAAATCTTTTGACGAGTTCCCTGAAAAGGTTTGTTTTAAATTATTATTGAATTTCGATTTAAAGCTTTCGTGACTGCAGGGATTCATTTTCTTGGTTCTTTCGGTAAAGTCACGTAGAAGGGAAATAATAAAATAATAAAAATAAAACATAATAAAATAATTCTCACGACGTTTCGGCCACAACACAAGCAGCCGTCCTCAGGTGAAGAACAGGTCTGTCGAGAAGACAGAACAGGTCTGTCTTCTCGACAGACCTGTTCTTCACCTGAGGACGGCTGCTTGCGTTGTGGCCGAAACGTCGGGAGAATTATTTTATTATGTTTTATTTTTATTATATTATTGAATTGTTTTAATATTGTTCTTAATTATTTTTGGAGCGTGAAAAGTGGTATGTCTTTAGGTTAGGAGTTGAAATGCCTATCCAAAACACATCCCTATTTTTTTTATAAATAGCAAAAGCCATTCAAATATACAAAATTTCGTTTTACGCGTGTTTTTTTAATGCATCGCCTTCATAAATCAAGGGATACCTTTCGATTTAAAGCTTTCGTGACTGCAGGGATTCATCTTCTTGGTTCTTTCGGTAAAGTCACGTAGAAGAGAAATAATAAAATAATAAAACATAATAAAATACAATTCTCACGTTTCGGCCACAATTCTGTCTTTCCGACAGACCTGTTCTTCACCCGAGGACGGCTGCTTGCGTTGTGGCCGAAACGTCGTGAAAATTTTATGTTTTATTTTTCTCTTCTACGTGACTTTACCGAAAGAACCAAGAAGACAAGGGATACCTGTTACTACTTACACACGCCAATGATGATACAAATGTCAACCAGTAAAGCTCACAGGTGGCTTAAGACTTTTCACAACCGAATTTAAAATTTCAACTTCCGAACTGATTATCCAAAGAAGCTCAAAGCAGTTTGAGCAAAATGCTGTACATTGATGTTAAATTCAGTTGTGAAGTCTTAAGTCTATGGCGAGCTTTATTGGTCTCTTATACTAGTCATTCTGTACCGCCCTCCAGACAGTAACATCATACATCTTTTCCTCATGGAACTCTCCAACCTTCTCAACCTCTTCTTCTGTAAGTGGTCGCCGCTTTATAATAGCCGTAGAGTTTAATAATCCCGGCTCTTCGGGAAGCGGAGTTAGATCATCACCTAAGCTCCTCCTACGAATCTACTGTCAATGACGGACCAACACGTGTGTCAAGTACGGATATTGGCAGCACATAAGACCTAACAGTTGAGCCCAAATCTAAATGTCAACTCAATCTACTCGGAACGCCATTTCGCAGCCAACTGTGCACCATCTGTCTACCAGCCATCGAGGACAATCACCGACTACACTTGCAAGTTTGGCCGCTTAAATTTCACCACGCTCTAACAAGCTTCTAAACTCCACCTCCTCCTTGGCGTCACCATCATCCAACACAATCTGCACCAATCAACTGGACCTTAACCCCAGACATGCCCTTGACACTTTAGGGCCCGTAAAATGCTTTACCGGTCATTCTATTCTCATGATAACCAGTAGCGCTCAGCAGCAGCTTTTGCGTAAAAGTGCAGCAAATGCCGACTGGAAACAATCTACTTGTGCTACAGACTCAAAACTGACCACATTACAAAGTCTCATCTGTAAAGCCACCAACAAGCTCATCATACCCTCAGGTGCTTCATACAAACTCTGTAGCTAACCACCTGTGTAAACTCTGGTCCATACTTAATGCCATTCTCCATCACAGTGGTGGCCAACGTGCGATCACCAGGCCAACTCTTCGCTGTTAAATTCGATAGATTTTTAAAGAGACACACTTACCAACATTGCCTACACCACCCAGATAACATTTTCGCTGTTAAATCAACCCCCGGCCATTCTTTCTTTTGCCTCTCACTCAACACATTTCACCTTTCACACCCCGAGAGGTTCTCAACCTCATCCTAAATTTCCCCTGGATTTCTTCCCATCCAGCGCTTCAAGCGTTGCACCGATAAGGTTAAAATGGTTTCTCATCTTGAAAACGCCTTTTTCCAATTCGGTCTTTTCCCTCCATTTAAATTGGGCTGAGTAACTCAACTCATAAAGAAATGCGGCTCTGACCCCTGAAGACCCTGCCAACTACCGCCCTACTCACCAACGTAATAACCATCTTCAAACTTCTTGAGCGAATTGCCTTCGTCCGAATCAAAGATCACGTACATTCACCCCCCAACGTCTACCTCCCCTCCCCCCTTTCAGTCTGCCTACCGCCCAGTCCACTCAAATGAGACTGCACTCATCAAGAGTATTAACATTCTAGCTGTCAACTCTAGTTCCACCGTTGCTCTCTTTAGTCTCGACATACATCTGCCACCTTCAACACTTGAAACAAGATTTTGATCGATTGACTAAAATCTAATTTCGACATCAGCGGCACAGCCCTCAGTGGCTCTGCCATGTCTCTTCGAGAGAAGCTGCTACGTCACGGTGGGCAAGTCCTCAACCCGTCGTTGCATCCACTGTAGGGGTCTCTCAGGGATCTGTCCTGGGTCCCTTACTGTTTAGTCTACATCTCCCAAATCAGTTACCTCATCAACGGTCACGGTATATAAAATATCACGTCTACGCTAATGAAACTAAATTATACTCCACTCAGGGCCCACTCAATTCACCTATTAAATCCCCCCCAAAGCCATAGCCCTTAATCGAGGCACCAGGCAGCAGTTCATCATGGTGTCGCTCCCCCAATGTCGACATATCACCGGCTAAACCAAGTCTCTCAAACATGCTGCGTATCACCTTGGACTCCACACGCTCACTGAACAACGTCCTCAACACAGTAAAGAGTTATGCAATCACCATCTCAGGGGCTTCCGGGCACATCCGCCTCATGTCGTCTACAGCCACACCACCAAACACTGCCTCGTAGAAGTCGGCACTCATCTTGACAATTGCAACGCCACCCTTACTCGGACATCAGATTGACAAAAAAATCTCGACAAACTTTAGCGTCTACGAAACAACCTATCACTGGCTGTCCTTGGGATTGGGTGGTACCCAAGCAGCTTCCTTGGCTTTAATTAAAAAAATCTTGCGCTGGCTCCCCATCAACTCGAGGGTACAGTACAACATTTCTATGCTGTGCCGCCGAACTCCACATCAAGGTCTTCCGCCATAGCTCTCTCTACCCCTTCTCACTCCAGACCACAACAAAACACAGCGTACTATGGGGCACATCGAATACTCAACTCATCTCCCACTGCACATTCAGGCTTTCACCTGATCAGACTCCCACCTTTTCAGGATCACCCCATCCACAGGCTCTCACCTGTTTTGGCCCTCACCTGTTCAGGTCTTCACCCGTTCAGGTCCTCACCCGGTTCAGCCTCTCACCCGGTTCAGGCTGGCATACGAGAGATTTAGCTCTGGCTCCATGGCTCTGACTTCGATTGTACGACGCTTCAGATTCGTGAAATGTACGCGTGCTATAAATTGTGTTTATTATTATCAAGAGGCACACAGGCGCAGGATTAAAATTTGGGAAATGGAATTTTCATGAAAGCAGCGAACACCCATGCGCTTGAAGAACGAAGTATTCAATCAGTGGCTATTACGATGACATACGAATCAGAAGCACAGAGCAAACGCTTAAAGGTGCACAAAGAATGGAGAGATGCATTCTTGGGATTGCAGAGCGAGAAAGGAGAACACATGGAACAGGAATCAAACACAGACCCAAGAAATAATTTGCGACTCCAGATTAGTAAGTGGGCTTTGGCAGGACACAATGAGAAGGGATGATGGTCGATGGACAGGACTCGTCATGGAAATTCCCGAAAGGATGAACACTCCAGAGATGGAGTGATGAGATCGGTTCACATGCAAGCAGATGGACTGTGGACGTCATGGAAGTATTACAAACGGCAATGGGGTGTGGAGATCTTCACAAACAAAAAAATACTCGAAAGGAATCGCACTATACCCAGGAGTCTTCCATATACAGGGACTCTATTTATGAACTTTCAGAGGTACAAACAAACTTCCGTATGTCCAGTTGCCTGTTCAGACCGAGAGTCGTAAGTTAAACCGCCGCGCAATAGATGGCGATGGTTGCTCATTATCAAGCACCGGCTTGTTTTGAGTCTCAGGACCCAAAGACTGAAAGGTTTACTAAGGTGTCGGCAGCTGTTCACGATGCTATTGCCTATTACAAGTTGATTTATGAAGAGAAGAGAGCAACTGTGCAGACATCTCTTGGTAAGTTTTTCAAAAGTAGAGAGGAAACACGAGCACCAAAGGGTATTAGCATATACATCTGCAGAACATTAAGAACCAGAAGCATCATAATCTACAGGAGATTGTACAACTTTTAAAGCCATTCCCTGTCTTTCGTGTACATGCTGTACAACATGTTTGGAATTGACAGAAGTAAAGTTGGACCTACAAACAAATTGACTTACGAACAGACCTCTGGAACCTAACTCATTCGTAAGGAGTCCCTGTACACCAAATATAATAGCCCTAAAAACCTACACTTCAAAAGAGCAAGGCCCTGTCATGGTGAAGAGACTTGAGTGCCTTGAATACACAAGTATCTATATTTTATTGGGGCAACCACAGTAGTCAGGTACTCAGCGAGATCAATTGTGTTCCATTCACTAACCTTTTGATACCGGTCCCCTTTTACTCTTTCTGGAAAGCTGGAGTTCAAAAGAACTCACAAACACCTCATTGTGAAAGACTCAACGCAAAGGATCGCTGGTTTTGATCTTCCGCGAAGCTCATTGGTCTACCTCAAAACGCATCCGCATAAACCATCACAGATGTGGATATCTGATGCATAAATGGAATATTAAAAACTCATGTGCGACTGTGTTCATCCAGAACAGACCATAACGTATAATGATGCAATGCCCGATCCACAAATACGAAGGAGACATCCAGCGATGATACACTCAGCTGCTTCTGACGCGGTTGTCTGGCTTGGCAACCTGAATGTGAAATTGAAGTTGTTGCTCTGCATTAGCTATACGCAAGATGACTTTTCCGTACACATACTGTGTTGGCTTTCCAGTTGTCCCTCCAACAATAATTTTCTATATTTCCGCAAACATATACGTTGAACGTCGTTCATATTCCTATTCTGTTCAACTTTGCAGCTTTCACTGTTAAGCTTATTCATGCATTTCCTGCAATTAACTTCGATTGGTTACTATAGCAACAAAAAATAATTTGTTTGTTACCATGACTGTCGACAATGAGATGGTTAATATCTTCTCCCGTAAGATTTGTACAACTTTATTTCTCCACTGTCATTTAAGAAAAATATATTCTAAAGCACCACTGACTGGAGCCTTGGTATGAGCACATCTCCTAACATGGCTCCTCTTCTGCTGCTTTATTACATTACTCTCGTCATGCAATGTTGATGTAACGTTTCATCTTTTCTAGTGGTTTGATCATTTCTGTAAAATGTTTTTATCGAGGCCTGATTTTTGAGAGCTCGGATGACCATGTGTTTCCAAAGAATTGAATGTCTCTTCATAGTATTCAATAAACAGGCACGACACTGGGTGCATCAGTCAATTTACCACTGTAAAACAAATGTTTGAACTTAAAATGGAAAAAGATATGCCATTAGTTAGGTACCATTAAACAGGGCAGCACACTTCAAGATTTTTTCCCAATCGCGTCGCATCCGACAAGACATTTGGGAATGGGGGAGATTAAGTCGTGGAGTGTTTTTTGGAGTAAATCTCCATACACAGTGCAACAAAATATTCTGGGCAAGTTAAAGTGTCATCATGTGCCAAGCAGGGAGTCAATTACCCGAGGTCAAACCCCATCTTGTGAAACTGCAAGTGTTGCGGGCGAGTCTCAGGGAGGGCTCACCACTGAACACTGTTAAATTACAGAAAAGCTAAAAGAAACAATTTTATTTTATTTTACCAGATAAGGCCCACTGAGCTGTATAGGTCTTATTCTTTGGGGCTTTCAGTAAAGTATAGTTCTTTTTCAGAAGCGACCTGGCCACAAATGATAGTTTAACAAAGTCGCTTCTCGTATAGAAATGAATTGCAGCCAAATACTCGAAATACATGTTTATAAATGTGGAGGGAAAAACCGGAGGACCCGGAGAAATATCCACACAACCACGGGGAGAACATGCAAACTACAAACATAGAGGCATCAGGGTCGGAATCGAAACCACGCCCTCCTCCATACTAGGCAAGATAGTAAACATCTCGCCACAAACATATAATACGTTTTGTTGTAGTCTATAGAAAGGCATTTGAGTGGAAACTCATTCCGTTATTCAGCTCTCATAAACCAAAGCACGAATAACAAATTAATGAAAATTAAACGTATTTTCAAACAATGATTTTCACTCAGGGTGTTTCTGCTGCATTGGTGAATGTCATGCGATAATTTTTTAGTTTTACCTTTTAACAGCTGCTGCATGTTGAGGAGACAAGCGTGGTGGCGGGTGGCGACACCATGGGTACGTGGGGGGCACCACGGGTACGTGGCGGGTATGTGGGGGGCACCGCGGGTACGTAGGGCGGCACAGCAGGCAAGTGGCCGTGAAGCTCGGCACTCCAAGTTTCGAGAGCTTCACGGTCTGTACGTATGACGGTGAACTTCATTCACACCGTACGGAGCCAACCGTGCTAGTCAGAGGTGCGTCATTTCAGTCTCGGTATCTCATTGTATATTTCATATTCCTTTATAAGCAAAGATGTTACACGTTCAAGAATTGTGTCTAGCTCAGCATTTTATTTCTAATCTAATCTTATTTATTTAGAGTGCCTTCACTCAAGGCGCCTGAAGTAGCTTACTAAACGGTGACAGGATATAATTATTTAGATGACAGGGGCACGTGCTACAAGTATTTAGAGATGAGTGACGGCAATAAGAGGGTAGTTAGGGATCTACACACTTAAAATGTATAACTTACGTGGACACAGAAGTGCAAGAATTACATTTTAATATGGAGCAACAGCTGTTTCTCACTAGAAACTAGTTTTAAAATCTGAAATAAACGTTTTTATATAGATCTATCAAAACCATCTACAGTACAATCAGTAGTTAGACAATGTCAACATTACCATTCCTATCAATAGTAGTCATTTAAAAGTATTACATTACAAAAAGGAGTACACTGTATATCCCTTAAGAATGTAATTCCCATTCAAATAATTTTGTAGTGATTTTTACGTTTACATAATTGTGGTAAACTGTATTTACAGTTAACTATAAAATACCTAACCGAACAGCTCTTGTCGGTTTGGATTTAGATTATTTTATTAACGACTAGCGGGAAGCATTGTCCAGGGGAAAAATATATTTATACACAAATACTAAGCTATTGTGAAAGACCGGTATTCCGTTTGTCCATTTGTCCGTCAACAAAATTATAACAGGCTTGCAGAAGTCTTGAATCAAAAGGTAGAAGAAAATGGGGGGTAAATAGTGTATCTAAATAGTTTCCGAAAATTGAACACCCCCCCCTCAAAAAGTCCCCCCTCCTCGTAAACATATTTACCTACACTCCCAACATACAAGAGTAGTATCTAGTGACTATAGTAGTATCTATGGACTCTGCAGGTGTATCTACTGACTGCAGTGGTTTCTACTGACTGTAGTATTATCTACCGACTCTAAAGTAGTATCTACCGACTCTATAGTACTAAGTACTGACTCTATAGTAGTAACTACTAACTATACAGTGAGGGGAAAAAGTATTTGATCCCCTGCTGATTTTGTACGTTTGCCCACTGACAAAGAAATGATCAGTCTATAATTTACATGGTAGGTTTATTTTAACAGTGAGAGACAGAATAATAACAAAATCCAGAAAAACGCATGTCAAAAATGTTATGAATTGATTTGAATTTTAATGAGGGAAATAAGTATTTGACCCCCTCTCAATCAGAACGATTTCTGGCTCCCACACTCTTAAAGGGAGTGCTCATATTCTCAGCTTGTTACCTGTATAAAAGACATCTGTTCACAGAAGCAATCAATCAGATTCCAAACTCTGCACCATGGCCAAGACCAAAGAGCTCTCCAAGGATGTCAGGGACAAGATTGTAGACCTACACAAGGCTGGAATGGGTTACAAGACCATTGCCAAGCAGCTTGGTGAGAAGGTGACAACAGTTGGTGCGATTATTCGCAAATGGAAGAAACACAAAAGAACTGTCAATCTCCCTCGGCCTGGGGCTCCATGCAAGATCTCACCTCGTGGAGTTGCAATGATCATAAGGGTGAGGAATCAGCCCAGAACTACACGGGAGGATCTTGTCAATGATCTCAAGGCCAGCTGGGACCATAGTCACCAAGAAAACAGTTGGTAACACACTACGCCGTGAAGGACTGAAATCCTGCAGCGCCCGCAAGGTCCCCCTGCTCAAGAAAGCACATATACATGCCCGTCTGAAGTTTGCCAATGAACATCTGAATGATTCAGAGGACAACTGGGTGAAAGTGTTGTGGTCAGATGAGACCAAAATGGAGCTCTTTGGCATCAACTCAACTCGCCGTGTTTGGAGGAGGAGGAATGCTGCCTATGACCCCAAGAACACCATCCCCACCGTCAAACATAGAGGTGGAAACATTATGATATGGGGGTGTTTTTCTAAGGGGACAGGACAACTTCACCGCATCAAAGGGACGATGGACGGGGCCATGTACTGTCAAATCTTGGATGAGAACCTCCTTCCCTCAGCCAGGGCATTAAAAATGAGTCGTGGATGGGTATTCCAGCATGACAATGACCCAAAACACACGGCCTAAGCAACAAAAGAGTGGCTCAAGAAGAAGCACATGAAGGTCCTGGAGTGGCCTAGCCAGTCTCCAGACCTTAATCCCATAGAAAATCTGTGGAGGGAGCTGAAGATTCGAGTTGCCAAATGTCAGCCTCGAAATCTTAATGACTTGGAGAAGATCTGCAAAGAGGAGTGGGACAAAATCCCTCCTGAGATGTGTGCAAACTTGGTGGCCAACTACAAGAAACGTCTGACCTCTGTGATTGCCAACAAGGGTTTTGCCACCAAGTACTAAGTCATGTTTTGCAGAGGGGTCAAATACTTATTCCCTCATTAAAATGCAAATCAATTTATAACATTTTTGACATGCGTTTTTCTGGATTTTGTTGTTGTTATTCTGTCTCTCACTGTTCAAATAAACCTACCATTAAAATTATAGACTGATCATTTCTTTGTCAGTGGGCAAACGAACAAAATCAGGAGGGGATCAAATACTTTTTTCCCTCACTGTAGTTGTAACAACTAACTCTATAGTAGTATCTGCTGACTATAACAGTATCTGGTGATTCTATAGCAGCATATACTGACTCTATAGTCGTATCTATTGACTCTGCAGCAGTATATACTGACTGTAGTGGTATCCACTGACTGTAGTAATATCAACTGACTGTAATAGTAGCTCCCGACTCTATAGTAGTATCTGCCGGCTCTATAGTAGTAACTACTCACTATGTAGAAGTATCTACCGACTACAGTAGTAACTACTGACTCTATAGTATCGACTGACGATAGTAGTAACTACTAACTCTATAGTAGTACCTGCTGACTCTATAGCAGTATATGCTGACTTTATAGCAGTATCTACTGACTGTACAGTAGTATCTAGTTACTCTATAGTAGTATTTACTGACCGTAGTAGTAGCTACTGACTCTACAGTAGTATCTACTGACTATAGTAGTGTAGTGACATCGCGGGATCTCAGTGTGCAGTGCCGGCCCTTGAGAGGCACGGCTTGCGGTGTAACAACATCGCAGATACCACAAGGGTGTGGGTGTAGTACCGGCCCGAGAGGGGCCTGGTGATCGCTGATTGATAGCGCTAGAAGGCACCACGCTTGGCGTGCAGTGCCAACCCTACAGGACAGGGTGTGTGTTGGACGAAGGATGAAGTTACTAAAGGCCATTGCACTCTTGTTGACCCGGGAGGACACGTGACCAGTTAAGGCTACAAAGGGGCCCCAAGTGGGGGCTAGGGGTGATCATGTGGTTGGGATCCAGATCCTTCCCGAGTATTCTGGAAGGTGGTCGTGGCCAAGGGCGGAGCCAGCCATGCTGCAGAGAATATAATCCAGGTCCCGAGAGAGACCAGGGTTGTTGTTCATCCTGGAAGAAACCTTCGTCTACGTTCTCCGTTCAACGAGTCTCCAACACGTGGACCTGGACCCAAGCTGTTGGTCCCGGTCCGTAGTAGCAGTTACGTTGTAATTAGTGTAGTTAGCCTGGTGGTCACCACCATAGGTTGTTATTCTGTTAAGGGGAAAGTTACCCCGTGTGTTGGAGTTGAAAAAATGTGTTGCCTCCAAGTCTACGTCTGCGACTCAGTTGAACTCACTTCAACTGGTGTTGGAAGTGGCCAAACGTTATTTTGTCAGTAAGATAGGCCGACTTAGCTTATGTTTACGTGACGCAGACTACATACCAGGCCGTTGTTGGACGACGAAGGCATTATTCCTCAGACAGCTCCGGGGATGGCGACCCAGGAGAAAGGGAGTGAGATGCCATCGGCGGAGCATCGCGACGACCATCTCAGCGACAGCTCACCGCCGTCGGGGAAGGAACTCCGTACGTTCCACACCCGCCTCGCGGAACTCCATGAGGCCGTGGCTGCGATGGTCGCGGAGTTCGAACACAAAGAGCCAGCGGTGGAGGGGAGAGCACCGGAGCGGCGCGGGGTCGAGCATCCTGCCGCCGTTTCCTGCCAGCGGGAAAGCTCCGTGGCGCAGCCAGCGCCGAGTTCGCCTGTTGAGATTCCATCTCTCAAGCAACGTCTACCCTTTGTTAAAGAATTTTCAGCCGCCAGAGGCGACTGGGTGGCCTTCAAGCGCCAGTTCCAGACGAACTGCGACTTGGCGGGGTGGACGGAGGCGGAGGTGATGAGAGCGCTACCCGCCGCGCTTGACGACACCTTGGCGGCGTTTCTTACCATCCCGCCGTCGGAAAGGGCCACACTACAAGCTTTTGCTCAAATGGCGGCAATCTAGGAACCACCATCAAACGTTCGCCATAAGTTCACTGCGCGGAGGAGGGGGGAGGCCGAGACGGAGTTGACTCGCTGGTCCTAGAGAGATTGTTGACATTGGCGAAGGACCTCAACATCGTCCTACTGGCCATCGACGAAGACGATTTGTCTTCTCAAGGTTGCAAGATGCATCCAGGCGCATCTGCTCTTGCAACATTAGGGGTTGGCGGCGTGTACCGCGCCTCGTGAGGCGCGTGATACACCCGAAGATGTGGAGTCCGTCCAATCCTGCGCTTCAACCCATGGCGGAGACTGGCGGGGGGGGATGGCATGGTGTGATGGGATGAACTTCGACGGCGAAAGACCTCTCCTCTTCCTGGGAGCGGGCTTGTCGTGTGCATTAACTGCGGCCTGCCGGGACACATCTCGTCGGGCTGCCGTGTGTCGCGACGATGCCTTCCCGGACCACCGCCGTCAACCGCCCGACCGTCCTCCACTCCACTATACCCGAAGGCGAGTCGCAACACATCACATACTTGGCCCCTGAATCCACCTCACTCATCGCGTTCGGTCGGTTTTCATTCCCGTCGTGTCGGGGCATGAAGGTTGGGATTTTCCTTGGGCTGACTGGCCGCTCCGACCTGGTCAGTGGTCGGAGTTGGCCCATAGAGTGGTTTCCGCGACCGCAGGTTCATCCTCTGTTATCGGAATGATAGAGGGGGTTGAAATAAGAATGCTCGTCGATACTGGCACGTCCGCGACTATCACTTCCGAGTAGATTTTTTACATTCTGCCCCCTAAATGTCATACCCTATGTCCCGTTGGGGTTCCATGCTTTGCCGCAAACGGCAGCTCATTGGGCATCATTGGGAAAATAACAGCGGAGGTGTGTATTGGAGATATCAAATTGACGGGACCAGTTCTTGTATCGTTCCTTGTTGTTCCTTGATTGCTCGGGACTGATTTCTTGGGGAAGATGTCCCTGAAAATTTCGATTGATCAAGGTTGCCTTGAGTTACCATGGCCTTTTTTGCCTTCTCCCACTCGATTGTGCACGGCCAACGCTACTGTACAAGTGATTGCGAGTAAGACCGTAAAGATTCCCCCCGGCGTGCAAATGTTGGTTCCTTTACGATTGCGGAAGCTGCTAGACCAGGAGGCGACTGCGGGAGGAATGCTCCTAGGACCCTCAAACAAAGCCATTCATGGGTTGATGTTGGTGGGGGCCCAGACTCTGGTATCCAATGACCAGGAACCGTTCATTCAAGTCCTGAATGCAGGGTTGGACACGTCTGTCATTCAAGAGGGCACCGTGCTAACCCACGCGTCGCCCACGCTTAGTGAGGAAAACATCGTTGGCGGTGTGGGGGTCGCGTCGCATACGAAGCCGCAACAGGTTTCTGATGAAAAGTGGATGGATACGCTTTGATCCGAAAATTCGGAATTGTCCGAGTCCCAGAGGAGGGAGTTGAGGGCACTTTTGCGCGAATTCTCCGATGTGTTTAGCAAGGGCAAATTTTACATCGGCCACACTACACTTTTGAGTCACCACATCGATACGGGCGACGCCGCTCCCATCCGGCACAACCCCGACCGGCTGAGCCCTACGAAAAAATAACACGTACGGCTGGAGGTTGATGAAATGTTGGCCACCGATATTATCTCGCCGTCGATCAGCCCGTGGGGAGCCCCGATTGTTCTTGTTAAAAAGCAGGATGGTAGTTTGCGCTTCTGTGTTGACTTCCGTAAGCTTAGAAAAGATCTCTGGCTGACGTGTGCCCCCTTCCTCGGATGGACGATTCCCTGGATGCTCTAGCAGGAGCACATTATTTTTTGACTCTTGACCTCCTATCCGGATTTTGGCAGCTGCCCTTAGATGAATCCTCTAAGCCCAAGACAGCCTTTCGTACACCACAAGGCTTATTTGAATTTAATCAGCTTCCGATTGATGGTACTAGTTCTAGCGGGCCTCCAGTGGGACTCGTGCCTGATATATCTGGACGATGTTATCGTTTTTAGCCGTACGTTTAAAGAACATCTGGAATGGTTACGTGCTATCTTTCTTAAGATGCAGTAAATCAGGGATAGTGACGGACCCGAACAAAACCGAGTGTGTTCGTACTTGGCAGACCCCCACGTCGGTGGGGGTGGTGCAGAGTTTCAATGGATTTGCGTCCTATTACCGCCGGGTTCGCCACTATCGCCAAACCTCTCCACGCCCTGACGGCAAAGGGTTAGAAGTTCCATTGGGGGGAGGAGGCTGCATTTGTTGCGCTCTGGGATGGCTTGGTGAATGCCCCCTCCCCTCCGCTACCCTGACTTTTCCTTGCCGTTCGTCCTTGATACGGACACTAGCAACACTGGAATTGGCGCTGTTCTGTCTCAAGTCGTTAATGGCGTCGAGAGTGTTGTAGCATATGGCAGCAGAGTACTGTGTCACACGCCGGGAACTTTTGGCTATTGTTTTTTTTGTGCAACAGTATTGCCCCTCTCTTTATGGCAGACGCTTTGAGGTGCGCTCTGACCATGCAGCGCTACAGTACGCGCTGTGTATTGAGCAGCCGTCTGGCCAACTTTCACGTTGGTTGTAAGTCCTCCAGGACTACTCCTATACTGTTACCTATCACAAAGGTACCCGACACACGAACGCGGATGCCGTTGCGATTACCAATGAGCGACGGGTGCACGTGTTTCTCGGGCTCGGGGCGCTGTAAGATGTCTGCCGAGGACTCGCCCCCTCCCCTTGTGGCATCGGGCGAGGTTGACACCTCTGAGGAAGCCGATGGTCCTGTGGCATGTGACGCCATTATTGGCTTGGACCATGCAGAGTGGGGGCGCCTCCAGGTTGAGGACGCTTCCCTGTTTAAGTTACGACGTCGTGTCAAGGAGGCGGACGGGGGTCGACGGGGTGTAGCCTCTGTAATCCTCGGAGGCGGATTGCTCATGCATTGGGACAGAGGTTTGAGCCGTTACATTGTCATGCCCACTGCCCTACAGGATAAAACCATCTGGGCTGTGCATGACCGACTGTTGCACCTGGGTGTGCATAAGACGCTAGCCACACTTAAGCTCGACTTCTTCTGGCCCGGCATGGCGGAAGATGTCGTTAATGTATTGAAGGGGTGTGTGCAGTGCGTGCGGCGGAAACCCCCGTCTTAACCCTGTTGTCCACCATAAATGAGCTGGTCGCTCTTAATATCCTTGGTCCATTTCTTACCACCCCTCCCGGCAATAAGTATTTACTGGTGGGCGTCGAATATTATTTAGTAGTATCTACTGAATCTATAGTAGTATATATTGACTCTATATTAGTATCCAATGACAATAGTAACTACTGACTCTAAAGTATCTGCCGATTCTATAGCAGTATCTACTGCCTCTAGTCGTATCTGACTCTGCAGCAGTATCTATTGACTCTGCAGCAAATATATACTGACTATAGTAGTATCAACTGAGTGTAATAGTATCTACTGACTATAGTAGTATCAAACTAGATTCGAAGCTTTGGTGACTTCAGGAATAACTCTTTGTTTATTTCGGTAAACGTCACGTAGAAAGAAATGAAATTAAATAATAGAATACGATGTTTCGATTGCAACACAAGCAACCATCATCAGGTACAAATGAATGAGAAAACAAACATAGTAAACTTGGAAATATAATGCAATACAAGACATAGAGTCGGCCAACACAACAGTCAACAACCCACCTGGTTGATTACGTTCTTCCAAAGATTGCTAAATTTGAAGAGACAAAACATAGACACGGAGACACACAAGCAGAGAGAGAGACTCACACAGAGACAGAGACACACACATAGGCACACAGAAAGACATCTCTGTGTCGAGGTCTTAAATAGAGGGGGGGGTGAGGCAGAGGGGGAGTTGTGTGGAATTCCTGCACATAGCGGACAGACGAGCTGGACACTGGACTTATAAACAAACAAGCACGGAGCATTGTGTGGAATTCCAGCCCATAGGCCTCTTCCATTTTCTGCCAACGATGTCCTCACAAGACACCTCTTCCGCCTCGATGAGTGGGAGCTTGGTGTGCCTCAGCATCGCCAGCAAGTGGGAACTCGACGTGTTCCATTTACTGCTCAACATGACCAGCGAGTGGGAACGTGACTCAACATAAGAGAGTGGGTTTGCCTGCTGCCCAGCACCACCAGCGAATGGGAGCTCGGCGAGATTCGTCCACCCTGCTGCATTACCTGCGAGCTGGAGCACAGTGCGTGGTCAGCTACTCCACTAGACCTCATGTTCTTCTGACCGCTCCATTGTATGCGCCGCGTGCGTGATCGTGTCTGCACGCGTACGTGCTAAGCAAGTGTTTACGTAGGCATCTACGCACCCGCCATGTGCGTGGGAGCATGTGCTGACAGCATGTATCTTGGCCACCACTACCTGGACTTGATGCTCCGGGCAACACAGCCGCTGATCGGAGTACACCCGAATCCTGGCCCCCCCAACACCACCACCCTTTACGTAAAGCATGAACTAACATAATAGGGCTTCAACATGCACCATCTCTTCATTACCTGCACCGGGAATCCGCCCTCCTGAGGACGCTCTCTGACCACGGGCTTCTTCGCAGTCAACGTCAGAGACTGCATCAGCACGATGGTTGCAGAGGCGGTAGGTAGGGGCCGCTGTTCACAGGTTAACCTTCAACAAGCTTTTTCGACGCCGCGCCTCTTCGGATCTTCACATCCACCTTTACCCATCCGCCTCGGCCTACTCAACTCACGCTCCATTACCAACAAATCAGCCCTCATTCACGATACCATCTCGGACCACATTGACCTTTCGCGCCCCCGGAATACAAGGTTCTTCACAAACCTCGCGCAACTAACCAGCGTGGTGGCGGCTTAGTAGTCGTCTAAAATGCTGACTTGAGAATTAAAGAGCTCAATCTATCGATAGCTCCTGCCACCTTTGAGGTCCAGTCCGTGTCCCTCACTACTAATACCGAGTGCTTTTCCCTCATTTCCATCTATCGCCCTCCAGATGGCAGCATCACTACCTTCTTAAACGAGCTTTCCAAATTTATTTACCTCATTCCTAACCCATCTCTCACAGGCTCGTGCTTACTGGAGACTTTAACTGCCCCAGCAATACTCCAGCCTCCGTTGATAGCCACCTTGAGTCAACCTTGGCCTGCCATAACCTGGTCATCACCAACTCAGGCCCCACCAGAGCTTCCTCAACAAATGTTGAGAGTATGCTCGACCTAGTTCTGGAACCAGACCTGGATCGTCGCATCTCTCCACTGAGAGTTTTCAAACTGGTTACTCCGACCACCACCTCATCCTATTTTCTCTCCAAATTCCCAAGCCAATCACCATCAAAACCACCCGCCACTCCTGTAATTTTAAGGGTGTCAAGTTTTCCACTCTACAGCACCTCCTCGCAAATTCGCCTTCAATATTATCCCCATCATCCGATCCAACTGTCTGCGCTCTTCAGCTAGAAGCTGACCTGAGGGTGGCACTGGACAAGCTGGCACCATTCAAACCACGAACCACTAGGGAGCCTTCCCACGACACTCGCTGGCTCTCAAGAGACGCCATCCTTGCTAAGCGAATCAGGAGGCGCCTTGAAAGGATCGCGTCCCGCAGTGGTCTTCCTGCTAATCGAGTCTCCTACAAAGCTCCCTGCAGGAAAACCAACGAACTTATCCTCCTTGCCTCACGTTCATCCTACATTGAAGAACACATCAAAACAGCTACCGGAAAACAACGCATCCTTTGGAAAATCCTCAAGGATCTTCTACATCATGGTAGCAACATGGTCCCTCACCTTAGCGATCCCCTGGCCTCACTGAAACTTGCCACCTCTTTCAAAACTTACTTCACCAACAAGCTGATCACCATTGCAAACTCCTGCACGTCTTCCATTAGATCGCACCATTGTACCCCTCTTCCTTTTGTCTGAAATTGTACGCACTCACCCAGACACCTTTCTAACCACGTTCAAGCCGGTGTCTTCAAAAAACTTTTCTCTTTGATTCAATCACTTCACATGAAGTCATCTCCACTCGATGTCCTCCCAGGTTCCTTGTTCAAGCAATGTGCTCTGGAACTTGCCATCATGATCAGGAACATCGCAAATGCCTCATTCTTTACGGGGTGTTTTCTGTCCCACTTCAAATCTGGTCCAGTTTCCCCCCCTGTTAAAGAAACCAAGTCTCGACCCTGATGATCCATCTAACTATCGTCCCATCACTAATCTCTCGAATCTCTCTAAACTCCTCAAAAGACTTGCCCTCGCCCAGCTAAAACCCCACATCACCTCATCCCCAAACTACTGCTCCTTCCAGTCAGCTTACCGTCAAAACTACTCCACAGAAACAGCACTCACCAAAGTCCTCGACATATTTGGTCACAGCATCAGGTTCACCGATCACTTCAGCTACCTTGGTGTCATCCAAGATTCAATTTTATCCTTCGACCGCCAAACCAATCATATCAGTTCATGTAACTTTCACCTGAAGGCTCTCAGACACCTACATCCTCTCATCTCCACTGAAACTGCCAACATATTAGCATGTTGCATAGTTAAAATACAGCAGGCAGTGGTATCTACTGATTGCAGCAATATCTACTGACTATATAGTAGTATCTACCGACTCTACAGTGTATCTAATGACTGTAGTAGTATCTACTGAATCTATAGTAGTATATATTGACTCTATAGTAGTATCCACTGACCGTAGTAGTATCTACTGACTGTATAGTAGTATCTACTGACTATAGCAGTATCTGCTGTCTCTATAGCAGTATCTACTGACTCTATAGTTGTATCTACTGAATCTATAGTAGTATCTATTTACTCTACAGAAGTAGGTAATGCCGATAGTAGTATCTACTAACTCTATAGTAGTATCTGCTGAATCTATAGCAGGATCTGCTGATTCTATAGCAGTACCTACTGACTCTATAGTAGCATCTACCGACTCTGCAGTAGCATCTCCTGACTTTACAGTACTATCTACTGACTCTACAGTAGTATGTACCGACTCGATAGTCGTAACTACTGACTCTATAGTAGTATCTAGTGACTGTAGTATCTACCGACTCTATAGAAGTATCTACTAACTTTACAGTAGTATATACTGACTATAGTAGTATCTACTAACTCTATAGTAGTATCTACCGACTCGATAATCATAACTACTGACTCTATAGCAGTATCTAGTGACCCTACCGTAGTAACTACTGCCTGTTGTAGTATCTACCAACTCCATAATAGTATCTGTCGACTCTATAGCAGAATCTACTATCTCTACAGTAGTATATACTGACTATAGTAATATCTACTAACTCTATAGTAGTATATTTCGACTTATAGTCGTATCTAGTTACTTTACAGTTGTATCTACTGAGTGTAGTAGTATCTACTAACTCTATAGTAGTATCTACCAACTCTATAGCAGTATCTACGAACGCTACAGTAGTATATACTGACTATAGTAGTATCTGCTAACTCTATAGTAGTATGTAACCAGCACAGCTGGCAGCAGCGCGGTCACGTGGCTTCTGTATGCCTTTTAGTAATTAGTGTCCAAATTATTTTATACAACCCCATTAATGTATAATCTATATATATAAAATCGCAAATCTGTCTGTCTGTCTGTGTGTGTGTCTGTCTGTCTGTGTCGCCGGACCATACGCAGTTTCATTGGACGAAATGTGAGGGATTTGCGAGACACGATTGGTCTGTTTGGTTTTCCACGGCGGTTGCCCCTGGCAACGGGTAGCGACGCATTCGCTGCGGGGTGGACGCCATTTTTAATTCCCGTTAAAAATATGCGCACGCATTAACACGCGACTCTGAGGTAAATTCATCAAAGTTTCACGTCCTCTTCACTCCCCCCCCACCACAATGTGTGCAATTACTATTATAGGGTCGGTAGATTATAAAATTATAGCGATTAGACAGTATTATTGTATCGTGGGGGGGGGGGAGGGTAACGGCCCCGGTACCCAGCCTCAGCCGGGTGGGCAATCTAGGCGAGGCCGGAGGCTCTGCACGGTACTAGGCCTCGACACCCCACCACACTATAGGCCGTACATATTACTGCACAGCGGCCGAGGAGATCGTGCCTGGGGGGGGGGGGGGGGGGCAGGGGTAGCAGCCCATCTGTGTATATATGTAAGGTTATTAAGAAATATATTTTTCACCCGGGCAACGCCGGGTACTTCTGCTAGTATGCCATATAAAATATTTTTTTCCCTCTGGAACGGATTATTTCCTTTCCCTTTATTTCTTATGGGAAAAATTCGTTTGAGATGTCATTTTCGGTATAAGTCCTACCTTCTGGAACGAATTAACGACGTATACCGAGGTTCCACTGTAGTTGGCTAGCTCAGTCAGCCCCGTTAGTGTTAGACGGCTAGTGTTGTGTACAGGCTAGGCTGAGCTACTGTGGAGAGTGTGCGGACGAGACCGTGAACGTTGTTTATAAAGAAATTGCCTCCTGGAAATTCTGCTTCTGAATGGTTGAGACTACAAATGTAATGTTTTACGTCAGTTAATTTGGTTTGTGCACATGTAGAGATATAGTTTTATTTAATTCCCCCAAGGTTTTTAGTCGCAGTCTTCCCGATTTGAACCCTTTGGAGTTGACAGGCATCTCTACCAACCAGCACTGACCACCATAGCGAAGTATGGCCATATGACCCTCCCCCACCCCCCTAAAAAAATAAGTATTAAACCACGACCCTCAAAGTCCCCCAAGGCTTTATATTCACCGGCTATGGCATCAGCTGGGTAGTGTGGAGGAGCAGGGGGGGGGTGGTCTAGCATCGCCGGGTACGGACAGGGACAAGATGCACTCTCGATTAACCACAAGGCTACTACGTACAACACGGAAGACTCTGTCGAGTGATACGAACCTTGCCAAATTGGAGACAGCATTAGAAGAAATTGGGAGACAGATAGTATCGCCGAGGTGAGCAGAGGAGAGCACTCGGCACATTTAAATGGGACCTACAATGTCATGTTGAGAAAATACAAATTAAATCATGACCACGGTTCTGTAGCAGAAGAAAAATCTGCAGCAAGTTAATGCTTTGGCCAATGACTCTCAGTTCAGAGCAGAAAATAGTAGATTTGGGCTTGTAGCTGGAGAGCACACGTCCAATCACAACCCAGCCTCCCTGCCCTCACTCCACTCAAGAAGGGCGATTTCCCAAACTGGCATTAATGATGGCCAAGGAAAGGTCCAAATACTTTTTTCAAGAGGGTCCTGTTAGGTTTCTCAGCAGATGCCAACGATCGCTGTGCATTTCCCAATTGGGTAAATTGCGGTGTAATTCTTAAAATTTGGACCGTGATGCCAGCACACAATGGCCTACTCTTTTTCGATATCAAGTGATTTGTGCAGATGGTGCGCATTATTTAATTGTTAACACACCCAGCAGAGTATTAGCCAGGGCGGGCTTCTGGATTTAAAACCACAAATCTCTGTAAAAAACGGTGAATGCGCTACCGCTGGGCCGTGTCCCAGCCTTACACGTCTGCTCCGTTCAGAGGAAAACCTCTCTAAGCTGGACTTGAGTAAAAGCTATTTATTTTACCGAGCAAGGCCCAGAGCTATATAGCTTTTATTCCAAAAGTAACCTGGCCACGAATGACAGCTTAACAAAGTGACTTATCACGTGTAATTTTAAAGCAGCCAAATACTCTAAATGCATGTTTCTAAATGTGAAAGGAAAAAACGGAGGACCCAGAGAAAAATCCAAGCGACCACGGGGAGAACATGTAAACTCCAAATATACAGCAGGTGTCAGCATCGGGATCGAACCCATGTCCTCGTGTATACCCGGCGAGATAGTTGACATCTCGCCGCCGTGCGCAAGCCAGATAGGTTTATAGAAAAGTAATTAATAAAAATTTAAAACAGACCAAAACACACTGACCAGTATACAATTCCCCTGCCAATCAATCGGCAATGCAGGACACCAATGCGCATGTCAATCCACACGCATCGGTCCATCCACACGGTCACTTGGCGGTGACGCCATACTATGGACAATGTTCTTCAGAATAAAATCAATTAACTTTGTTTAAACTAATTGAAGGAGGCAGTTACCTTAATTTGCAACTCAGGTTGAACGATGGCAAAGGTTCACGACCAGAGCACGTGGCAGCCAGGCCACGACCGGCAGTGAAGCCGTGGGGATTTGGCTGCCGTGACTGCCTGAAGTGTTCAACATTCCTAATCTCTACTGCCATCAATAAATTGCTGTAAGTGCGTAATTTTCATTATTAGCGACCACATCATAAAATGAGCCTACCACAGCCATTGAATCTCAGCGACTCTAATTAAACTGCACTGTAGAAATTTAAAAAAAAATGTTTTAATTGTAAATGTTAAATTGTAAACATTTCATGAATTCCAGAGTACAGTGTTAATGAAATTTTCAATGTTATGTGTAATGCAGATTCAAGAAATGTGTTAAGATAATTTGCATGTTGTACTTGCACTATTATTTGCAGAATGCTGACATACCCCATAATCAGAAAGGCTCCTCGCCCGATTACGTCTGCCGAGGTTTTATTGCATGTAACACATTCCCCTTCTATCATGCGCACTTATTATGGATGCTGTATGTTAACTTATTTTGCACTGTTACATAGCAAAAAGTGCTAATCAAGAATTCTAAATAAATTAGTTCGTCAATCTAGATGATTTTGAAGTGCATAGCTCTATTGCCTTCCAAATATTGGAAGAGCGTTCCAGACGGCCGCTGAAGCACATCCAAAAAGCACGATGCTGTCTTTGTTCTATGGCTAGCCATGATGGGTGAATCACAAAAGTAATTTATTCATGCCGATGGCTTAAGGAGGCTTTCATCCAGCAGTGGATTGATCATAGCTGGCGATGATCGTGTCCAACAATGAAAAAAGGCCAGCCCTGTGCGTGCACGACACTTGGAACATACATGGCTCCACATGGAGCAACGGTGTGGTTCGAAGGTTCATGTGCACACCAATCGGAGTGTCCGATGCCAAAAAAATTGCAATCAATTTCATGGTTTTGAAATTGATTATCGATTAGAGGTTTATCGATAAATCGGTTCACAACTGTAGTTCGAATCCAGGCTAGGTCTCGCGTGCGGCTAGAGTTGATGGTTTCAGCCCAGTTCCAAGATGTAACGTGAAGGTGCAGCCCTGCCACGACTTGCTCAAGCCACTCCTTGTGGGGCCTGCAAGAGGGGATTCTGGGCTACTCTCTCATTATGGGCAGTCATCTTGTAAGAGGTGGGAGTATAAAGATAAGGGTACCCCCGTATAACCTCATCAGACTGTTGGGGCAAGTGCTGTTAGCAAGTAGCAACCTATGCAGACCAGCGCGGCACACGAGGGGGTGGATGGCCAGCAAAACACCCAGCCACCTTTTTCTCCCGAGGCTCAATTTTTACACATCGAACCAGGTACAGTACTCATTAGAGGCTGAATCGACCTAGGGGAGGCCCAGGACTGGTTGAGGTAATCATAACACGGGAATCGAATTCGGGTCGCCTGGTTTGTAGCAGAGCACTAATCGCTACACTATCACTCCCCATAACACCACCACACCACACATGACCTGCCAATAGAAAAATTGACTGCAGTGTGCCCATTTAAACTGCTGGGGGGAGCAAAGGCGGGGAGTTGCCCATTGGGAAATCGAACTAGTGATCTCCGCAAGTCCGCGCGTGCACAACTTTACACTGCAGCCAGATTGTCACCTAATAGCAATTTGTCACTTTAAGTACCAGGAAGCACATACAATTAACGATTAATTTGTTTCGTGTTTGTTATATGTCCTGTGAAAAATTACCTAACCTGTCATTTATAAAAGGAAATATAGCAAATAGTTATTAAGTTAAGATGTTTTTCCCCCAACAGCATTCCACCCGCACCTTCATACGATGCTGTTGAAACAGCGTGCATCACCCAAAAAAACCGACTTCTATCTTTGTGTTCCCAGCCCATAAATTCTCCAATTATACTCTGCCATCAATGTCATAAGAGATGAATATCATCGATTTCAAGGTTCTTGGGTTCCGGAAACCCTAGCGCAGTATAAACCACCGGTAACCAATATTTACTTACCACCTGGGAGAGCCCACGGAGACCACAAGTTTATATTTTTAAGGGAAACACCTTTACTAGGAAAGCGAGAGCAGCAAAAACAAAGCGGTACCACACACACACACAACACCTTCAACTCAACAAAATGCAGCAAGTGTAAGTTAGAAATGGTAAAATCAATCTTAAATCTGTTCTGTTAAACAGACGACGGAGCGGTATCGCCCTGTGAGCTCCGCACCATCGTGGCCAAACGACGTTTTCCAAATTCTTTCCGTAAACAGCACAACAATTTTGTGGAGCATCTGAAAGTAAACAATAATTAAACAAATCGGCGTGGAATTAACTTGCCGGAAATTACTTGGTATGGACTTTAATTACAAATGGAGACCCCAAAGCGATAGCAGGAGGCAGCCAGTCTTAGCAGACATCAAAGAGGACGTTTTCAGATAAGCAGAAGTCATGTTGAGTGTGCCGTCAAGTTACGTTAATTTCCATGTAAAAAGTTTGTGGACGTAACGTCAATCAAGTTGCGTCGAATTAACGACGTCACCACGATTTAGGATAACATGTGAAGGGCCCAATGAAAAAAACGGTTCCCGTAGAGAAAAAAACTCAATATTTAGAGCTGCAGTTTGATTAGTTGCATAAATCACGTCAACCAGAATCAATAATAGCAAAGGTAGCGGTGGCAGCAAAAACATGAATTAGCAAGTAGATAAGGAGAAACATTATTTCTGTAAACGAATGTTATCCCGATTTTGTATATACAGTATTTGTATCACAATGTTAAATGAAGAAAAATGCCCAAGCATGTGTGTAGCAGTAATCATGTGGTTTGATACTCTTTGGTTTTTTCGGTAAAAAACAGTTTTTTCTTGCTGTGGTTGTTCCACCTGACGCCGATTGCTTGTGTTGCGATCGAAACGTCGTGATCTATTATGTTTCTACCTACGTGACTTTACCAAACGAACCAAAGAGTATGGATTCAAGCAGTTACGAAAGCTTCAAATCAAAGAATGTGGTTTGATGTTTTTAGTGCAAGGGTGACAGCTCAGATCCCTACCACGGGAGGAGCTACCGAGATGTTAACTACCTCACCTGGTACGCAGGAGATAGTGGGTTCAATCCCAACCCTGACGCCTGCAGTATATTTGGAGTCTGCGTGTCTCTCCACATGGTCGCCCGGATTTTTCTCCAGGTCCTCCGGTTTTTCACTCCACATTTAGAATCAACATGCGCTCAAGAGTATTTGGCTGCTATAAATTTCCACAAGCCACTTCGTTGAGCTATCATTTGTGATGGCCAGCTCGTTTCTTACAAAGAGAGATATATATAGCTCAGTGGGTCTTACCTGGTAAAATAAACATTAGTTTATTAGTTTTATTTTAATTGGCCAATGTTAACCAGGCTGGCCAGTGTCATCTCAAGACGCTGGCCTCTCCATCCTGACACAAGCTACAAGGAAACCCATCTCCGCGAGACGGACTTAGCCAAGATTAACGAGGTCTGTGCAGTCCACTCGGATACCACGGCGGCTGTAAAAAGATGGTTAGTAATATCCTGTCTTGAAGGGGATGGTGGCTATTTAATGAACTGAAGCAAAATAAAATACAATGAAAACAAAATTCCCAGAACAATAATCGTCTAAACAAGATGAAGTAACTGCAATGCATGAACCCTTTTATTATCAAGGAGGCAAGGACAGCATGCCAAACAGCTTGCAAGTTATGGCATTATTATTGATGGGTGAGTGAAACAAGCTGGATAGCACCAATTGACGCCATCACCATGTGGGGTAATGTGAAAAAATGGACTGCTTCAAGCGTTAAGAGTTACGGCTTTTGATTTTCAATTTTAATTTAACCTTATGGCGGGACCCCGGGGTCCCATAAGCCCCCAGCTCTCGCATAAACTGCGTTGCGACGTAATTTTATGTCTGAAGGTGAGCGATACGGAAATCTATTCCTCTCGACGAGCTTTACACGATGCGCTAATCCAAGTTTTGTTTATTTCTGCGCATTCGTCCTCGCTTCGCTTGGACGACAACAGAATGATTCGCACCAGGTGGGTTGCGGCGTTTATGTGCACGGGACCCCGGGGTTCTGCCATGTGGTTCAATTAAGCCCGTTAAAAATATTAAACTATTGTTGATCCAATCAACAGACATTGGAAATTCGTTACTCTGATGAAATAAATAGGCGAGTCATCAGCAGTCAATGCTCGAGGAAAACTGAAAAGCAACTTAGCAAATGGAATAAAGAAGCAAGTAATTACCAGCTGCTGTGACATATGAATTGGAAAACTGGACCAAGAAAATAAATGGAAACACCAAAAGGTACGTAAATCATGGATAGACGTCCACTTGAAATTACACCGAGATGAGAAGGAACACATCGATTAGAGGACATAGGCAAGGTAGAGACATCATCACGACTACTAATAGGCTTAGGCAGGACACACTGTGAGAAGGAACACGGCTGAAGGTTGAGAAACGATTGAGAGGCGGCCAGAGGACAGAATGTGCCCAAGAGAGAGGCCAAAGTGGAGATGAGGATCTGTTCCTGTGCAAATATTAATTTCCGCACATCAGGCCCATGAGGGAAACTTGGACAGACTTTCATCCAGAAGCAGATAGATCATAGCTAAAATTATGGAAGAAAAAATATCTACATAAAACTGTAAAAGCCAACTTTCTATACCCATTTTATTTATAATTTGCTGGGTTTTTTATGGCAAATACAAAACAAAAGCTTAAACGTCCAACTCATTGCAGTTTATAAAAGCTAATGTAACCAAAACAATACATTTCTGAACATCTACAAAAAAAAGAGCCCATTATTAAACAACGAAAATCAGAAGCTCTAAGCACCTAGAGTCGTAGGAATTGTCCTGTATGTAACCATTAACACAGGGGGCTCTTTCAAGCAGACCTGGGCCTTGAAGACAGAAAATTGGTAATAAAACCCAGCAAGCGATTTTAGTAAGATCCGAAATCCCCTAAAAGCCAGTTTCTGAAACTTGTTTGGCCTGTGGACCACTCAGCACCCACACCCCCTGTTAACCAAATGGATTCACTTACCTAAGTACCACTTAAAAAAACCTTTTTTTGTTTTTTGTCTTTTAACACAGGTTTTTCTAGAGGGGGGGGCACATTTAGATCATAGGGTTAGGGCAGTTTAATCAGGGTAACATGAAATATCATAAGTAATATATGAATTCATGTTCAAAACTAAAGGTATATAATAAACGTTATCATTGTCCAGATTTGCCTGCATTTGCATCACAGCCTCACGGACCGCCTGGAGGACTGTCGCAGCCCAACATCGGTGGTACCAGAGACCACACTCTTGAAAAACGCCGCCTTAAGCGGGATATGAATCTAAGGACACACGGCATTGCTCTCGTGAGGAACGTAATCAACCAGGTAAAGTATTAAATGCTGTTAGCCGACTCTCTGTGTTGCATTGCATTACATTTCTAAGCTTACTATGTTTGTTTTCTCATTCATTCATACCTGATGACAGTTGCTTGTGTTGCAATCGAAACGTCGTATTCTATTATTTATTTTCTTTTCTTTCTCCGTGACTTTACCGGAAGAACCAAAGAGAGACGATTCACTCGCACACAGACAAAAAGATCCCTCGTATAGCCTGAACAGACTGTTGGGGCAACTGCTGTTCGCGAGTAGTACCTATGAAGGCTAGCAAGGCACGAGGGGGTGGGTGGCCAGTACCAAACCCGACCACCTTTGTCTCCCCAGTGGCAATGTTTTACACATCACATTAGGTAATCAATTGAGGCTGAGTCGACCAAGGAGAGGCCCGGTTCAGATAATGGTCACTGGTGTTGGCCATTTATGCGAATAAAAAAATTTATCCAAAGTAACACCATAGAGATGGAGCAATGAGACCTATTTATGTGCCTGCATAAGATCAATGGTGATGAAAATACTGGACCATGAGGGAAGATGTTGTGGGGAGCTCTTCATCCAGCAGTAGACAATGGCTGATGATGAACATTCCATCGTGTAATTGCACAACCATTCCCAATAAATCACCTGAATAAATGACGGAAACATCGATAACAGACAATCGATAAAAGACAATCTCGTTTCTACAAGATTAATAAATGATAAGTTTGTGACCAAACCTGGTGTGGAAGTTTGGAATGCAGCAAGCAGAGTAATTTGGAGGCTCCTCTCAGTGTCTTGCGATGCTTGCAGTAATTAAGATGCTATATAAATTCAGATCATTAGTATTGCATTGGCTTGTGGACTGGGCAACATTTTTCATTGCAGTGAGCAGGATACAGTGAGCTTCGTATATAAATGGACCAGTCGATAGTTTCATTACAATGTTTACAAATCCAATTAAAATCCAATCTATTTCTGTGAGGTCTGCAAGAGCTGCAACTTTGCTCCCATTTCTTACCTGCTGCGAGTCTTTAACTTCTCCATGTCAAAATGTCCACCTGAACCCTCTGGTCTGCTTTTACATCGCAGCTTCAATTTTACTCCGACAACAACTTGGTTTTCCACAGCCATGCCGTTTATATCGGCTTTCTGAATCCTTAGCATGGCAACTAAACCCCAAGAATCATTAAGAATCCATTATTCACGAGCCTTGGACAATAACAATGAACTCTAAAAGGCCACGATCCACTAGGGCAATAATTGCAATGCATTAATCGTTATTATGGCAACTTGCCAGGCAGTAGGTGAGTGAATCCATGACGAGAGAAGCTTTGCTTAATGGAAAAGCAACGTGGCTTTTTATTTGAACTATCGAGATCCCCACTCGTGCAATTTATTGAGAGATTGACGTCAGGCTGTCAAGTGAACTTAACGATCAAATTGTAGGTTGGTGTCCCAGTCACCCACTCGGAGAGCTGTGATCAGATTTGTTTGGACTTTGGGAAGCTAAATCTCAACCGGAAACGCTGCAGCAACCTTGCAAGTGACAAATGCCCTACATTTGTCCGTAAATATACTTATGGTGCATTAACCTGGTAATGATTGTTTGCATCAATTGGTGTGCTTGTATTGAGTGCCAGCTGCTCATGTCTATATACTCTTCTATTGAACTCATTTATCTGCAACTCTATTATGCGTGGCTTATAGCAGCTGTAGGGTCTGCAGAAACCCTCTATCTGCGGGTCATATTCTTCCTACATGCCACTTGTCTCATAAATATTTGCAGAATGGCATCCTTTTATTCACAATTTTTTCAGAGTTGCACGGCAAATACATCCTATTATCAGCAAAAAAGAACTCCGCTATTCTCATAGCAAACACTCCTTGTGTAGCATACACAGGTAATTATTAGTGAGCACCTATTAAAGCAGATAAGGTTAACAAGAAGATTTCATGACCAGAACTATGCCTGGTTGCCTTTGTCTCCCCAAGCGCTGGTGTTTACACTGCGTACATTGTGCTCATTTAAGGCATAGTCGACCTAGGGAGGCTCGCGAGCGTTTCAGAAAATCACCGCTGACGCTGGCCATGAGCAGTGCACGAACACCCGTGGTCAGATCTGACCTCACCCCTCAAAATCTCCCTGGTGGATTGTCCTCTCGGACGTGTTCAATTCCGTGGCTGACACTCCCCTTATGCTTGAGCTTTGTCAATCTTTCCGTCTAGCGACAATGTCCTGCCTAGGCCCATGCAGAGAACAAAAGGGCATTTCCGCATCCCCGTCTCTTCGTCGCTTTCTGTGTCACTGTTTCTCGCACACGCCATTATGCCGAGATGTTAACTACCTCGCTTGGTATGCCGGCCGTGGGTTTGATTCAGACCCAGATGTCTGTATATTTGGAGTTTGCATGTCTCTCCGTGATCGTGGGATGTTTTTCTGGGGTCCTCTGGGTTTTCCCTCCACATTTAGAATCAACATGCGATTGTAGTATTTGGCTGCTATAAACTTCCACGTGATAAGCTACTTCATTGAGTTATCATTTGTGACTAGGTTGCTTCTGAAAGAGCTCCATAGCACAGTGGGCCTTACCTGGTAAAAAAAGACAAATGTGTTTGAAGCACTTCCGCTTCAAAAACCGCAGCTATCCTTTGAAGACTTATCCACAATTTTTTCACGGATAATAGCCATCGTGCAGGAAATTCGTCTTAATATCCGCCGGTTATTTTTACCCCGCCGATAAAAGGTAACATACCAAATAACCCAGATCCACTATTTTGGCCCCCCATATCACAGCAGATAAGAGCTCTCCTGCATAAAGAATGCACGCGAATTGAAATAAAACAGCCACATCTGCTGCACTGCAACTTCACGTGAGTTGACATCACATTGCATGGTTCAGTGACTTTCTCGTGACAGCTATAACATATATCCAACAGCATCAGTCTTAGAATTGGGTGATATCCATGAGACCTTGTGTGAGTTCTCCAATTGGAACGAGGTATTTTTCACCAATTACCTTACTCTCCTGGTCTCTTTATAGTTCTCTGCTGGTGAAAAATAAACGTGAAATTGTCTTTGCCAAGCACACAATCCCAGTGCAGCCAGGAAGGTTTAAAATTTTCATAACCAACGTTCAATGGTGCTGGTTTATTCAGTTCTCAGTGCCTATTTGAAATATTTAAAATAAGATGACTGCTTTTGTGTACTTGGACAACGCTGCAGGTAAATCTCAGAGAACCTGTGAGCAACTAGGATTTCTTATTTTAAAGTAAAATATATTCTACGCCAAACTCTATCGTTGTCGGCTGAACCTAACAAAATTGTCAGGCAGAAAATTGTGAGTTGTTGGTTAACTCTTGATATGGCATTACTGGGGCATAGGAAGACATGCAGTTAATGTTGTTGTTGTTGGTTGGTGGAGTAATAGAAAGCACTTCTTCAAAAAAAGTTTGGTTAATGTCCCATTAATTCTCAAACTGTCAGGTACTTCCACCATCGTGCATATTCTGGGAAAAATGTTAATACTTGCCATTTATAGATTGGCACCCATCACTGCATTTTATAAACAAAGGTCCACATTTCAGTCACTCCAGGACTTTGGTATCAATTTCAATCCTGTAGACATGCTGAAATGTAGCATGTTGCACCTAAGCAGAATCCAGGTTAAAGTGTTAGTTGCATCGAGCAGCAATTCATTTGGAGCACATTTCAATGTTGAATTTTAAATGCAAAGATGAATTCTGATCGTCGGCTCAAAACATCTAACATTTGTTGCTTGAAAGTTAGTAACATTGCAGATTTTTTATGCTCACCAATCTTTGCACGTCTTTTTATCACAGTACTTTAAACGTGAATAGGCAATTAAAATACTCGAAACATAGGTGCCCAGGACACTGAACAGGGCCTACACAACTAGATATGTAAAAATCCATGTCATCAAAATGGGTGTACAAATGCAAGCAGACTTATGACTACCTAAATAGCACTTGTGATACCCCAGGCACTGTTGGAGTATACTTGAGACAATAATTTTGCCAGTGCCTGCCCTGAGTTAATTCGTGTAAAACTGTTGGGCAAATTGGCTATCAGATTGACATTCAATGCCCTTTCATATCCTTATAAAAAAGGCAAAAAAAATCAGTGATGGACGCTTATCATTAAGTGTTGAGACTACAGTGAGGGGAAAAAAAGTATTTGATCCCCTGCTGATTTTATACGTTTTCCCACTGACAAAGAAATGATCAGTGTATAATTTGTATGGTAGGTTTATTTGAACAGTGAGAGACAGAATAACAACAAAAAAATCCAGAAAAACGCATGTCAAAAATGTTATAAATTGATTTGCATTTTAATGAGGGAAATAAGTATTTGACCCTCTCAAACATAAAGATTTCTGGCTCCCAGTTGTATTTTATACAGGTAACGAGCTGAGATTAGGAGCACATTCTTATTAAAGGGAGTGCTCCTAATCTCAGCTTGTTACCTGTATAAAAGACACCTGTTCACAGAAGCAATCAATCAGATTCCAAACTCTCCACTATGGCCATGACCAAAGAGCTCTCCAAGGATGTCAGGGACAAGATTGTAGACCTACACACGGCTGGAATGGGCTACAAGACCATCGCCAAGCAGCTTGGTGAGAAGGTGACTACAGTTGGTGCGATTATTCGCAAATGGAACACAAAAGAACTGTCAATCTCCCTCGGCCTGGGGCTCCATGCAAGATCTCACCTCGTGGAGTTGCAATGATCATGAAAACGGTGAGGAATCAACCCAGAACTACACGGGAGGATCTTGTCAATTATCTCAAGGCAGCTGAAACCATAGTCACCAAGAAAACAGTTGGTAACACACTACGCCGTGAAGGACTGAAATCCTGCAGCGCCCGCAAGGTCCCCCTGCTCAAGAAAACACATATACATGCCCGTCTTAAGTTTGCCAATGAACATCTGAATGATGCAGAGGACAACTGGGTGAAAGTGTTGTGGTCAGATGAGACCAAAATGGAGCTCTTTGGCATCAACTCAACTCGCCGTGTTTGGAGGAGGAGGAATGCTACCTATGATCTCAAGAACACCATCCCCACCGTCAAACATGGAGGTGGAAACATTATGCTTTGGGGGTGTTTTTCTGCTAAGGGGACAGGACAACTTCACCGCATCAAAGGGACGGTGGACGGGGCCATGTACCGTCAAATTCTTGGGTGAGAACCTCCTTCCCTCAGCCAGGGCATTTAAAATGGGTCGTGGATGGGTATTCTAGCATGACAATGACCCAAAACACACGGCCAAGGCAACAAAGGAGTGGCTCAAGAAGAAGCACATTAACGTCCTGGAGTGGTCTAGCCAGTCTCCAGACCTTAATCCCATATAAAATCTGTGGAGGGAGCTGAAGGTTCGAGTTGCCAAACGTCAGCCTCGAAACCTTAATGACTTGGAGAAGATCTGTAAAGAGTGGGACAAAATCACTTCTGAGATGTGTGCAAACCTGGTGGCCAACTACAATAAACGTCTGACCTCTGTGATTGCCAACAAGGGTTTTGCCACCAAGTACTAAGTCATGTTTTGCAGAGGGGTCAAATACTTATTTCCCTCATTGAAATGCAAATCAATTTATAACATTTTTGACATGCGTTTTTCTGGAGTTCCTTGTTGTTATTCTGTCTCTCACTGTTCAAATAAACCTACCATTAAAATTATAGACTGATCATTTCTTTGTCAGTGGGCAAACGTACAAAATCAGCAGGGGATAAAATACTTTTTTCCCTCACTATAAGTAAGTGCCTGGTGCCAACTGGAGAGTAAGCGACCAGTCTATACACTTAGAAGGAGATATAATCTGGCTGCGAGGCCCTCACGCCATATTTGCGGTTAACGCTGGTCCACGTGGGTTTTCATTGTCATGTTAATTGCTCCATACAGCGTCTCTGTACAGCGTCTCAAAAACCCTCAGATGCATTACGTAATTAAACGGGGAACTGAAAGTGTAATATGGAAGCAAAATTGAGGCTACAAAACGGTTCATTAAAAAACTTACAAGTGGAGATATTCAGATCTACCGCAGTTTCACATGCAGTGAATAAGTTTGTATACACTTCACTTTATTCTTATCACAAGACCAAAAAAAGCACGAGGGCACTGCTCATAACCCTCACAGTACAACGTACTTGAAACGCACACAATCCACACCAAATGCAACCTCTTTTTCGACAATGCATACAAAGTTAAGCATTTGTGCAAATGAAAACACCCCCAAACGCGCGCGCGGTTGCACAAGAACAAATGCATGCAAACGATCGGCAAACACATGCACACGTGACACAAGTGAACACACATTTAATCCACAAACATGAACACACATGGATTTGTCACGACGCGAGTGAGTGCGTGAATCAAGTTGATTGGCGAGGCATGCCACATGGTGGGATACTGCGGTATATCCGTCACCCGTCCTCCCCAGGGTGTGGTGGTGCACAACCAGCGAACCTTTCAGTGCATACATTTAAATATCAGCACGTGCCCCTCTCCTGTACACTTCCACAATGGGACAGTAAATGCACAAGTGAAATGTATCCGAATGCTAAAACTAGAAACCTTCGAATTAAAAAAGGCGAAATCACGCAAAGACAAGGCGCATAAGAAAATGGTGGCCAGTAGTATTTACTGGCCACCATTAGCGGCCATACCAATTTCAATATCATTTAACATATAGCCATATATCCAAACTATTGAGGAAATTGCTCCGGAGCTTAGTTTTACACGAGTCTCCAAAACGGTCAACGACTGTGTAAAGTGGAAATTATTTTTGACCGAAATCTTCCTTGTAGTCTGCTAGCCAATGGGGGCTCATGATTGAGTCATCTTATCCATTTGGATAAGTATCATTCTCTAAGAGTAGGCGCACACGCCACGGGGGTTGAGGTACGTACTCAAATACTTAGCAAATAATTTAGTACATTTGGCGGTCGCACCCATCTTACAGGGCTGCGCTATGACGAAGGCATTAGGTTTCAGTCTGTAGCAGCTTCACGGTAGAGCGATGTAACTCTGTGTAATTTAAATAAGAGTAATTTCCAGGTAATTATCTTAATTTGTAAAATCGGGCCGTGTTCGCGCCACAAAATGGTATTCTATTTTCTAAGGATGTCACGGGATCTTTTATCATCCGCTGTGAAGCATATGTCAAGTAATTTATAGTTGACACACCAGGGCTGTCTTGGCGGATTAAAACCGCGAAACTCTGCAACAAGCGGCACACGCTACGCCAGCAGTTCTTAACCTGGGGTGCGAGATACCCTTTCTGGGGGTGCGAGACATGGCCAGATTGTTTTAGAAAGTACATCTAAATACAAATTGAGCACGGGCAGCTAAGTACAACTACTTTGTTTCATCGAAACTATGTATTTATTAAGCATAATAGATGTTTTTTGGGTTAGATCACATAAATATAAATTTCGTTAAACCCACCACCACCCGACAGAGGCAATTAGTAAACTTTGTCACGTAAACAGAACGTGCCAATTCGTGACTCACACCAGTGCGTTGGAGAGCAAATCTACATTTACAATCGGAGTACGACGTTTCCCCAGTAATTACAGCTCGCTTCAACAGGTGACAGCCAGATTTGCTCTTCAACACACCAGTGTGCTGTACTAGTAACGAATTGGCCATGTTCTGTTCACGTGACAAACCTTACTAATTGGCTGTGTCGGGTGGTATCTGGTTTAACGACACATTTTTATTTACGCGATATAACCAAAAAAACCTATATGAAGGATATTGGTCACAAAAGCTTACGTGGTCTTTATTAACATTATACATTTTCTTACGATTGAGAACCAAAGGGGTGAAAGGTTGCAGTAAAGGTTGAGAACCACTGCGCAACGTAGAGCCGCGTCACCGCCCCATAATCAATAACACCAATTTGCTGCACATAACTCAACTGGTTGCCATACTGGAGTAAGTCATTTATTCATGCATGCATGGACAGATGTCCCTGCACTAGTTTTAAACAAGACAGCCGAAGCAGACATGTCGCTCAAATGTAAGTGTGCCAATGTCAAATGAAAAATGTTCAGGTTGCTGGGATTCGCAACAAATTGCAGGGGCTATGCATGGGAATGCATGGGAACTTCTACATTTGTGAAATCAATGACAGAGTGGGTCAAGTGATTCAAAATCACAAGCAATGCCAAAACAAGCGTTGCCAATAACATTGCAGGCGCCGACCAGCCTGTCCAGTTAAGTACTCTGTATTGGCTAGGCACAAGGTGTGTGCATGACAATTACCCACGATGTTCAGACATCGGCAAGTTGCAATATGCAGATGTCAATGCTGTAGAACACATCTCCCGTGGTGGTGGCACCTGTCCGGGTTTGACCCAGATAGGGTTTGACCCAGACATGACTGCCACTCGAACAGATTGGCATCTATGAGAGCGTGGCAGTAACTATTTGTACCAAGAACTATTGGTACTGTGTTGACCGATATGAATGGATACTCTTTTTGTTAGACCTAGACTAATCTACCATTATAAAGCAAAAATTATACTAGTGGGACTTTCAAGTTGGGCCATGGTAGCATAAGAAGTTAAAAGTGCTGAAATGTGGAGCTAATGACAGCGCATACCAAATAATTTATCTGGTAAGTGGCTGGTGAGACCTCTCAAAGCTGGACACATTAAGGAGAGCCCCTCAACTTATATTGGATGTCTGCAATATTGCAAACATTAAAGGACTGAAAATGTACCTCTTAATTATATTTTTCACGTAGCTACCACCTAGCATTTAATTCACACTTTATTAAGCAAAAATATTTAACATTTTAAATGTAAATCTTGACTTAAAGCTTTCGTGACTACAGGAATTCATATTCTTTGGGTCTTTCGGTAAAGTCACATAGATAGGTTCAAAGAAAATAAAAAACGAAAACTACGACACAAGTGGTCGTCTTCAGAAAACCGCTTGTGTTGCGTTTGAAACGTCGTAGTTTTTTGTTATTTTTTTATCTATTTACGTGACTTTATCGAAAGACCCAAATAATATTTTTAATGTACGTTTCAATTCTTTCACAATGTACGTAGGTGACCATGCTAATCCGAGGTGCGGGGGAAGGACAACAAAACACAAAAAGCATATGAAAATGTAAAAATGCTTAAAACCATAACTGTAGAGTTAAGTTCATCACAACTGTAGTCACCACCACCACCATCTTGCAGAGGTAGATGGCTGAAATTCACAATGTGATGCTTGATGCATCTTTGTAAAATGAATATCCAAAATAAGAGACATCTAACTTAAGGATGACCGAGGCATCCAAGGGAATGGAGCCACAGACATCCATCTGATGTGTGGCTTTAGAATTGGTAGTGCGTAAATTAACGTGCCGCTGTATTCATTAAAACGGGGTGAGATAGCTAGTTACATGTTCCCATGTTGACAAGCGCACCTCCAAGTTACTACAAATTAGCATCTGACTTTATGGACTTCATGCCGCTCTGACCACGCGGAGGTTAAGTGAGCAAACAATGATCGAGTCGGGTTTCTTTACGTTTCCTAAACATGGCTTTATTCTGGGTTGACTTTCTGGCTTAGCCGAAATTCTGGCGAACCCCAGTCGGCTTTTGAGAGGTATCACTGCACTGTCAGTATGGTTCGGACTCAGAAATTTCTGACTATCGGTACGATATTCTTACATTTTCACAGGACAGTAAATGCACCTGCCAATTCTAAGACATGAACTATGTTACCAGGTGGAAATACAAGCTTTCCTTATACTAGCATTATTGCTATGAATTCTCATCTGTTATGTATAACTTCATATACAACACGCATTAAAGACACTCGAGTGCGCACAAGTAATCCACATTCGCCACGAGCACCACCGTATAGCAGAGCTGTAGAAGAAGGCTTCCACAGGGTGGGGACAGGGAGACGGGACGGGCGTGGTAAGAGATCACACCCTACTTTGGTACCAAGAAAACAGAGCAATGTTTAAGTTGACAAAGTTGTTTAATCGACATACGATCCCCGTTTCTTTTCCTTAACAATGGACAGCAAATCCTAAACAAATATAACATATTTCTATCTTTATCAAGCTACTATACATCAATTTCAAAGTGTGTTTGCTCTTTACTAAATTTTAAACTTCACGTGCCTCAGGGCACCATTGTAAACATAAGTCAGTGGTAATGACAAATGTGATTTTATTTGTGCATCATTGCTGATGCAGTCCCTTATTTTTGTGGGCAATTCCATTCGACCCATCAGTAAACCAGATTTCTCCGGGGTAATGTATCTTGGCCATGGTCTGTTTGTCCATAGGATTATGCAATGGAAAACAAAAGGTTAATTGAATGCACAATTGGCCAACTGCTAGATATTGCTCAGTGGCTTCAAGATACCCAAGTAGAACAGTTTTCACTCATCGCGGGATACGTCAGCACACATCTTTCTCACCACACGGTTGAAAATGGCAGCGAAGGTGGAAGTGAGATTACGATTCGCCAAGAATCTGTGCAACGCGCGTGACGTCACTCCACATGCCGCACCCCCGTCATTAATATTCATGAGTGGGTAGATTTTTACGCTCGCGCAGGTCGAGCGTAATTGTTTTCGCAAATTCGCTTTAAGTTTGACGTTTCTTTATTGAAAATGAATCTAATAAATAATTCTACGCAGCAACAACGTAGATTTAGTGTCTTTATTTCTTCAGAACTTGAGACAAAAGGAAAGTCTAATTTATGCCTCTACATTATAGTAAAAATAGACATTTCTCGGTGATTTTCCATATATTGTATCGAATTCCAATTTATTTCAACCCCAGCGACAGAAAGCAGAAGAGAATAAATTATCAGAGCAGTGAATTTGAACAAATTGAAGGTAAAATTTTGATTTAAATCTTCAGTGACTGCAGGGATTCATATTCTTGGTTCTTTCGGTAAAGTCACGTAGAAGGGAAACAATAGAAATATAAAACAAATTGAAGGTTACATTTTCTTGGTGTGGTTTTCACACCTGACGATTGCTTGTGTTGCAATCGAAACGTCATGAGCATTTATATTTTATTTTGTTTCCCTTCTACGTGACTTTACCAAAAGAACCAAACATTGAAGGTCAGTTATATAGTGATATGAAGTGAGGTGTTGAGTTTTGTGCAAGAATCACTGCCATTAATAGTGCTACAGTGAACTGCAGTGAAGTGTTTTATGCCTTTGTTTTGTGCCAGATTCACTGACATTAAGTGCTGCAGTGAAATGCAGTTAAGCGTTTTATGACATACTTCTGTGCAAGAGTCACTGCCATTAAATTTACACGAGACGCAATTATAATCTGCTAAATTTTTTCGTAAATATTACAGCTTCCATCCTAGGACGGGCAAACAAGCTAGTTATTTAATATCTTGACTTAAAGCTTTTGTAACGGCAGGAATACATATTCTATGGGGCTTTCGGTAAAGCCACGCAGACAAAAAAATAACTATATAGAAAAATAACCCTTTCTCTCACCTGGAGACGATTGCTTGTGTTGCGATCGAAACGTCGTGATATTTAATTTTTTGAATCGACATGGCTTTACCGAAAGACCCATAGAATATTTAATATATGGTATGGATTTCAATGCTTACCTGTGAAATCTTGGTTAAACTTGACTTGAGAAAATGCTGTTCTTATACTTTGGCACTTGGTTATGTAATGATCATTCAATTATAAATAATCGAATGTAGGCGTTTTGAAAAGTATATTTATTAATTCTAGATTTGAAGCTTTCGTGACTGCAAGGATTCACTCTCAGTTCTTTCGGTAAAGTCACGTAGGTAAAAAAATGAAATTAAAATTAATAAAAATAAAATAATAAAATCACGACGTTTCGGAGGCAACACAAGTCTCCGTCACTTGATGCAGCAAATCTGGTTGTGACGGTCCCACCTGATGACGGAGACTTGTGTTGCCTCCAAAACGTCGTGATTTAATTATTTTATTTTTATTCATTTTAATTTCATTTTTTTACCTACGTGACTTTACCAAACGAACTGAGAGTATATTTAAGTTTGTGATGTACTTTAAACTTTTCTTTCATTGCCAAATTAAACACATTTTCCATGTGGCAAGCTTATTTGTATACCTCACAGGTGATATGATAACCGTGAGTTGTGCGGGGTGTAGTATTAACAGGCTACAAGGTACAACACCTTGCTTGATAAATTGGTTCTTGAAGTTCTAATCTTCTATGGTTTGGATACAAAAGGCCATTCCATGTAGTTACACATTACGACAGAACCTTATTTACTCTTGGACACTTTCATTCACCAGGTGTTTAGTTTGTCCAAAGCACTGGACATGTGGGCTTTCCCCGTGAGTGGTGCAGAATCCGGACTGCCAGCAGATAACCCGCTCTGGGTCCACCAGTGTTGCTCGCGTGCTCCACAGCAGCAGAACCGTGTCTGCGCATTTAACCGGAAGACCTCTGGCAGGAATGCACAGAGGCCACCCTCCAACAGATATAAAACAAAAAGAGACAAACTCAGCCCCAGAAATTACATTCTCTCATGATCCCCACTTTGATCAATGACATTTCAAACTAACTTCCCATGCTGTTCTCTGGGTATGGCAGCTTGGGTCCACGATCCAGCACTTTTGTGGAAAATGGTCGGTAGATAACAGATTTGCAAAAACTCACAAAACACACCCAAGCTTTGTGGCCAGAGACGGCAAGACAAAAATAGTGTTGTGAGCCAATGTTTAAGGATCTTTAGAGTGTTATCCCTTCACATGCTCACGTACACACAGGTTTCCCCCTATTCTGATTTCCTTCAACGTGCAAAATAAATCTTAGTGAAGTTGGCCAATCATCGCTATACAAGACACTTCTTGATAACGTCTTGCGATTCAGAAAGTTTTTACTTGAGGCAGAAACCTACATAAAAGTATACATATTCAATGCAGCATGGGTCTGGGTTCATCTTCAGTGGAAACCCTGACCAAGTGCTGCAAATCCTACTACAGCTGGGGCCAGCCTCTCCTTCATACAATCAGTCCACTTTACACAAAAAGGACCACATTGCATTGATCCTGGCAGACTTAGACTCGATATTTGTGATTGGGCACTCCAGCCATTATACTGCAAAATGTGTGAATGCTGCTGGGGTGCTCGGGCGCCAAGAGCATAGAGTTGGTACCCCTGAGACACTGGGTCAATATTTTGTTGGTTTCACCTAGTCGTGATGAAACCAGAAGTCTCAAGTAAACCAAGTTGGTGTCAGTTTGGTCACAAATATCTGTAAAAAAATCCAAAAACATTCCATTTTTTTCACATCACTTGGGTTTAGGTGTGAGAATTAATAAAATCTATTAGAAATGTCATGCTTGTTGCAGGTCATACAAGAGACATGACCCTACAGTGCAGATAGAGGTCGGTTGAAGTAACTCGAGCTCTGAAATTGCTTCAGGTGGGCCATTCGACTGGACGTGGTGGTCATGCGCTGCTAATGCAGTTCCTCGTGATGGTAAGAAGACAGTTGAAATAAAAGGGGAAAGCAACATTCTTCTTAAAAACAATTACTCGAGTGTAAAGAGGGCTACTTAAGTTAAATAAAAACACAACACAAATTTGTGTCTTGCACTCCAATGAGTTGAATTGGTTAAGATCTAAACCAGCTGCAACCATTGTTTCTGCCAATTCTTGTGACGAGTGCGAACTTCAAGTCCATCCACTGAGAATCACCATCACGCCAATGTCAACCACAACCGAATCTCGTGGTTTTAATAACCTCTAGCCCAAGAGGAAACTAGTGTACACAGCTCAAGTGAATTTTGTTTAAACTGGTAAAGAACTCGACAAAGGGAGTAATTTGAAAAAGTGGCATGGGAAAGGCCAACCAGAATCTATTATCAATTAGTAAATGGAAACATGGAAATCAATGTCAAATAATTTTGGTGAAAAACCTCGTTTTTAAAAGCGCAGCACCAAAGAAACGCCACACGCAGCAGCAATTTAGAAACCGAATGCCGGTGTAGAGGGTGTAAAGTGTTATAACTATACAGTTACCACAATATGCTGTGTAACAATATCATAAAAACCCCAACGAGACAGACGCTTGTAGACCACAGGAAACTCAGAGGGGATCAAGAACCTTTTCGAGTGGGTCCTGTAAAGTTATATTTTTGCAGGAGGGGGGCAATGTTGCTACGAGTCATCCCAATTGAGTGATTTGCAGGCGATTTTTCAGCATAGATTGTGGGGTTTTTTTTTTATTTGTGGAAGGAAACCCATGCAGAATAGAACACAAACTCCAGACAGTAAAGGCGTCAAGTCGGGAATTGAACCTGGGGGCTTGTTGCTGTGAGGCACAGGTGATCCCACCGCGCCAAACTGCAATAACTAAGACAATAAATGTAATGCAAGGACGAGAACAAAATTATTAACTTCATTCTGTACGATGTGTATAGAGCACCTTCGTATCCACAGCAGGTCACAAGGCACTGACAGCGCTGCTTTGACTGGAGTTGAGGACGATTTAGCCACCTGAATCAAAACTTTACAGTGATTTTTGGGGCTTGTATGAATTGGTGGCTTGCTGCCAAATTCTTGCTCGGCCAGCAAGCCACGGCCAATGTCGAAAGACATCCCCAAACCCCGCTCATCACCACCTGTCCCGTGGCACACGTGGCAACAACAGGGAGACATTTTACTGAATTACTTGAATTAACTGATTAGTCTGGTAATTTAACTCATGAAAATACGGATATATATTTGGGTCTTTCGGTAAAGTCACGTAAATAGGTTTGAAACTATCTACGTGACTTCCTGCAGTAACTAAAGCTTTAAGTCAAGATTTCAGGACAGATATGTTAAGGTTGATTTCTCTTGCTTTAGCTACTTTTATTCTCCACAATGACACTAATGATTGCTTTGTATTACACATTGGAGTTTTGCATCATCGAACTAGGACCCATATTTAAGAGGGCCCATGCCTATAAACTGTAAACATCTGACAGTTCAAAAACATTGATTCAAGCAAGTCCGACTGATGATAAGACGCTGGATGTCAATACTGGTCAGGAATTTGCTTGCGTTGAACCAATTGCTGCCGATATGCGGTCCCAGAAGGCCGTGTCGCCGATAGGATACTTTTTATGTGGATGGTTATATGCAAGAGGCAAAATGGCACTATTTTATTTTGGCACTTGATAGATATTCCAGCTAAAGCTGACACTGAAATTTCACACACACAGCTAACAAATGTTTATTCAGTGGATCCCAAGAATCTGAATGGGATGACAATCTGCGTGGGAGAGTTATGTGAAATGTTACTTCACAAAGGGACAGAATGTAATTCTCGGGCAGGGTCCTGCCGTGTGCACCTACTATTGGGGTGTTCAGAGCTATGCAAGGTGCCTACTCAATCATTAAGGGCTCGGGATTCTCCGCATGGGAGCAGACCATACTCAGGGGAGAATGCGATCCTTACGGAAAACGTCATGTCCACAATCCATGAACAGCAACCTCCACCAACTGAATCTTTATTGCTTCTGTTCTCAAGTGGTATTCTTACGTGAATTTTTCCATTGAAGCCCAGGATTTGATGCCAACACTGTTTCTACAAGCAAGTGGAATATAACAAACAATAAATAAGCAGACAATGCCTTTTTCACTTATCGGTCCTTCAACATTAAATAAAAGTTTTTTTCCATAATTTCACCAGCACTGGTTCAACAGAAGCAAATTCCAGACCAGTTTCAACATTCAGTGTCTAATCAGCAATCAGACTTGCTTGATCTTTATTTAACTACAAAATGTGTATCGGCAAGGACCCTCTGTTAGATATGGGTCCTACAAAGATCCGAGACACACTGCTTATTGTTATTTTATGTTACACCAATGATTGTACAAAACGGTTGGCCATTTAACACGTAGCAGGCTTTTGCGAAAAATATTAGAGGTTTTTGGAATTAGATCGCGAAATTTAAATGTTAAACCTGCCACCACCCGAAACAGCCAATTAATAAGGTTTATGTAAACAAAACGTGCCAATTCGTTTCTAGTACTGCACACCGATGTGTTGGGAGTAATTATGAAATCACATTCACAAACTGTAAAAGTTGTGGAATTGGCACGTTTTGTGTAAGACACAAACCTTATCAATTGGCTTTTTCGGGTGGTTTGCGGGTTTAACAACACATTTATATTTGCGCGATCTATTATGGACAGTTGACCATGGCCAAAGTCATTGGTGAATGAATTCTATTCACCTCTCAACCATGCAGAGAGAAGCCTGTCGCAGCAGGGATGGGTAGGAGTCTAGTGGGCTGTAACACCGATCATCAAAAACCAGTTTATACCAGGCACACAACCTGTTTTGATATCACTGTCACCACCTATTGGACTCTTCCGGTATTAACTTGAGAAACCTTACCAGAGCTGGTAACCCAGAGGAAGGGGCAGGCCGATCCCTATACGGCCTACTGGCAGGACCGTTCTCCCTAAGGAGGGCATCCTGAGAAGAGATGGTATCCAACCTGTAATGTCTCAAACGTGCGCGAGGACTCCCCAGGTCACAGGGATGTTGGCAGCCCTAGCTCAAGAGGTAGAAATCGGCCTGGTGGAATGGGTTCTCAGCCGTCTGTGGGGAGCCTCATCAGCCACCTCATAGCAGCAGGTTATATTCGGTCTTATGGCCATTCTGAGATCCACATCGTGCCCGCCACAATGCTCAAACGAAAAGCTGTTGGGACTTACACAAGTCGGCCATCCTTTGCAGGTAAACCTAAAATTCCTCACCACATGAAGAGTGCAATGCTGTGGGATGTAAACGGCAACACTGGGAAGTCGGCAGGTGAAACTCTTATTGCAGGTGGAAAGTCCAGGAGGCAGACACCGATATCAGAAATTCTGGACAGGTTTGACAGCGACTCAAAATAAGTCAGGCTTGCTCCCTTTTGAATTGTGAAATGGTCAGTCAAGTGCCCTCTTAGTGTGTTGAACTTCTTTCGCACCATACACAGCCAAGCATACTAATCAGAGGTGCGGCGGAAGGACAATAAACTAAACACAATGCAGTTCTCAAGAAATGTTCTTGATCTAGATTTAATATTGTATAGCTCCAGTGGTTTCCTAATATCGGAAAAATGCGCATCTGAAAGCACACAACGCAGTGACCGTCTTTGTTCAGTGGCTCGCCAAAAGCCGCTGCAAGGATGACCGGAGTTCGTGTTACGGTTTATGCTCTTTACCGAGACCAGCAAGGTGTTGTGGATCGTTTGTGGCAAGCACTTAGCGTATTGAGTGTAACCTCTGTTAGATATGGATCCAAGAAAGATGTGTATTGTAGGCTGTTTTTTTCTTATATTGTGACACAAATTATTCTTTTGTGCAAACTAAAATTATATTCCTACCTTTCAAACATGCCCTTGTAACTCATGAAAACATGTTAAATGCTTATAAACATAATTCAGCCAGCAACTCCATCATTGATTTTAACATTTTGGTTCCCATAACCACTTTTAGGGTCCATGGCTAATTGTGGAGTCTTGGATTTGTAGATGGAAGCATTAGATATCTATACCTCCTTTTACTCCCTAGGAGTTAAAGCCAAATCACTGGTATCAAGCACATCCTTACAGTCAAATACTTATTGGATCCACCCGGCGATTTTCAATAGACTTTTACAGCTCCACTCAAGGTTACTGTAAAAGCAAAATGATAAAACAATGTACAAATACATTTTCACATTTTCTTTGCAGGCCATGAGACTGGGAAGTGATAATTTTTTTTTCGTAAAAAAATTACATTGGGCAACAGTCGTCCGATGGCCCAGTATCCACGCAGCCTACACGATCCACACCATCTTCCTATCACATTCGATCAAACTCACGTTAATGAGGTTTTCCGAACATCCCAATATTGAACCATTAACATAAACGGAGTGGATAAGTCGGAGTCGCCCCTAAGTCTTGGCAAAAATGTCCTATTACATGTGCTTCGGGTAAGGCTGCCGTTGATCAATTTACACAATGTATTTGATCACGTGAGCATGGTAGTTGGATGAGTGGGCACCATGCATAACGGGCGACATGGGTTGCTGCCAAGATATGTTGGGAGCAGCATGGGCATGAGAGGTCAGTGCAGCAACATCCACTGCACTGTACTTGCATGCTCCCCGATTTTCAAAACTCGCATTGACCAACATGGTGACAAAGGGCTGTATACAAATACAACCGTGGCTACAAAATACCTCCTTGATGGCAAAGCTACACACAGATGGAATAAACAAAGCATGATGCACATATGATTACGTTTTCCACCTGCTGGTGAGTGTGATGGTGATAACACTGATGGAATAATGGTAAAATTAAAACAATTATTATAGAATAATACTTTCTGGGCGTGTCGTTGTTTTGGAACATCTAATGCTCATCCCACTGTCCCAGGGTGTCGCATGAATTCACGTTGTGCTGAGACTGTCACTGTCCGACTGTGCCGAGATGATTGTAGCGATCATCATGTTCATGACAAAATTACGGTGTTGATGAAGATGGTGGTTTGGTGATGTGGATAAACTAACAAGTAAAGCCCACTGAACTATTAGCTCTTTTTCAGAGGCAACCTGGCCACACATGACAGCCCATCGAGGTGGCTTATATCACCATGTGGGAATTTCTAGTAGCAAAATAATCTAAATGCACATTTCTAAACATGGAGGACAAACTGGAGTTATTCGGGGGAATAAACCACACGACCACAGGAGGAATATATAACTCCAAATTTAGAGGCGTCAGGGTCGGAATCAAACCCATGACCTCCTGTGTGTAAGCAGAACTTCTTTTGCATCATATGTAGCCAACCGTGCTAATACCAGGGGAAAGAAGATAACAGCTCGCCACCACGAGGATAGGTGTGATCCCGCAGACCATCGTCTTGGTAGCAAGAGGTGGCAAATCCAGCCGCCCATTGCCAGTGCTTCGGCATACTTGAATCACTGAGAAATTCACTGCTGATAAAAACATGTTTTTGCTCATCGTCTTTGCCACTTTCCACTGATTGCTAGTTAAGGGCTATTATGGTTGCTGGTTAGTCCTAACTATCCAACAGTGGACAGTGGCAAAAACAAGAAAAACTATTTTTACCAATGTATAAAACCTTATTTGAACTTAGCAGCTCGGATGAGTAAAATGCATGGGTAAACATAGTAGGATCTGTGCCTAATCAGATAAGTTTCCAATGTATATTCTTCTTCTACTGTGCATTAAACAGGTTATAAGGCTGTTCTTGGTAACCGTTTGCGGAATGCCCATAAACACTCACTTTCACACACGTTAAAATGTGTCCAGTAACACCGGATCAAGAGAAAAATTTGAGTTGGCCCTTGATAAAATCAAAGCATTTGCTCACCAAGAATTTGTATGAGCGGCTCAGTTGAATTTATCAGTTCCAAACAATTTGTAACAACTTAATTTTAAATGCTGATCGGTGCTTTTTTTAAGCATCAGATACTCTTCAGGGTTTTATCTAAATTAAATTATACTTATTTTGATACTGAATTTTCCAGTTAAACGTTTTAATGTATACATCTGCAGCGCTCAACAGAAGAGTAATTTCAACAAATAAGAAATGAAATGCGAGCTATTAAATTTTACATAACACACAAATGTTTTAACTTTGAATGAAGATTCTCAAATGGCCATGCTGTCCCAAGTACACCATCTCATGCACATTATTTCACTCATTTTCATCTTTTATCCCCTTTTTCTTCTTCAGTATCTTCCAATTTTAGTAGATGCTTTCCCAATATGAATACAGAATTGAATCGAAGGACGTAACATTTAGGGAGCTTCTCCACTGGTCCTACATTCCAAGAGTTGTGGACCCATGACTGAAGTCTTACATCTACCCATCTAGTGACAAGCCCATACTGGCTCCATGCCCTTAACCCATGCATGCTATGGTTAGGCAGGAACACTTATAAAGCATTTAAACAGTTTAAGAAAATGTGAACCCCCATTAGTTAGGCACACTTTCTCAAAGCCTTTCTTGACATCAAGATACACGCGATGTAATCAAACACAACTTAGTTAAGATAGAAAAAAGAATGTTTAATGATAACCTGAAAAATTACTTAACGTACATTCTACACACATTTGCCAAAAAAACACCGTCTAGAGTATTTTATCAAACTACCAAAAAAATAAAAGGGAAAAGACGGACGAAATTAAAACCACTGATGATCAATATTAAGCAGGTCTTCCAACACTAAAACACCGCTCATTTTCAAAAGCAATAAAACGCAGATTTCCATATATGCGCGAAGACTACGTTATTCTCCGGTTGTTTGGCATAAAGTGGAGCTTGCAAATTATATGGACAGCAGATATAGGATGAGGGGTTGAGCAATGGAACACCAACACCAAAGTCCAAATAATGCACACTGTTATACAGCGGAACTCACAAAGTGGATTTTTTACTTGATACGATCAAAATGCAAATATTTTTTTCATCACGTTCCTACGTTGGGGCTTGACTTTTTCACATTGGTTTCTGTGGAGTGTGGTTTTTATGCTTCTGTCTGGACTTCAGTGGTGTGCACCATCCCTCTAGGCTCTAGTTCAGACTGCCACAAAGATAACTGTTATCTACTTACGATCGTGTAACATATTTAGTTTTTCAAAGTAAACACCAATGTACATTGATAAAAAAATTAAACCCCTCGTGTTTACTTGACTTATAAAAGTCATGGTGGTCTACCGTTAAAACAAACCCAACTTTTTTTAAAGTCCCATTTAAGGAGAGAAAAGGCATGGCCTATTTACCGGAAGATGAAACGGGCTTTGTTTTTAATTACTTCTACATTTTCAAACGCCAGCTCAGCTTCTGCAAGAGGTCACGTATTTCGGTCGAGTTAGACACTAAATGGCCAGGAGTGGGGCTTTTGAGAGTTGTTTGAAAGGCAGCTGTGGGGCACCAGGGCCCAGCTGTCTAGTAGCGGCGCCGCTTGTTAGGACCTTCATAGTCGCCTCCTCCGTACGAGGAGTAGGCGTTGGCCTCACCCGTGGCCATGAAGGCCCTGTTGCCGGCCGTGCCACGGTTCCCAATGCCAGCCCCCTGCTGCTGCTGTTGCTGCTGTTGCTGCTGTTGCTGCTGTTGCTGCTGCTGCCCATAACGATCAGCATACTGCTGGCCGGCATGCCAACAGGTTTGCATGGTTGTCGCGTTTAAGGGACAGCGAAAGAGGGAAAATATGATCAAATTCGAGATGTTGCGTTTGGTAGGAAATTATAGTTGCAAGCAATTAAAAAATGTAGTGGTGACATTAAAAAGTTTCCAGGACCCCAGGATAACCCACCCCCAAATTTTGATTGTCAGATATATACGCAATAGATAATTTAAAAAATCAATTTATCGTAGTCAATACGTTTGTAGGTAGGTTTACAACAATAGTTAAATGTTGAAAATATTAAACAAAAATTATAGTTAAGGTAGTCCGACAAAAGTTTCATAGTTGGCGTATAAATGTTCGTATTTCATCGTGAAATACACAATATCGTTCATAAATTGCAACGGAGCAATTTAGTTAAAATTAAATGTTCAGTGAGGGTCGGATGTCCGTACGAGTGTGTGCGTGATAAAGCACACACATTCAGCCGTTACACCGCCAGTCCAGTGGTACCGGGCAGGAGAGGGGAGAGAAACAGGCGTACACAATACACACCGTTAGACTGCAGCACCCAGAACCACCTGGCACTAGTGAACAAAAATAAAACAATGCTTCACATGTTAACAGGTGGGGATTAAAGCAATGTACTGTCCAAAATGAGGACTTTTGGGCAGCACTAAAGTAAAAAATATATATTAAACCCAAATTTATGTTGAATAAGGCTCAAGTGAAGTGGAAAATCAGTAGTCGTAATTGTTTATAGTTGTATGAACCGTACGGTTGGGGGCGTATCAATACCAGACAGCCAAAGTAACCCAAGAAAACCCAAGACGTGCACTACTGTTTATAATGAAGACCTGAGCTGTCCGCTCTTCCAAATTTACATACACCATGACACGTCTGCTACTAGAGAAATAAATATGTACGATACCGTGTTTTATTACTACTTCACGTAAGCATGCAGTATGTACGTTTGAAATTTATTTTCTCGGCGTGTTGTATACACGAACCGTTCGTGCCACAGCCGTTTCCAGCGCTCGTACAGGAATAAGCAATGTAAGGCAGTAGCTAAATAATTAACAGCAACCAAATGCAGACATGTTTTACATACTTAAAACTTCACAAGGAAAAAGTCCAAAAATCTGTTCATCGTACAACTTTGGACTCTCATATGAAGTTGTATTCCAATTTCAACCAGATACCCAAAGACGTTAAATGTCAATTCAATGTAAATATACTGTCAGTTTGTTCAAATGGTAAAACGCTGTGTCATTTTTAATATCAATTTAAAAGGTCTTCAGTAACAAAACCCAGAATATCATGGTACTTTGGGCACAAAGCATGATGTATACACCACAGCAAACAGCATGGGATAATCTAATTGAGCACAGCCAACCCTCACTAAACAGCCATCACAGTACAATCCATGGAATAGGCAACTCTTTTAGACTAGTCATTGTATATGCACTTGCGCATTGTACAGCTCACATACCATTTCCCTGCACATGGACAGTGGTGATTACCAATATACAATTAAATAATCAACCTTTTTTACGTAAAGAAACTGCATTAAAACAAGGCAGACAATTAATCAAGTCAGCCTCGGACTTTTTTCCCAGTTGTGGTGTTTCACAATAAGCATACTAAGCAATGAATGCTTTGACTGAAATGTAAGGATCCTAATTGTCATTTAACTCTTGGGAGTTTTTATTTAACCGAAAAAAAAACTCTTTTATAAAGCAGTTGTGACGTTTGAGCCATTATCATTTGGAATCATAATAAAATCCAGTTTCCCTATTGAGTCTCAAAAACTTCAGTGATGCCTATCCTGTACGTGCATCACATTAAATGCAAATACGACTACATAACACAACGTATTAATTACTAACATTCCAATCCCGAGTTTCTGAATCTGTAGGTGAGGTGACCACAGGCTGGTGCTGTCATTTAGCAGGGGGAGAGAGGTCACTGATTCGGATCAACTATCGTGACCTAACACTCCAAAACCCTGTGCTAATCAGCATTCCTAAAGTCATCAATTTATCATTTTCCAGCTAAGAATTTAGGCAAACACGTGAAAGAGCTCTAAATCCCCCAATGTAGGCGCACAAACTGAATAGCAATAAAACCAATGACATGAGCTGGTGCCATGTGAATAACAGGCACAGACCACAGATTCATATTTAACTCGTGGGAAGGAAAATATTTTATAATTCAGCCGCTTCGCTACATTGGTACATTCACGTGCAAGGAAAAATTCATTCAAAATGATTCAAGGCTTAAAATTACAATATTTTACAGACAGAAGGCCATGTGGCTTAATGACCAATGATTGAAGTTCAGATCTCAGAATTTTCGAAAAAAAACATTGGTGTGTCCCCGCATCAGGGCACTTAGGGTGGTGCGCCCCCCTACTGTAGCTGAAATGGTCAAAGGATTTCAGAAGCGGTAAAATATCGACCACCCTCAGAGGCAGCTCTACAACACTTGGTTACATTGCTCCAAGAGCGCGCTCAATGGATACCATCATGATGAGACCCGTAGCACAATCTGAGAAAATATATGCATGCCGTAATGATATTCGGACATTTTTAAATGTTTAACTTTATTAATTGAATATTGGCTGTGTCATGGATGTCACCATCTCGTGTCAACCCCAGTTTTACACACATATAGCAAGCTGCATGTGGTGACGAATCTCCCTCTTGGGTCCCCAGAATTAATTCTTAAAAGATGAATTAAATGTCAAGTTATCCATGTTTAAGTTCCGAAGTTGAGAATCCATTGCATCCATTTAAGGAAAAATATCACCTTCAGGTTGACTCCATATACTTAAATGTATATTGCACCGATGATTTGGATATGCATATATCACACGCTAATAAAGATAAATGTAATTGGCTCTCAGATACAAATGGGATCCCTCAATCCTCGAAAGGCTGTTTTGCCAAAATAATGCACATTTCCCTAATCAAGTATGGTGGTATGTATGGCTGTTCCAAAGAAAATCAATGTCAAATTAAGCCTCACTTTCTCCAGAAACAAAATTGAATATTCCACAAAAAAATGAAGTTAATTGTGTTTTGTACAAAGTTAAACGGTAGTGTACAGTTTAAATAATATTCAGTTATCTACTGTCGACCATCATCTACACTTTAGACTGGAGAAACCCTACATTTCCTGTCAATGTAATAGATTAATTAATTGCAAGGAACCAATCTGCCTGTTAATAACATGCCAGCTTCAGTTACCTAGTGCCAAGTAAAAATGAAAAAAAGGTGCACAAGAAATGCATTGTTTACTCTGCATTATTTTAACTACCGTGATGATTAAAAACTTATTAAGGATTTAGTCAGTCACAATAGAGTTGCGAAACATTTATGGTTTCAGATTGAGGCAGCAAATTGGGCACACCTTTTTGAGGTGTGTGACCACACACAAGACATTTTTACAAAGGCACGGTGAATGTTGTCCACATTGGTCGATGGTGGCGTTGTTCCCAAATAAATATACTGTCACAGCAAAGCCGAGGAATTGCATATAAAGCATAAAGTGTTTTTTGCAGGACAAGTTAATGAAACACACTGGGGGGCAAGGACCTATGATCCAATTTCATGGCTGTTGGCAGCTGTGTGTACTCTTCTTCAGCAGTATATATGTAAAAAATACGTGAAGTCAAAAATTGGCAAAGCTTAACATACCTAAACACTTTACGAAAAAGAAACAGCCTTAATATTATCCAAAAAATAATAATTCTGCAATAATCAAGAGCTTACATTAATTGAGATGGTGGTTTTATAGAATGTTTTTAATAGTCAAATTTGATCGTGTTGCAAAAAAAGCCCAAAGACTGCACATTTTAAAACTACCGTCAACCATCAGCATCATATTCAGCCAGAGGCTTGACCTCCTGCTCATCCAATCTAACTGAACCCACACTGATCTGGTTACGTTAACGCGTATACAGTCACATGGACGAAATACATGCCCGCAGGATCCTCCATTCTCCACCCAACAATAGGTTTGTACTGTGATGGCTGAATTCCAAACGCTCCCCGTTTCTTTCACCACTGCTTCATTTTCAAATGTGATAAAACACACGCCGAGTAGGATGCCACCGAGTATGATGCCGACGTGTACATTGAAGGACGTCGTCACACACGTCATTTTGCGGCACATTTCAGCTGTGGTGAATTAAAGTGAACTTAAAAAAAAGAATTTTAAGATTACGTGCTGGTCTTTAAATATCCACGGTGAATGTATATCTGGAACACTGCAGTATTATTTTAAGTGTCAATCTTCAGCATGTATTATTGCAGGATATGCAATGGCACCTGAACAGGTAATAGTGCATACACATTGCAGTGGATCTTCCGTAGTTTGTGCAGTGTGTGCAAAGTGCTGGTGTGGATGCAATGAATACATTACCGTTGCCATGCCGTTGTTGGCCGAGCCCATCATGGGGCTGCCCATCCCTCCGGTCGCTCCTGCCCCCGCCTGGCCCATACTTGCCCCAGCCTGCTGCTGGTAATTCATGCCGAGCATGGCGTTTTGGCCCTGGTTGCCCGTCACAGCCTGCCCATACCCATCTAGACGACACACCGAACACCACACGATGCACACTCCAAAACACCCCGTGCACACCCTTCCCCCGACGCTGCGCGGCGTTAAGGAGGACGGATCGGTTCACGTGGATTCTCACGCTCACGATATGGGCATCGAAATTGTGCGTGCGAGAATAGATTTAAACGTGATGCAAATTATAAGCGAATAGTATGCAAATGTTACATTTAAGCCAATGGAATTGCAAAAACAAAACAATCTGTCAACAATACAAATGAGATGGTAAAAATAAGGCTATAAATGAATATTAACAAATAAATTAATCTCGGTGGGAGTGATGCCTAGGCACGAGTGATTCCTGTGTTATTGGCCAAGCAGGGAGACCCATGCATTTCCTAGAAAACAAAATGAACTGAGAAAAACACCACAGGTTTTAAATGGACATTAAATGGTGGTTACTTTTACATTTCATTAATCTAGTCCATTGTCACTATTTTCCAATATCAATCAATATTCCAGTTCACGTGTTGTGCCACAATGAACCCAATTTTTTCATAATAAATAAATAGAATACTCATTAAAACGGATAGTTCACGGGCTTTATATAACTGAAATGGACTAGTGTAAATGTATTTAAGTACAGGCAGTCCCCAAGAAACGAACGTCCGACTTACGGACATCCTCACTTACGATCGAACCGCCATAAGACGTTATTATTTTTAACCACTGGACTTGTGAATGTTCGGACGTACTCACAAACCGCGGAACTATACATGTGTATTCTCTATATTGGACGAAATGCTGTGCGGTGCTTATCGCCACTTGTGGATCCGATCAAGCAGTGAAAATGTCACATTAACATGACAGTGGCTAATCGAACCATGAGATGACCCACTATTGATTTACCCGAGTGATAGCGATTTCATCCACCATGTACCGATTGGCCAATTAGACCCCGGAGTTCAACAAAAACACCTTCACAACGCAAGTAGAGCATAAAGAGGATGTATAAGGGCACTTGAGCGTTTCTCAAAGCTCCTCGATTAAAAAATTGTTCCCATCTTGCCAGTCTTGGTTTGACTCAGAATGATGGTCGTCATGGTGCAAGGTGAATCCCTCTGTGCGAAATATACAATCACAAAATGACATGAAGCTATTCTAAAACAATGCCCATTTCGCACGATTCATCTGCGGCCAAACTGCAACTATGGTTTATTTGGAAAGATTTAACTTCACTTTGAGCTTCATGTGGCAGACCTAGTGTTGCTGCTGCTGCTCTACCAAGTCTCATAGGGTATCATGACCCTTGATTGCTTGGTTCAATAAACCTCTCTCCGCCTTCTTTTGGCCCCTTGGTTATAGTTAGCCCATCACACAGCCCCATCAGCACTAGTCACTCTTTAGATTTTCTGAACCACAATGCTCGGGATAGTTATTGAGCACATTAGCCAGTGAATCAGAATCTTTATTTAATCATTATCAACGTTTTTGGGTTAGATCGCGTTATTTATAAATGTGTCTTAACCCTCCACCACCCGACACGGCCAATCAGCAAAAAAGTGTCATGTTGACAAAAGACAAATAGTTCACTGCTTTAGCCCACCGGTGTGTTGAAGCGTAAATGTTGTGGTTTCACGCTTCAACACACCGAGCGGTGAACTATTTGTCTTTTGTCAACGTGACACTTTTTTGCTGATTGGCCGTGTCTGGTGGTGGAGGGTTACGACACATTTATGAATAACGCGATCTAACCCAAAAACGTTAATTATAAATAATATTGGTCGCGAAAGCCTACGTGTTAAACTGATCTTTATTTAATACTGGAGGAATCCAATAAGCTATGAAGCTATGTCCAGTAGAGGTGGGTGAGCAAGTTAGTGAGTGGGCCCAGAGCATCTCAATGCAACCCTTTCAGAAAGCACAACGAAGAATCAGTATTTTGAGACTGGAAGAATCAGATGAGCTATGAAGCTGTTTTTTTAAAAGATGTCCAGGATAACATGAATACAAGCAACTGCTCATATCCATCAGCAAATTTGTGCCAGTAGTGGAAATTCCACACCAAATAAATTTTTGACTTTGCATTTGTGCTGTTTCTTAGATGTGGGTGCCAACTGAAAACCTTCCTTTTGTGAGCATTTAGTTGACATGAGAGCTGATGGCTACATGAAGTGGTAAAGTCAAAGCCACCACAGTTTAATGAATGACTGATTCGAATTATTTTACTTTTTAAACAAACATAACTATTACACTCTTTGTAGGGGCTCTTCTATATTGGCAATCATGAGCAAGTGGTGGGGCAATTCCCAGATATCGATCATGGAGGCAAATCTTTCAAAATAACTCAATGTCGACATACACCAGTAGTTCTTGTTTCATCAACCCAAGAGGGATGATGGGTTGAGTGGACGAAGCTCGTCAAATGTGAATTGGAATGTGAGAATGTTGAAAAGGCACCACGTGTTACATTCTATCATTTCTCATTTAAAACGTACAGGTACAATCCCTTGTTAATGCCACTGCTGGCAGGCCAACCACCAGAGCAGGGTTTCCCAAACTCCAGTCCATGCAACCCACCAAGATACGGCTTTCCACGTTTACCAATTTACTCCTCATTCAATTGCAAATTAACCAATTCCACGCTGCACATGCCTGATGATTGTTAAAATGTAATTAATGTGTACACACAGTGAGATCTCAATGGCTCAATTAACCGCAGACAGTGCAAGCTGCTTAACAATTATCGGGTTCGTGCAGCATGGAACGAGTGAATTTGCATTTGAATGAAGGTAAATTGGTAAACACGGAAATACTTAGCTCCGACATGGTGGGTCATAAGGACTGGAGTTTGGAAAACCCTGTGCTCGAGCTCTGGGGAGCATTTGGTCTATACTTCCACGCTGACAGGACTTCTTGGAAGAGCTGGATTTGCTCACACGTAATCCCACTATGCGTGAACAACCAACCGACCATGGTATATCCATTTTAGCCTTCTGGATAAAAAGATGGGAGGAGATTGAAAAACCTTGTCCCATTGTTTTCAAAACTCCGATGCCGGCAGACCAAATCAAGCCGGAAACCTCTGGATTGCAAGTCCAGTGTGCTAACAGTATTTCCCTTCATTTCTCAGTTCAAAATGTGAAGCTTTTTATTACCAAACATTTAATTGTGCGGCAAACCGAGAACCATATTTTTGTCATAATTTCTGATGTGGTTGCAGTTAATCCACAAACAATGTAAACAAAACTAGTTGACATCCAAACAGGAATCAAACGAGTACCTGTTCCAATTAATAAAATACTCTCCCACAATTTGAATAGAAACGCATATACTTGGATCCAATAAGCAACCTATGTCTCGTAATCAGTATTTGGTCATTGATAGTAAAAGACTGGCAACCAGTGAAATTGAGAATACTTTGATGGCGTACGAGTTAAGTTGCAAATGAGGGTTCATGCAAAGATACATTTTTGACCAGCAAACCAACCTTCATGACAGAGCAGGCAATGGGTTACAAAAGCAAGAAAACTTTCTCAAGTACACATCATGAACCAGTGAATAAATCTAGCACCCACAATAGCTCAGTGGCTGTATCCACAATTGAACTGTAAAGATAAAGCAATTGGACCTTCCAACAATGAAGACAATTCTCAATACTTGAAAAATTAATGTTGGTACTCACATAATCCATGCTCCCAAAAAATGTAACGTTTTGTTCATTGTTAGCTGAGGGTTATTTTTAGAGACATGTAATCCATAATGCCAAATCGTTTTTTTTACAGAGGTCATGTATTATATACTAAACCACTTGGGGTTGATGCCAGATATTGTCTGATCATTAGATTTCAGGTGCCAGGTTTGAACCTGTTTAGTACTTAAATGGGCAAGTGTCTGGACCACTGCTGTTTTATGTCCGGGCTACTAGATGGCCAGGAAATGGCAATACAGCACTTGATTGAACCCATATATGCATATGTTTGATTGTTGTCCCTATGTGTATAGGGGTTCCTCTGGTTACTCTACTTTCCTCCCAAAAGTCAAGCACGCATGAATGGAATTAGCCAAACATCCCAATTCAGAACCTTTCTAAGACTTCACTCAGTGGAGCTTTCTTGGGTTGAGTCATAGATGTGCTTGCGATAACTTTAATGTGTTTGAATGCAGTATCAAGTATGAGCCAATAAAGTTCGGCAGTGGGGCCAAAATTAAAACCATACAGCCACACCCCAAAGTAACAACCACCGACCACAGCATGCATGGCACGCCACTGAACAGGCCAAAATGCACACGAATGCTTTGTGTGTCTGAGCAGAAAATGAATCTGGACATTGCATACATTGTCAATGACTACTTTCACGATGCAGCTCATCATTGTGCACAATTAGGTTGTGCGAGACCAATGCCCCATACAATGACAAACCATCACAACATATCAACCACGTCAAGTTCTAAAAACCAACCTGGAGTTTTTTGTTTGCACACAAATTTTCTCTTTGCGAGCAGTTAATATTACTTTTCCCATTTAATTTAGAATGTAACTTATTTTGAAGTCTCAGCATGGATAAAGTGTAGTTCTACTGTAGTTCACACTTTGTATAGTAGCCCTTAATACATACAGCAAATACACTGAGCTTGTCAACCCTTTAGTGTACACCATTATGCACCGGTTTTGAAAATGTGGCTTACAAGCAATATCTGCACGATCCAGTCAAACTGAAATCTGAGCTGTTGCTTGCATCACCCCATGTCAGCAACACGCATCATGTGCATTTCAAGCTACCCTGTGTTAAGACACAAAACACGTGGAGGACTTGTGCTTGTGAGAAGATAGAACATTTCCAAAAATAAGGATATCCCCCTGAAATCTCACAAAATATGACCAGTTCATATTTGGTAATCAACAGAAATTCTATATTTTGATATAAATATTGTAAAAACTGGCACCCTTAAAGCCAGGTAGTCACTTTTATGTCACATCTTTTCAACATTATCAATGTACTAAAATGTGTACAGCTGCATACCTGTTGCTCACAACTGTTCCTTCACAAAAGCATATTTTTTTCAGAGCAGTGTAACAAATGCACACCCCCTCAAAACACCTCATTGTATATTAAGTCACACAATTAGAGGAATATGTAAAAAAACCCAAACCGTGCATATGGGATAACTTTATATTTTGCCTACTGCTAAGAGTTACTTAATCATTGAAAAACAATAAAGTCTCATTTGGTAGGGCACAACGAATGTTGGAGACTGATGGAGGCAAACCACAGGCAGGGCTTACCAACAATAGACTCTAAGCTTTCCCACATTCCTTTTGGAGCTGCCAAATAGCTATACTGTCGTAATGCACTGCATAATGGTCCAAATTAGGGGTGCCAAAGTGGCGAGAAATTAACTACCTCTCCTTGTATGCAGCAGGTTGTGGGTTCGATCCCGATCCTGACGCCTGTATATTTGTAGCTTGCATGTTCTCGCCATGGTCGCGTGGATTTTTCTCCGGGGAAATTCCAGTTTCTCCCTCCACATTTAGAATAAACATGCGTTTAAGAGTATCTGGCTGCTAGAAATTTCCACATAAGCCACTTCGTTGAGCTATCGTTTGTGGCCAGGTGCCTTCAGTTGGCTTTACCTGGTATAATTAAAATAATATATAGTTTACATGACAACTTCTGCAAATTACTCTAATAGCATTACACATAGCAATCATCGCCCCCTACTGACAGGCATGCCCACTTGCACAGCAACAGCTACCGCTGAGGTCCCCTTCAAACGTTCGATATGAGATGTGATGCAAGGCGCTTTGAGTTGCTGAAGCATTTGAGAGCAGCATACAACAAATGCAATATATTTTCATTAAATATGACCCTGTCATAGACAATATGCCTCTTCAAAAACACACTTCAGCGTGCCAATTAAAACATAAAACTATTGTGAATTTCCGATTATGGTGTTAAGTCATTTCAAATATTTATAACTGAAATTACATTTATGCTCGCTTGCATAGCTATTTGGGAACACGTGTAAGAGCTTCTTGGCACGTGTGTCACACTTAAACCATGGTACAGCCAGAGCAACAAGAAGAATGTTTACTTTTGGAACACTATACCATGTCCATTCCCAATTGTGCTATTCTCAATTTGATAGGTAATGACATCATTCAAATTACAGAATCTATTTTTGGAACATAAGTTCATGAGCAAAACTATATTTCAAACTCAATTTAGTCCCATTATCCAATATTCTCCCTGGTATTAAGCCAGCAGATTAATAACACGTTTAAGTTTTTTTAAACAAATACCTACAATTCAGCAATTGTAATAGAAAGCAAAATCATCAAGTGCAGATGACGATAGCCTACAGCCAAGTTTATGCATAAACACTCGTGAATCCAGGAATCTCGCAACCTGCTAAAGTCCTATGCAAGGTTAATTGAATTTCACTCCTGCAATGTGTTCTGTTCACATTTTTCCACAAAGCTTGGTTGGCGATGTCTGACAAAACTTTATTTCATTTGGCCGACTATAATAATTGTGCTCGGCTTTTTCCAATCACAAAATAGATTATCTGTTATATGCTGGCCTTAAAAGACTTTGAACAAATTCTTACAAGGTTATCCACTAGAATGCCTCATTAAAAGCATCTAATTTATTTAATGACCTGCATTTCCAACAAATTAGGACATGGATATGCGTGTCCAGTGGAGTAGTACAAGCGTGTATTTAAGAGCACAGCGTCCCGTGTCTGGACTCTCACTCACCTGTCATGGACATGTTGCTGCGGGCCCCCAAATCAGTCATACGCATCTCGCCTTCTCTCTGTAAATGAAAATCAATTCATAGGCTCATTCACCACCTCCAAAGGGTTGAAATGGAGTCTTCCTTTTGTAAAAATCGCATCTAAAAACAACTGTTAAAGGCATCTTATACTTTACATGAAGCATTATTCAGTTTTAGGTAGAGTATTGTTTTTCTAGGCTAGAAATGTAAAAATCCACCTCAGATAATGATGCAAAATGTCCAATTGTGGAAGTTAATGGGAGAAAAGATAGGTAAAAATAATAAATGCACTGCCATAACAAAATAACACTACAAAAGGACATGCATCACGCTATTATAAAAATGAACCAACATGGACATTATCCTTGGATATGAAACGCATGTCTACACATTGACAAAAACTCAAATTGAAAGTCTGAAATGACTTTCATCTAAACCAATAAAATCAGCCTAACACCCCTTGCGCTTTTGTCTGTTTGGCAATAGATGCTTGTATTCAACCCACATTTTTTGCGGCAACCTTCCACTCAAACAAGCAAACCCTACTCGGTGCACAGCACACTAGCCCGTGCCCAGTCTAGTGTTTTGCCAGTGATGTGTGCATGTGTATTTTCACTGCATGCAGAGCATATTTTTTGTCACTCTTTGATCTAATAGAAGTCACCTTGACTAAATTTGTATTCTTAAAATTGAGAACTTGATACCCAAACCCCATATTTCCCATACAAGTGGGCACCCCCACGCACTGTTCACAGTTCAAGTTTTCCATCACTGCCATTTTGTAGACAGCTCAAATATACCATAAAAAAACACAAACATTCACCGATGACAAAACATCTTTGAGATGCAAATAAAATAAGCAACACCGACATTTTTAAGTGCAAAAACCTGCCCCTAGTTTCAAAGACAGCTTGAGAGAAGACGATTATAAACAAAGCTTTTCCACGACAGGCAAAATCTGAAAAATATTAACTCAGACTTGTAGATTTGCTGCACAAGATCTGATGGGAAACCGTTTCATGTTTAATACAACTAAAAAAAAATATATAAAATGTGTACATCTGTATTCACAAATAGAGCTGTCTATCTTATTCAATAGTGTGTGTATGCATTAAAGGAAATTAAGGGCCTGTGTTTACAGTGCGTGAAAATGAAGGGGTGGCGCAGAATTTAGCAAAGCACGCTATGGGTAACTTGACTAATGAAGTTGGATTCTTGACCACAGTGAACAGTATCAGAACTGGTCATTTTCCACCACCCACCCCCTTTCCAATAAAACCAACTTGATGAAATATGAGCAAACAACACCTAAGACTGACATGGCATGGGGAGGTCTTAATCTAGCAGTGGATTGACAAAAGACTGAACATTATGAGACAGCAGTAATCATACATCTGCCAGTGTAAAAAAATGCACTTCATTATAAACACTTGGTAACTCTTTGTATTACAAATATTGAGGGGAAAGAGGATTGATTACACTGTGTAACAAATGTTTTTTTGTTCCTGGGTAGTAAGTGTTATTTCCTAATTGCTTATGCCTCAAAAGTACAGAAAATGGCTATTGTTCCCCACAAACTTTGCTTTTGTGACCAGGACAGTGATATTTTGAAGTTTACATTTTTCCATAACATTCCAGATAGATTCAGTGCTGAGTAAACTTGGAGTAACTAACTTCTAGAATGTTCTAGAACTTTCCAGTAATATAAATAGTAGTACACATACAGGGGCCTTAAGCCCACCAGTTCAGTTTAGTTCCAGCTGCCTAAGTGGATACATATCTGCATTGTTCTGAGATGGCATCAAGAGGCTACAAGAATCCCGGCAGATGAATTTTTCTATGTCTGCGGCCAATTTATCGAGACATGAGCGAAAAAGTACTCTGTGGAAGCATCTGCGGAGATGTGCGAGGCCTACAAGGCATATTTCGGCATGCCTGTCGGGGATCAAGACAAACCCTAGGCACCTAATTTCACCTGCAAGCAATGCAAAAAAACTGGAAGGTAAGATGGACAATTGTTGCTCGGAATTTTATGGTACAAATTTTGTTTAAAAAAAAATTTCATTGTAAAAGTTTTTTATTTTAAAATGGTTTACAATTTTCAATGTTATTGAAAACATACATGAAAAATGTTGCGAGAATCTCTTACACATTAGTCATGGGTGAAATAATGTATTTTTGTAGGATGGTACAGAGGGGAAAAGAGAGCCATGAAGTTCACTATCCAAAGAATTTGACAGGAACCCACTGACCACTCAAGCAAATGCGACTTCTGCATGGTGGACCATTCCAAACGTCGGACTGGCAAGAATGCACCTATCACGTATCTGGACCTTCCTTCATCGATCGCCCCGGTGCCACACTGCCATGAGCTCCCCGTACCCACTCCTCCGGATAGAGAGCAGTCGTCTTTAGAAGAGAGCAGAGAGCGAGGAAGAAGTTGTAGATCCAGATGACAATTTCAGAGGTGGAGCTGAGGAGAGAAATCTATACTACCCCAACCAAAAAGACCTCAACGATTTGTTTAGAGATCTTGGTCTCACCAAGTCCAATGCAGAGCTTTTGAGGTCTAGGATCAAGCAGTGGAACTTGTTGGATAAAAGTGTGCAAGTTGCAGATCAGAGGAAGCGTCACCAACCTTTTTGCAGCTTCTTTACCCATCAAGATGGGCTCTGCTTCTGCCACAATGTGACCAGTCTGTTCGAGGCAATCGGAATCGCCTGTAACCAGAATGAGTGGCACCTCTTCATTGACAGCTCATCCAGGAGCCTCAAAGCCGTGCTGCTCCATAATCTTAACAAGTAGCCGTCTCTTCCCCTGGCTCACTCGGTGCACCCCAAAGAGGATTACACCAGCATCAAGACCTTGCTGGACGTCTTGAAGTATGACGAGTACGGCTGGGAGGTCAGACTTCAAAATGGTGACATTCTTGATGGGTCTCCAAGGCAGTTTTACCGAGTTTCCTCTGCTATCTTTGCCTTTGGGACAGCAGGGACGCCAAGGCGCACTACCACAGGCGGGACTGGCCACAGCGGACCGAGTTCTCTGTGGGGAGGAACAACGTCAAATGGGAGCCACTGGTGGACCCCCGGAAGGTGCTGATGCCACCACTGCACATCAAATTGGGCCTTATAAAACAGTCGGTGCTGTAGATAAGGAGTCGGCAGCCTTCAAGTACCTTCAAGACTTCTTCCCTAAGCTAAGGCAAAGGTCAAAGCCGGTGTCTTCATTAGACCATAGATAAAGAAGATCATGGAGTGCAATGAATTCCCCAAAAAGCTCACTAGTAAGGAGAAAGCGGCTTGGAACAGCTTTGTCGCAGTGGTTCGTGGCTTCCTGGGCAATCACAAGGTCGAAAACTGTGGAGCTGGTTAAGACTATGGTGAAGAACTACAGCACAATGGGCTGCAGAATGTCGCTCAAAGTCCATATCCTTGATGCTCATCTTGATAAATTCAAGGAGTACATGGGAGCGTACTAGGAGAAGCAAGGCGAGCGCTTCCACCAGGATACAGTGATACCTCGGTTCACGAACTTAATTCGTGAACCGACTCTGGTCGCGAACCGAATTGGTCGTGAACCGAGGCACATTTTCCCATAGGGTTCAATGTAAATCCGGTTAATCCGTTCTGACCTTTATTTTGGTTTTTGAAGCACAAAAATATGAAACAAATTACAATACACATTAGTACTGTACAGTATAGTAATGTATAAAGAGATAACACTAACCTTGCTTGAGATGACTTCAGTAAGCACTCAAACGGGTGAACTGTACAATACAGTAAGTACAGTATTGTACAGTACAGTAGTACAGTACAGTACTGTACGTGCTAAAAAGCACACCAAAAAGCAAAAAGTCACTGAAAGTGTCTTCACAGTACTCATAGTACTTCTTTCTGTCTCTTCTTCTCTCCACGATCTACCTACAGGAAGTCACGACCATGTGACAGCCTGGAAATAGCATTAAAATGGCCGCGGCTCCTGTTCGTGAACCGAAGCAGAGTTCGTGAACCGGAGCATATTTTTAAGAACTTTTCTGTTCGTGAACCGAGTTGTTCGTGAACAGAAGCGTTCGTGAACCGAGGTATCACTGTATACTGGACTTTGAATGCCGCTACCAAGGACAGTATGAGAACATGATGGGAGACTATATTTGGGGGCTGATTCGTGAAAGTGATTTACAGTATAATCGTAAATCTTGAAAAACTACTCACTTCTAAATCTTTTGTCATCATTTTTGTATTACTTTAGTATAAATAAATGTTAATTTTGATTTATATGGTTTGTTTTTCTGACTATGTGAATGAAAAGACACAAATTCGCCTGTTTTCTCATTGAAAAGAGGTCAATATCAAAATATAATTGTCCTGGTCACAAAAGAAAGGGTTGTGGGGAATAATAGCCATTTTATATACTTTTTAGGCATAAGCAACTACGAAATAACACTTACTACCCAGGAACAAAAATTAGGTTAGTGTTATAGAAAGAAAATAATAATGCTAAAATATGAATTAACGCAAAACAATGTCATCACTCTTTTGGGTAATTATTCAATGCACTGTGTGCTTAGTTTGTTGTCCTTCCCCCACACCTCGGATTAGCACGGATGCCTATGTACGGTGTGAAAAAAGTTCCAAGTACATCTCTTCAAAACCATAACTGTATTCAGAAATCCAATTAGCAGTGCTCACCAAACATTAGTGCACCAAGTCCAAGTTGTATCCTTGCCAATCTCTGTTAAATCCAGAATTTGGGTGACACCAAACAGTGGCAATTCCCAGCTCATCGGTCTGAACCAGTTTTGGCAATGAATAACCAACATTGACTTTACACAAACATCTAAAGTCAAAGTGATTCAATACTCAAATGAGCATTGAGGTGGTGCTCAATTCCAATTTACAGTCCTCGGCCAGTGATATAAATTCTACATTTCTATGACGGGGGCAAGTATATCCATAAAACCACTGGCGACTTCATCATAAGGTGATACTATTAACCCCGGAAGGATGGGCAAAGTAAAACCCCAACCCAGATTTGAGCTCGCAACCAACCTTCCCCGACTGCAAACCAATCACTAGTGCTCAGCCACTTGGCTGGAATAACAGTCCTAATTGGTATTTGTTGCACAGGCAGTCTCTTTGCTAAGTGAGAAGCATGATTAGCAATGGCTTCAAGTTAACACCTATGACATAAACCAAATTGTTCTTAAATAATTTATATAGGAACAAGCTGTGCAGGACTTTCAAAGCCAAAACATCTGAAACCTGGTCACTAACCTAGACATCTCCCATGTGTACACACAGCTCTGGGATAAACTTTTGAGTATCTACCTGCTGTGCAATGGTCCAGCTTTGGGTGTCTAACTGCAGCACAAGAAACATGAAGCATGCCACGCGAAGTGCCGACATCACAAGTCACAACGTTATTAAGAGGGCAGGGAGGAGGCATGTGGCGTTTGACATCATAAAATTATGTCAAGTTGAACGATGTCACACAATGACATAATTTGCATTACGAGGTTTCATTGACATCAATAATATCGCCAAGTATAGCAACCCTTTGTTCAATTTGCCTGGTTTTCGGTTGGGGGTACAACTTTTTCCTAAAATGCTGCCTTCATTGGATAATTATAATAAGTAACCATTACAGAATGCTAGAGAGCAATTGCATTCACACTTTCAATCTTAGTGTCAATATTGAACAATTGCTTAAATCAAATGGTATGCTCATCTTCTACTTCATGCATGATGTGATGCGAAGTAGGTTATCAATCCAATCGCTGCAAAATAACTGAATATCCATTTTGTATTTATGTTGAACTTCTTTCGCACCATACGTAGTCAACCGTGCTAATCAGTCACGACAAGTTAAGCACTTGAGCATTATCAATCCTAACACAATGGACCTTACAAATCACCGATCTTCAAAATACTCATCAGCTTCCGTCAATATTAAGATGACAGAATTAGTTACAATTCGTCAGCTTTACAGCCTACTCCTGAAACAATCACCACAATAGCTCCTGCCAGTTACTGTGCAGCACTTGACTAATTTCAATCACTCTGCTGGGAGGGGAATTCTTTCACCTCCTTAACCCCTCCCACAAGAGCAAGCAAAACAAGTGCTTAAAACTTCCAATGGTCTGTGATGTCCCGGACCACAGTAAAGAAGTTTCCGTACCCAATGTGAACAAAAAGTAGAACTTGCAAAACATCATCAACGCAGTGGTGAGGTGTACCACCAAATTGTTTGCAGCAGTTAGGTATTTGCAAACGCATGCATGTTGTATGCGTGTACACCCATAAACGCATGTGCGCATGCATTAAACTCCACGATGCACAAAATGTGCACAAGAACCTTATTTTCTTCATGACTCGCATATACCACGATGATTCAGGCTGACCTTTGCAGAAAATAGCATGGCCGAACGAGATTGATGATAACCATTACAGATAATGACATTTATACTATATTACGTATATTTCAAGTTTTTTTTTCTCTTCTTAATAAGCTTCTTAATGAACTTCATGCGTTTAACATGTCAGTGCACCTGAAGCTGTTACTGGTAGGAATTTAATCAACTGTCACTTGGTTAGGTGACATTCACAATTTACCTGCAATAATCATGGGTCACTGGCCATTTTCTGTCACAGTAAACCGCAAAAATTGTGGCTAGCCTTAGGTAAAGTTATTCACAATGTAATAACTTTCTCACAGATACCCGAAGCATTATGGTATTGTTACATACTTGCATCACTCTTCATCAATGCCCCTTAGATATGGTACTATTTATTTACCATGAGGGCTATGACCTGAGGAATATTTTAGGTAACATGCCATCGCTGAGATGTGTAAGAGATATGCAGCTCAAACATTAAGGATGCGCACAACCTCGTGCACCCACATAATACATTAATAATAGACCTGTTTAAATTAAATGTCCCACAAAGTAAAGTTGGGAACAAAAGTAATACAGCATTGAAGTTCCAAAGAGTGTTTGCATATTTGAGGTGATGTTTAGTATCCCATGAGAATGCAGTGTGATGGCGTCCAACACAGCAATCTTAGGTTCTTAATAGCCACAGCCTGATGATGTGGAGCCCAACATTACGTGCCTGGGAACTATGTAGCTGGTGCTGGAGCATTCCATAACCTTCAGTGAAAATGGACTTATCATCCTGTGAGAAAACAATCATCCAAGTTAGATTTTAGGCATGTCTCTCAACAATGTTCCATGTGCTGTAAACAGCGACACATTTTCTACAAGTGTTCTCACCAGAATGGGTCTGAAAAAGGAATTCTTCTCAGCTCTACATTTTCATGTGCAAAACGATTTGCTAGGAATGCATTTGTGGTATTCACTGTGAGTACAGATTTGCGTTAATTAATTTCACGATATGCACATGTGTATGCTCGTGACGACCAATACTTGGATAAGAAATATATGCCAGAGAAGCTGTACACATTCTTAACCGAGGATATTTTGGTTACTCATGTACAGGCTTTGGTAAATATGCAACTCAAGCCGATGTCAACAATATGCTGCCAATCGACACTTAATTTCCATATTGTAAATTAGGTATAGATACCATTATATACACAAACTACATCTATGGATTATTCTATATAACGTGTATTAATATTGATATTTACACCCGTTTAAAATTGTAAAGGCAATCAGTCATATAAAAATTACACCTTTTCAAGGATTCAAATTCCTATTTAAATAATTATATATTACACAATATTACTGCATGATTTAGTTAATTCATTTACAGGGTATCAAAGTTTGGAGTTGTTTCTTACGTGACTATAAAAAAAGCCACCTTGCAGTGTTTATGTTCCAAATATTGGCAACAATAAATTAATTCTACTAAATTTCAATGAACTAAACACATTAGCTCGAACAATATAGATAATCAAACCAACTTTTGACTGAGTGCACTCTTTCTGAAGTGAACAGGCTGAATGCAACAGTAGACATTGCCAATTACGCAAGGAGCACCTTCTGGTCTCTACATGATCAGCACTGGAATGGGGTAAATTCCAGCGCTGGCATTCACAGGCTGACACATACAAACAGAAATCAGAAAATTATGAAAAGTTTACAAACTCCACAGGCAGAATATTAAATTGTCAAAAAAACCCTTGTAGCAAATCAGTAATTCTTCAATTTAAATTTAGTTCATGAACATTGTTATATTATGAAAGCAAATCATTTTCATTAAAAGTGATTAAAGGGAAAAACAACCATTTGATGCACGTGTGCAAAGCAAATCTGTACCAAACTAAAGAATGCTGGTCCCTTAAGACCCTATTCCTGGTGAGAAGTGATATTTATGTGATTATAAACAGAACATGCATTGCAACATCAATTGTCATTGGCACTGGAAGAATTAAACGAATGCCAATACGGAGTCACCGAGAGCCCAGCCTTGGCTCTTGCATGGGTCGGCAAGCGACCTGGGTACTCACGGCGCCCTCCATGTAGTTCATGCGGTAGCTATCCTGCTGGCGACGGAGCATTTCCTCCTGTTCGCGCTGGCGCCGGATCATCTCCTCCTCGCGCCGCCTGCGTTCCTCCTCGTGTCTGCGAGTGCACACGGCATATTCACAGCTGAAATTCCACCCTCTCAAACATCTACATTAACAACATACCAATGTGCCCAGTGGAACATTTTCTTTCATTTTGACAATTACAAATGGGCAGTAAAAGTTAAACGAAAAAGTTTAAGCGTACACACAAAAAATTGAGAGATCCAAGCGGGAATTACATTGAGACAAAGCAGATTGCATGGAACAAACACCTTCACACCCTACATACAATAGAGTGAGTAGTATATCGTGACTATAGTCATACCTGACTCTACAGTAGTATATGGCTCTACAGTAGCATCTACCGACTCTATAGTAGTAACTACTAACGCTACAGTAGTATCTACTGACTGCAGCAGTATTTACTGACCATAGTGGTATCTACTGACTGCAGTAGTATCAACCAACTCTACAGTAGCAAATAGACTCTACTGAATCTATAGTAGTATCTATTTACTCGAAAGTAGTATCTACTGACTCGTGGCATCTACCTACTCTACAGTAGTATCTACCTACTCTATAGCAGTTAATTACTAATTTAATAGAGTACCATGGTGAGGCCTAGTTCCGTGCAGAGCCCCCGACCTTGCCTAGATTGCCCAGCCGGCTGAGGTGGCACCTTGGCAGGCTGAGGCTGGGCTGCAACCCCCCCACAATCCCCCTGCCCACTCTACAGTAGTATCTACGGACTATGGTAGTAGCATCTACCAACTCTATAGTAGTAACTGCAGATTGGGGTGGGGGGGGACATCACACTGTGAAGAATTGACCTTAGCATTGTGTATTGTTTTGCATTTTTAACACGAATGATCATTTTTCCACGCCCCCACCGATCGCGTGTGGGTTGCTAAGGCAACCACGGGTCAGCGTTCTCGCGCATGCGCAGATGTGTACTTTAGCGAGCGCCCAGCATTGTAAAATAATAATTAATAGTAATACATTGTTAATTTAACTACTTCAAAGTTGACGGATGTGAAATACGAATAGCACTGGCTCACCCCCGGGCTTATCGCGTAGTATCTGGGTACTTTTTTGAAACGTAAACCCCACAGTTTGTGAGTTAAAAGTGTCACAAGGTGCGTTCACACACAGATAGACAGACAAAAAGACGTATGTAGGTAAGACTAGCAGGAAGTACCCGGCGTTGCCCGGGCAAAAAATAGATTTCAAAACGTTTCTTAAAAACCTTATACATACACAGATACTAAGGTATTATGAAAGCCCGGTGGGCCGTTTGTCCATTTCTCCACCAACAAAATTATAAGAGGCTTGCACAAGTCAAAAAAGTTATGGAAAGTGGGGGGTAAATAGTTAATCCAAAAGGTTTCCGAAAATTGTCGACCCCCCACCTCAAAAAATATCTTTACCCCCGCGTAGGTATATATACCTACACACCCTACATACAACAGAGTAAGTTGTATCCATTGATTCTGTAGTTGTATCTACTGACTGTACAGTAGTATCAACTGAGCCAGTAGTAGCTACTGACTGTATAGTAGTATTTACTGACTGTAGCAGTATTTACTGATCGTAGTGGTATATACTGACTGTTTGAGTATCTACTAACTCTATATAGCAGTATCTACCAACTTGATAGCAGTATCTACTATCACTACAGCAGTGCATACTGACTGTGGTGGTTACTGCTATGATTACAGCAGTGCATACCGACTGTGGTGGTACCTGCTATCACTACAGCAGTGCATGCTGACTGTGGTGGTACCTGCTATGATTACAGCAGTAAATAATGTGGTTGTACCTGCTTTCACTACAGCAATGCATACTCACTGTGGTGGTACCTGCTATGTTTACAGTAGTGCATACCGAATGTGGAGGTACCTGCTATCACTACAGCAGTGCATACTAACTGTGGTGGTACCTGCTATGATTACAGCAGTGCATACCGACTGTGGTGGTACCTGCTATGATTACAGCAGTGCATACTGTGGTGGTACCTGCTTTCACTACAGCAGTGCATACCGTGGTGGTACCTATGATTACATTAGTGCATACTGGGGTGGTACCTACTTTCAGAACAGTAGAGCCTACTGTGTCGTGGTACCTGCTTTGACTACAGCAGTGCATACCGACTGTGGTACCTGCTGTTTACAGCAGTGCATACTGACTGTGGTGGTACCTGCTTTCGCTACAGCAGTGCATACTAACTATGGTGGTACCTGCTATGATTACAGCAGTGCATACCGACTGTGGTGGTACCTGCTATGATTACAGCAGTGCATACCGACCGTGGTGGTACCTGCTATCACAGCAGTGCATACTGAGTGTGGTGGTACGTGCTTAAACTACAGCATTGCATACCAACTTTGGTGGTACCTGCTATCACTACAGCAGTGCATACCGACTATGGTGGAATCCTGATACGACTACAGCATTGCATACTGTGGTGGTACCTATTATTACAGCAGTGCATACTGTGGTGATACCTGCTTTCACTAAAGCAATGCATACCGACTGTGGTAGTACCTGCTATCACAGCAGTGCATACCGAATGTGGTGGTACCTGCTATCACTACAATAGTACATGCTGACTATCTTATATATAAAAAAGGGAAATTTGTGAATGTGTGTCTGTTCGAAATGTTTAGCATACTTGCCGACATGCAACCAACTTATATTAAACGGGAATAGGCCGATTCTAAAGAAATCTACAACCTGCGATTCCTTTGCACGATTTAAAGAATCGAATCGTGGCGCACCTGGGTTTTATTTTATTTTTAATCAATGAGTTTTCTTTTCCTTTAAAGTTTTCAGGCATTTTAAAACATTTTCCCCCCGGGGCAACGCCAGGTATTTCCCGTTAGTAGCAGTATATATCGACTCTATAGCACAAAGTACTCGCCTAACAAGAGTGCCGTGCAGAGCCCCCGGCCTCGCCTAGATTGCCCAGCCGGCTGAGGCAGGACCGCTACCCCCCCCCGCTACAATAATCCTGTATAAGCGCTATAAAATTAGTATCTAACGACCCTATAATAGTATGGGGTGGGGGAGAGAAGAGGACGTGACACTGATGAATTTACCTCAGCGTTGCGTGTACATTTTTTTGCATTTTGAACGCGAATGAGAAATCCCCCCCCCCTCCACCGATGGCGTGCGTTGCCAGGGGCAACTCCTGTCAGCGATTCACGCATGCGCAATAGCGTGCTTTGTTCCGCGCTGGGCGGCAAAAGTAAATAATGAAATTAAGAGAAATCGCACTAAAACGTGAATTTAACTACTTGAAAGTTTACGGATTGGACAACGGAATAGCCTATTCCCACCGCGGGGCTAGGGGCGTGCCGCCCGGCAAATTTTTTTCTACGTAAACCCGACCGTCTGAGAGCAAAATTCCCCGAGCGTGTGTGCGCAGACGGACAGAGGGGACAGACCGACAAAGAATGCCTTTTATAGGTAAGATAAACATTTAAGACATTTAATTTCATCCTAATATGCAACGTCATTCTATTTTTCCATCTCAACAAAATTTGAATTGTATTTTAAGTCAAGCACAGTAAAACATCTCAAAGGCAGATTTGAATAAGCTAAAATTGGGGGTCATCCGGAAAGATTCCCAAAAAGTGAAATGAAGGAGCCAATTGGAAAACTGTTTGCATGATAATAACTAAAATGCAGACTTGCAATTTTTAAATAATAATAATAACTTGATACAATAATGTCTTAAGAATCTGTTACCTTGGACGTCACATGCTCCATTAATGTTCTTTTTCACATTTATTTTACGAACACAACTAAGACTTAAAGCTCATGAGAAAATTCATTCAGACTTCCACATTTAGTGAACCTCACCCTTTATTCTCTGCTGCAGTGAGAAAGTGATTAAACTGTATATAAATTAATTTATATCCAGTGAACCCAAGAAACTTGGCCCATAAGAAATACCACTAGACAATGGTGGTTCCCTTCAAGCATCTAGGTATAAAATGTTAAGTCCTTAATTTGTAAAATATGGACTATATTTGCAAAACAGATGATACAGAGGATTTGATTTTGTGTGATATCACGGAAAAAGCTACTTTTTGCTGTAAAAGGCATTTTACTTAATTTTTTTGCACTAGAACCCATAAGCTATTGCTGTTTTGTTTAAATCGGTGTTTATGTTGCGCAAAAACTTTTTTTTAAGGGCTCGCTTGGAAAAGATGGATTGTCTCAATGGGCTCCTACCTGATCTTAAAAAATGTAATGTTTCACAGGAGCCCAGCAAGCACACGCTGATCAGTGCGTCAATGCAATACAAATACAATGCAAGGGAGAATTATTAAATGTACGAATACCTTCTAACGTTTCTTTTGCAAGAGACATGGGTAAGAAGTAACGTGTTAAATTAAACGATTATGTTGACTGAAACAGGTTTGTAAACTGACCTCATCTCAATTTCCTTGCGCTTCTGGAGCTCCTGGTTTCTCAGTTCCTCCAAGCGCCTCAACTCCTCCTGACGCCGCAACAACTCTGAAAGAAATCACGGATTTCAGGACATCACCCTTGTTAAATACCTCCGACAGCTTTCCATAAAGGCAACCCAACACTTTAAGAATTTAAATGATAGGCACATAGCTTGTGCGTCCTTATTCTTTAGTTGATCAGGACCAAATTTTTGTTACCCAAATCAAGAATTGTGTTCAAGTCAGTCGTGATTGAGTGACTTATCTGCACATTGGGAAGATAAAATGTCTATTACATTCAGCTTGTCGTTTAAACGAGCATGATGAATGTAGCGTACAAACTGAACAAACGTTGGACATACAACTTACAGTAAAGAAATGTAAACTGGATGTCCGGTAATTTATATATCTGTTAGAACTGTAAAACGACATGAACGTGAGGTGCAAAGGTCACCTTGGCGCATGAGCATGGCCTGGTGCTCGTGAGAAGCTGCCTCCATCTCAGCATCCAGTTTCTCACGAGCCTCCCTCATGTTCTTTTCCACCTGGTCCCTCTGTTGACGCTCCATCTCATCGAGAGACTTCCACCGTGTTGAAAACTCGCACTCAAATGAGCCAGGCTGCGCAAAGCGAGGTGGCTGCTCCCGTTCCCTGCAACAACCGCACATCAGAGCAATCCTATGAAGACAAAAGCTTCCAAATGTTGCACTTAATGTGTAACAAGCAAATAAAAACATTGTAGAGAAAACATTAACAAATACTATTATTCACTCGAATGTATTCCTGATCACCCATTGTCTACACATTCCCTGTGATAAGAGTGGTTACAGCAAATATAATTTTACATGAAAGGTTATCAATAACCCCAATTCCTAAAAATGTGTTCCAAGTAAATAAAACCCACACTAATATTGCAGAGCACGCGGCAAAGGCGGAGTGAAAGCCACAAGTGTCCGCAAGTAGATTTGAAACACTAAAAGTTAGGCATCGTGAGACAACTCATAAAATATCAAACATCAAATAAGTGGCGGTGATAGTGGCAATGCTCACTTCTGGTAGAGTGGGTGCTTCTGAATGGACTTTTCCGGCAACCCGTCCTCCTCGTCATACTGCTCCAGTGGTTCCACGATCACGGGCCGGGGCGAGCTGTCAAACCGTACGCAGACCTCCATTACTACGTCGATCCCACAACGGGTCCTCAAGCAAATTACATGGCACAGAGTTAGTATCCGTCGGTGTCTTGAAGTGCATTTCCTAATTTATATTAAGAATTTCAGATTTTTTCTGAAAACAGCCAATGGAAATGAACTACAGAAAATTACAGAACTCAGTACAGTAATGGCTGCATATGGAAAAATAAGTCATGTACAAGTTCACTAAACTGAAGTTATCTTCAGAGGGACACAAATGAAAACACAACAGCGTACATATATAATACTGAGAATCAAAATGATAAACGGAACATTAAAACATGAGCAGGCTGGAGTGCTTTATGAATAAACTATTACTAATGAAAAGCAACCTAAATGAGTGTGAATAATAAACATTAACTGCTGTGACATCAGAAACAGGGATAAAGAATTTGGAACAAAATCCTAAAAGTGCACAAAGAAGCATGGGGGGCATGTTTGGAATAAAACGTACAGTAAAGCCAAGGAAGGATTAGAGAACATGCTCAAGTCACTGACATTAAATTGACTTAAGAAACTTAAGTGGACTTTAGAAGGACGTTAGGTGAATTTACGACGGCCGTTGATCGTAAAAATGGCAACAAAAGAGAACACTCCTGAGTGGATATCTACCGTGGAAACAGGGGCGCAAAAACCAACTCACGATTAAGAGCTAGATGGATGATGGCTTGTCGCATCATGCACCCATGACATATTGAACTCAGAGAGTCCTTCATTTAGCAAAGTATAGTTCACAGCTTATGATGATTAAGAAACCACCAAGCTACGAAATAAAGTATTGCCATTCTTCATAAACCTCAAAAACTGAGAAATTAAAGTCAAAGGTGGGCATACATGCAGCTTTGTGGCAGCTGGCCACATGCTGCTGATAAGAGTAGAAACTGGCCCATGGGTTGAGATGCCTTGACAAATGCAATGGTCCAAAAGGAACATAGCCGGCTAACAGACCAAAGTGTAAATTTTCGGTGACCAAACTAACCCTTACCCTTTATTACCCAGACCAAGCCCAATCATAACTTTGCACACACCAACCCGGCTTAACACAAAAACATGTAGTCAACAGACCATGTAGTCAATCGTATAGCTATGAACGAGTCACATAGCAGCCATAGCAAAATCCAATGGGAAATAATGGAATGCATTTATCCCTGAAACTTTTGGATTCAACTACAATTTGACCGCACACATTGAATTCGAAGTCCAAGGCACTCACGCAGTCAGCAGGAAGGCGCCGTCCGTGCAACGGTCCAGTGCTTTTCGTGCCGCAGGCTTGGTAGCGAACTCGACGATACCACGGCCGGTGGAGCGGCCGCGCTCGTCCGCCACCACGACGGCGCGCTCCACCATGCCGAACAGGCTGAAGGCCTCCTCCAGCAGCTCATTGGAAACCATAGGCGAGAGGTTCCGTACCGACAGGGCGGCCCCGTGCGTGGCGAAACGCACACGCAAAGGCCGGTTACGCATCATGATGCCGTCCAGCTCTGCCTTGGCCAACTCGGCAATGGTGCGCGTCTCCTGTGGGCGGGAGTCACAAGTTTCAAGTTTATTTTGTTTAAAAATATTTACTAAAAACTATTCTTGAAAATTGTTATTACAGGTTAATGTAGCCAAGCATAAATGCACAATCCAGATACACCCATTTCTCCTATTTATTTTACCAGGTAAGGCCCATTGAGCTGTACAGCTCGTTCAGAAACGACCTGGCTACACATGATGGCTCAACAAAGTGGCTTATCATGAGGACATTTATTGCAGCCAAATACTTTTAACACATTTATAAATTTGGAGAGAAAAACCCGGAGTAAGATCAACGCAACCAGAAGGAAAACATGCAAACTCCAAATATACAGACCGCATCCGGGTCTGGATTGAACCCACAACCTCCTGTATTACCAGGTGAGGTAGTTAACATTTCTCCAACAAACCCAAAGATACCTGAATATTCTCCATTGCATGAGTGACCTGGGTCACCAAAATTACAAAAACAGAAACATAAAAGCCGGTACCTGTACAACAATGCAGTGAACAGAAATCAGCAAACCTAAATCAAGAATAAACTACATACATTTTCTATCATGAAAATTGGCTCGGATTTTACGTTTAAAAACTGATTAGCACGATTGGCTACGCACGTTGCGAAGGAAGTTCAACATACATACCAGGGTGATCACTGTACTCGTATGTAAAGGGATGTCAAATATTGTACAATTGCTCGTGAAGTCATCGTGCAGATTGACAGCTTGAGAAATTGTGATTTGGAAACGGTTCTGTAAAGGCCTTATAGACGAACCGTGGCAATCTAACTTGACTCAGCGACCATGTTCAATTAACTTGACTGTTATATTGCGGAATTGCAAAAGGTGATCCGAAACATGAAACAAGCGATCTTTTGTCCAACTTGATAAGAATCCAAGATTTATTAAAATCAATCAAATGTATCACTGTACAAATAAGCCAAAAGTGCAATTTAAGTTCCTCTGTCGAGAATTAGGTTATCGAAAATACAATTTGCAAACCAACTACCACAGAAAACCCACACATACAGTGGGATAACAAAGTACCGAGGGCGTTACCGTTGTGTAATCGTGATCATATTGCAATGAAGAGGTCCAGTTTAAATCCCCTTCCCAAGTGTGGCAATTGTAACAAATGTGCGAATCTTATATACAAATCTAACCTATATAATTCATTTTTTGTCTGTCTGTCTGTCCGTCCGTCTGCGTACGCTCCCTTGCGGGGGATGTAGCTCTCGGACCGTGGGGTTCGCCGAGATTAAATTTTGCAGGTGGGCCACGCCCCCGGCCCCGCGGTAAACTTAGGCATTTCCGATTTTTCGTCTCTAAACTTTAAATCGGACCGATTATCGATTTAGTGCGATTTCTCTTTATTTATTTAACGCTTTATTTATTTATTTACTATTGCCGACCGGCGCGGACCACGGCGGTTGCCCCTGGCAATGGGTAGACGCCTTCGCTGCGGGGTGGACGCCATTTTTAATTCCCGTAAAAAATATGCGCACGCATTAACACGCGACTCGGAGGTAAATTCATCAAAGTTTCACGTCCTCTTCACTCCCCCCCCCACCCCAATGTGTGCAGTTACTATTATAGGGTCGGTAGATAATAAAATTATAGCGATTAGACAGTATTATTGTAGCGCGGGGGGGGGGGGGTAACGGCCCCAGTACCCAGCCTCAGCCGGGTGGGCAATCTAGGCGAGGCCGGAGGCTCTGCACGGTACTAGGCCTCGACACGCAACTCTGTCAGGCGACGACTTTGTGGTACAAACTCGATATACCCAGCGTTGCCCGGGGGAAAAATACATTTAAAATCTTCTGAAAACTTTAAAACATAACATCCCAATGAAAATACAACTGTGTAATTAAAACTCTAAACCCGACCGCGCCAAGAATCGATTCTATGAATCGCGAAAAGGAATCGAAGGTTGTAGATTCATTTAGAATCGCCTTATTTCCGTTTAATATAAGTTGGTTACAGAGTTGATATAAACTGCTACAAATGGGAAATATCCGGCGTTGACCGGGGCTAAAATATAATTAAAAACTCCTGAAAACTTTAAAACATAACATAACAATGAAAATAAAACTCTGTAATTAAAAATGGAAACCTCCTATGCGCCAGGAATCGATTTTTTGAATCGCGCAAAGGAATCATCGAAGGTTGTAGATTCCTTTAGGATCACCCTTTGAGGGAGTGGTGAGGGAGAGTGGTGAGGGAGAGTGGTGAGGGAGAGTGGTGAGGGAGAGTGGTGAGGGAGAGTGGTGAGGGTGAATGGTGAGGGTGAATGGTGAGGGTGAATGGTGAGGGTGAGTGGTGAGGGTGAATGGTGAGGGTGAGTGGTGAGGGTGAGTGGTGATTAGTGAGAGGTGAGCGTGAGTGGTGAGGGTGAGGTTGAGTGGTGAGCGGTGAGGGTGAGCAGTGAGGGTGAGTGGTGATTGGTGAGGGTGCGATTGGTGAGGATGAGTAGTGAGGGTGAGTGGTTGTTGTGAGGGTGAGTGGTGAGGGTGAGTGATGAGGGTGAGTGGTAAGAGTGAGTGGTGAGGGTGAGTGACGGTTGTGAGAGGTGATTAGTGAGTGGTGAGGGTGAGTGGTGAGGGTTAGTGGTGAGGGTTAGTGGTGAGGGTTAGTGGTGAGTGTTGAGCGCGAGTGGTGAGGCTGAATGGTGAGGGTGAATGGTGAGAGTGAGTGGTGAGTGGTGAGGGAGAGTGGTGAGGGTTAGTGGTGAGGGTTAGTGGTGAGTGGTGAGGGTGAGTGGTGATTGGTGAGGGTGAGTGGTGAGGGTGAGTGGTGAGGGAAATTGGTGAGGGAGGTTGGTGAGTGGTGTGAGGGTGAATGGTGAATAGTGAGTGGTGAGTGGTGAGGATGAGTGGTAAGGGTGAGTTGTGAGGGTGAATGATGAGTACAGTCAATATGCACTGCTGTTATCATACCAGGTACCACCACCACAATATGTACTCCTCTCATCATAGCAGATACCACCACAGCAGTATGCACTGCTGTAATCATAGCAGGTACCAACACAGCAGTATGCACTGCTGTAGTGATAGCAGGTACGACCTCAGTCGGTATACACTGCTGTAGTGATAGTAGATACTGCTATCGAGTTGGTAGATACCGCTATAGTAAATACTAAAACAGTCAGTATATACCACTACAGTCAGTCAATACTGCTACAGTCAGTATATACTACTATACAGTCAGTACATACTGCTACGGTGAGTAGCTACTAGAGTCAGTAGATACTATTATAGAGTGAGTAGATACTGCTATAGATTTTGTAGTTACTACTATAGTCAGTGGATACAACTATAGAGTCAGCAGATACTATACAGTTAGTCGTTACGAGTATATAGTCGGTAGATACTACTGTAGGCCCAGTAAATACTACTATGGTCAGTAGTTATTACAGTCACTAAATACTACTACACAGTCAGTAGCTACTACTGGCTCAGTAGATACTACGGTACAGTCAGTAGATACTACTACAGAGTCAATAGATACCACTTCCTCTGTTGTATGTAAGGTGTTGTTAGTATATATACCTACGAGGGGTAAAGCTATTTTTTGAGGGGGGGGGGAGACCACAATTTTCGGAAACATTTTGACATCAACTATTTACCCCACACTTTCTACAACTTTTGGACTTGTGAAAGCCTCTTATATATTTATTGGTGGAGAAATGTACAAACAGCCCACCGGGCTTTGACAATACCTTAGTATCTGTGTATATATATGTAAGGTTTTTAAGAAATATATTTTTCACCCGGGCAAAGCCGGGTACTTCCGCTAGTTATATATAAAAGTCTCCGTGCGCTCGCGCTTGCGGGGAATTTGGCTCTCGGACGGTGGGGTTTAAGACCAAAATAATTTGCCAGCTGCTACGCCCTAAGCCCCGTGGTGGGAATAGGCTATTCTGTTTTCACGTCCGTAAATTGTAAAGTCGTTTAATTAACGAATTAGTGCCATTCTTATTTTAATTATTAACTTATTGCGCGACATCGACCGTACCAACTCACGACAATTGCGTGGGGGGGGCGGACCCTACCAAGTGCTGCGCGTTGCCTCCAGCTCACGGCAGACATTTTAATTTACGCATTTAACATGGAATAGATATGCACATCACGCTGCCGATTTCTCTTCACTGTGTGATGTCCTCTTCCCCCCCACCACCCCAATGCGTGCAGTTACTGCTATAAAGTCCTTAGATATGAATTTAATTTTATTAAAACGCTTACATAGTATTATTCTGCCTCGGACGGGGAGATGGTGAGGGGGGTGGGAGTAGCGGCCCAGCCCACAGCCTGACAATGTGTCACCTCCTCTGGCTTGGCAATCTAGGCGAGGCCGCGGGCTCTGCATGGGACGAGGCGTCACCACGCCAATGTAAAGTACAATTTTATTGCATCTTTCGCTAAAATTGAAGGTTTATTCTTTACTATTATTAAACAAATAAGTTAACAAATATTACAATGATAATGTTTGTGTGCATGTGAGTCGATGGGTTTCTATGTGTATGGCTCCATGTCTGTGTGTAAGTCCATGTGTGTGTCTATCTTTTTCAAACGGACAACGCTCCATGTGTGCGTACGTACAAGTGTTTGTGTGTGTCAGTCCATTTGTGCGCGTATCAGTCGCTGTGTATTTTAGTCCACATGTGTGTGTAAGTCCACACCTGTGTGTTTCACTCGATGTGTGTGTGTCTAAGTGAATGCGTGTGTATGAGTCGATGTGCCGTACATGGCTCCATCTGAGTGTGTAAGTCAATGTGCGTTTGTGTCTACGTGTGTCAGTCGATTTGTGTGTTAATCTATGTGTGTGTATCTAAAGTAGATGTCTGTGTCACAGTCCATATGTTAATGTGTGTGTAGGGCAATGTGTGTGTCAGTCTATGTACGTGTGTGTAACTCCATGTGTGTGTATCTAAAGTGCATGTCTATGCGTGTGTGAGTCCATGTGTGTGTGTGTGAGTCCATGTGTTTGTGTGTGTGAGTCGATGTGTCTGTGTGTGTCAGTCCATGGGCGTCTGTGTTAGTCGCTTTGTGTGCATGGCTCCATGTCAGTCAGTGTAAGTCCATTTGTTTGCGTGTCTGTAGGTCCATGTGTGCATGTGAGTGAATGTGCTTTATTGACCTGCTCAAGGCCTATGATACCATCTGTAGGTGTGGCCTCTGGGTTATTCTTCGTGCTTTCCCAGTCCCTGACCAGCTGCTCATGATCATCAAAGATCTTCATGATGGTGAACGGACCCGGGTAAAACTACCTGCCCAGGAGTCTGAGCCATTCCCTGTACACCTTGGGGTGTGACAGGGATGTCCTCTGGCTCCCTCATTATTTAACATATCTTTTGACCACGTAGTTCGTGAAGCCTTCAATGGCTATACCTGAGGAATTACCATTTGGTACAGAAACAATGGGAGGCTGATCGATGCCCGGGTGCGGTCAAGGGATGGCTATCTATTGCTCAACCGTGTTAGGTATGCCGATTCTCTGGTTATTGCTGCTCACTCAGAAGAAGAGTTGGAGGCACTGCTGCTGAACTTGGAGCTTGGCACTAAGAGGTGGGACCTTACCATCAGCCCCACCAAAAGTAAGCACCTGCCTGGGTATTTTGTACCATCGGACAATTCACCCCCACAACTCACAATTGCTGATGCGGCAGTTGTGGAGAGATTGGAGAGATTCCCATACCTGGCCAGTGTGCTCATAACCGACTCCGGTTTAACAGCAGAGGTTTCACTCCAAATCAGTCGAGCGCCATATATCTTTTCATCGGCTGCGTTACGCTGTGTGGAAGCTACCTGGTCTGTCGCTCCGCACGAAGCTCCAGGTCTTCTCGGCCACGGTCATTCCCTCCCTTCTCTACGCTTGCAAAACATGCACCCCCTAATGGAACATTTCCATCGGTTAGAAACATTTAGGCTGGCCTGCTAACGATCCATCCTGGGTTTCACCATATGTGTGTGTGTGCGTGCGCTAAGTCGTTGTGTTTCTGTGTGTAAGTCCATGTGTGTGTGTCTGTCTTTTTCGCCCGAGCAACGCCGGGTACTTACCGCTAGTGACTTATATTTGCCCCCTACACCTCTCTGTACACTCAGCAGTATAAATGTGTACGCAAGTCGACCGTCGGGTGTGATGTGGTAAAGTGTGGGTAAGCCAACATATCCCCAGACGTCCAGGCAGCGTGGAAGAGTAGACTAAATGCTGAATACAGCTGTGCTTCTCAACATGAAATTTAACAGCAATTTTCAAACTTGCTCAATCTTCATATTGTGTGCCCAACTACGCATGCGCGACCGAGGGAGTTGAGAACCGGAGGTGGGGACTGATGGCTGTCTACTGGATTTTTTTTTCCAGATGAAAGTCAATTTGGGGTAAATATATGGTTGCTAAATTGTCCTTCCAAAAAAGTATTACGCAAGGCATTTTTCCCATCCCGTAAATTGTAAATGCATTTACAAAACGTTAAGTTTTAAGCAGATATAAGATACACGTAATAGATTCCATAAAATTGTGCTTAAAATAACGTGAGTGGATATCATCGTGTACCACATACAGTACATCAGGGTTAAACCCAGGGTTTCTCAAGTGTAGGGAGTTGGTCTGTCTGCGCGCACATTTTTTTACAAAAATGTGGTTTTGCAAATTTCAGCTGAGAAATAAAATAAATCGAAGCGACTCCAACACCTCACGGTGGTTCTTGAGCGTGTGGACTTCGGGAGCCACACTTACTACGTGACCAGAAAGCACATGGCCTATTAGACTAAGATCCCACCCCCCATATAGTTTTAACAGACTCTTGGGGAAAGCGTTGTTAGTGAGAACCTATGAAGGCCGGTACAGTACACGAGAGGGTGAGTGACCAGCACTATGCCCGGCCGCCTTTGTCTCCCCAGTAATAATGATATATCGCACCAGGTACTCGTTTGAGGCTAAAGACCCATTCAAATATTCGTCAGTTAATGGTTGGGGGCCGTCTATAAATGGCGTCACGCGATTTTGGTCAATTTTTGACCACCCCCTCATCACACGACGTCACAAAAAGTCAGACCCCCCCCCCCTCAAATATGACGTCATAAAGCTCTGCCCCCCCCCAAAAGAAAACATGCTTTAAATCGCTTTAAACTATTGTCATTGTAGTGCGTATTTAATGTGGCGCTGCACTCTTTATGTTGTAGGAGAAACATTTATTAAACAGTCTATTTAATCAAGTAGAACGTGTTGTCTATATTTATTTAAAGTTGCGCATTTTGATGTGACGTCACATTTCTCAAACCCCCCCTCCCCGTCACACATCGTTCACAAATGTCTGACTCCACCCCCCCCCCCCTAGGTGCGTGACGTCATTTATGGACGGCTCCTTGCGAGTGGGAACCGAACTCGGGTCGCATGGTCTGCAGCGCTCTGCGCTAAACACATGACTACCGCTCCCCACACGCCTATATTTTTATCTTTAAAAATATGTTAATGTTTTATATTAATTATCTCATAATATATTGTGTTTCCAGAGCCACAACCAAAGCAAATATTGGTTTATGACGGAACAATATATCGAAAAATCTATTTTTGGGCCCACTGAATCAGCGGGTTTTGCAAATGGATTCGTCTCATGACGTCGCCAATAGCACAATTGTAGTACATTGGGAGGAATATGTTTCAAATTAGCTTAAAAAGCAACATTTAAACGTGTCCATATTTTCTACAACCGAGTTTTAAGGAGGTATGTGCCGTTTTTTGAAAAGCTATGCAACAAAATTACACCATTGCACCGCATGCCACAGGCGTCAAATCACAACATTTCTATTGATTTAGCCGAGAGTAAGGGCAACTTAAACCTCTTTAAACATTTACAAAAGTTTCTCCTAGTCGCCGCAGGGGTGGGCAAACAGGGATGGAGGCGGGCAGGAGTTATCGAGTGCCCCACCCCCGGTCTATTTGTTTGCTCCGTGGCGTTGCCATTTTACATACAGAGACGAAAACCGCCCCCCTATAACCTTAACAGACTGTAGGGGCAAGCGCTGTTAGCAAGCACCTATGAAGGCCGACACGGCACACGAGGGGGTGGGTGGCCTACATAACGCCCGGCCGCCTTTGTCTCCCTAGTGGCGATATTTTCACACCGCACCAGGTATTCATTTGAGGCGGAGTCGACCTAGGGGAGGCCCAGGACCGGTTCAGATAATCGTCACTGGTATTGGTCGTGAGCGGGAATTGAACCCGGGTCGCTAGGTTCGTAGCGCAACGCGCTAACCGCAACAATACCGCTCAACAGAGGTAGCGTCATTTTTTCCTTGAGTATGTCCCCTCATTTTGATACGTGCCTTGATTGTACATATATGTAAGACGATCTTCGTTTAATTTATACTGTAAAGAATTGTGATGCCCTCTATAGGGGGGAGAGTTTTTCCAATTTGTTTTTCCTTAATGTAAATGTACGTGGCCAGCCCATCAATGCACACGATGACAATGCGCCTCCAGTGGTTTCAGGCGGCAACCCCTCCCCCCTTGATTGGTCGAATTCGAATTTCCTCGCTGCATGCTCGACCCGTTCATTGGTCTGTGTGGACGCAGCAGAGCGTCATTCCTTGACCTCGCTAAACTTCTACCCCATTATGTGCCACAAGCAACATTTGACAATTTTACTAAAGAGGATTTATTTTTACGACCAATGGGTTTATGTTACTCAAATAGTTACTAATATGTAACTGTACAAAAGCCATTTTAAATAGTTTACCAGCGAACATTTTTTTTAAATTTAATCGCATAAGGAACCATCGGTGTAAAGTCTTCAACTCTTATCCACTCAAACTCACTGGCATATGTGAAATTAACGGTCATTGACAAAAACGTCGTATATTCTACACTTTTCCTTTTGGGGCCGTGTTATTGACGAATGTGTCCAGTATTATTGTACGTTTGCACCACTGCCAACGCACATCAATAGAACCAAAAAAATCGGAGATTGTTGAGGGGTGCCCGTTTGTCATCAGTGTGCTTTAGGGCAAGCGATGCGCGTCTCGTAAGGGGAGTGGGTGTTTGACGAGATGTGTCTGATGCGTGTTATGTTGAGACAAGCACTAAGTGTTGCTAGTATGTTAAACGGCACACAATGAAACTCTTTGGAGGGTATCCCCACACCCCCCTGCTGGTTATGGGGGGTTATTTTCCTAATATCAAACCACGCTAGTCACTCAGGGTTGGAGCATATACGGGGAAGATACTGAACTTACAAAGACAAACAAATCAAAACCCAGCTCACTCTCAATATCATATCCCTCAATCACAGCTCTCTCAATAGCATATCTCAATCGCATCTCCAATCTCAATCGAATCTCCCTCTGAATCGCATCTCCCATTACAATAACATCCCCCTTTCAATAGAATCTCCCATCTCAATCGAATCTCCCTCTCAATCACATCTCCCTCTTAATCACATCTCCCTCTCAATCAAATTTCCCATCTCAATCGAATCTCCCTACTTAATCGAATCTCCCCACTCAATCGCATCTCCCTCTCAATCCCATCTCCTTTTCAATCGATTTTCCCATCTCAATCGCATCTCCCTCAAATGAATCTCCCTCTCACTCGAGATTCCCATGTTAATCCCGTCTCCCCAATCGCATCCCCCTCTTGATCGAATTTCCCATCTCAATCCCATCTCCTTTTCAATCGAATTTCCCATCTCAATCCCATATCCTTTTCAATCTAATTTCCCATCTCAATCGCATCTCCCATCGATGCCATCTACCTTTCTAACCCCATCAGGTCGGCGATTCTGCCCATCGTCGTCTGTCATGGCGCCTCCGCAGCGCCCACAGCACACAAAGGGGAGCGAGGGGAGCTCCCCCTCCTCCATAGGGGGCAGATAGCGGCCACCCAGGAGGGAGATGGCAGAGCCAGGGAGATGCAAAAGAGAAAAGAGGCAAGAACAGGGCGAGCTGCTGCTGCGGCAGAGCGAGGCGCTCACCAGGCGGATGAAGCCGAAGCCTTTGTCGGAGTTGAGAAATATTTCGGACGGCTCGCCGTACTTGGCGAACATCTTGCGGAACCCCTCCTCGCTCAGGTCGCTGGGGACATTGCCCACGAAGAGGCGGCATCGCTGTGTGTAGGTCTTCTCGCCCGGCTTCCTGAACGTCTTGAGGTCGAGCGCCAGCTGCCTCTGCTGCTCCTCCTTGGTCGCCGCCTCCTCTGCGGCCTTCGCCTGTTGCTTCTGCTGAAGCTGCTGCTGCAAACTCTGTTGTCCTTGCTGCTGCTGCTGAATCTGCGGCTTCTGCTGCTGCTGTATCTGCGGCTTCTGTTGCTGCTGAATCTGCGGCTTCTGCTGCTGTTGTATCTGCGGCTTCTGTTGCTGCTGAATCTGCGGCTTCTGCTGCTGTTGTATCTGCTGCGGCTTCTGCTGCTGCTGTTGTATCTGCTGCGGCTTCTGCTGCTGTATCTGCGGGGTCAAAGGCGGCTTCTGCTGCTGTTGGGGCAACTGAGGCTGCGGCTTCTGCTGTTGCTGCTGGGTCAGGGGCTTCTGCTGCTGCTGCGGGGAAGCGACTGGCGGCTTCTGCTGCTGCTGCGGTGAAGCGACCAGAGGCTTCTGCTGCTGCTGCGGTGAAGCGACCAGAGGCTTCTGCTGCTGCTGCGGTGAAGCGACCGGCGGCTTCTGCTGCTGCGGTGCAGCCACCGGCGGCTTCTGCTGCTGTGCAGCCACCGGCGGCTTCTGCTGCTGCGGTAAAGCCACCGGCGGCTTCTGCTGTTGCGGTGCAGCTACCGGTGGCTTCTGCTGCTGTACAGCTACCGGTGGCTTCTGCTGCTGGGGCGGCTTGTTGTTGCTGTTGTTGATGACGATGTTGGGCCCAGGCTTCTCCACCCTCGGCGCCGTCTTGATGCCCAGAGGAGCCGCCATGACGGGAGTCGGCGGTTTCTGCGGCGGGACCTGAACCGGCTTCTGCGGCGGGACCTGAACCGGCTTCTGCTGCTGCTGTACTTGCTGCTGCTGTTGCAGTAGTTGTTGATGTATCTGCTGCTGTTGTTGATGCTGCTGGAATGGCGGCCTATTGTCGCGATTTCCGTAGAAACTCTGGCGCACGTTGAGATTAGCGCCTCCGCGCCTGTTGTTATTGTTGTTATTATAAGGGGTACCGCCGCCCCTGAACCTGTTGGGGTACATGACGATAACTGTGGTGCTCAAGATGATGGCTGAACTGCGTTCGAGGTGAGGGAGCGGTACTGGAGCGAGGATGGACGCGGATTGCTGCAGAACGACCCAGGAACGAGAAGATGGCGATCTCCGCCTCGCCGCAAAATGGCCACGGAGCCCCCGTTTGACGCCTCTCGTCCAATCGGCGCTCGCGCCGGCGAAGGCGTGACGCTCACGAGCGGTGATTGGCCCGTGGGGGCTGATTGACGTCGCGTGCCTCGCCTATTGGTCCATCGCGACATTCCGAGGTCCTGAATGAGGTTGTTGGGATGACTGGAGCTGAGGAGGGTATCTGATGAGCTGTAAAGCTCTTGTGCACAGACGTAAGGGATGTGTCACAACGTTTACAACAACAAACGATACAAACATGCCGCACCCATATGACCCCTCAAGGTCCCTAAGATGTGGGGATGCAGATCTTGGGTGACCGAGATTTTTCTCGTGTAGCCCCCAGACTACGGAACGCTCTTCCACGATATATCAGGGATCTCAGTCCGTGGACATTTAAAAAAATCGCCTTAAAATCTGTATGTTTCCGCTTACTACACTTTTAGTTAATTTCGTAAATTTTTAAAATGTTATAATATTTGTATGGTGAGTGTCTGCTGTTGCTGTGTCCTGTACAGCGCTTATTAGATGAAAATCACTATATACATGGAATTATTATTAAAGGTAAGCAAATCACTAAAACAGATATTGACTACTATATTTACCCAAAAATGTCAGTGTGTAACGCGCGTGACGTCACTCCCCCATCATTAATAATCATGAACAGGTTATGTTGACTTAAAGCTTTCGTGACTGCAGTAATTCATATTCTTTGGGTCTTTCGGTAAAGCCACGTAGATATATCAAATAAAAACAATATCACGACGTTTCGATCGCAACACACGCAATCGTCAACAGGTGAGAAATATCGCGGGAGAGCTGCTGAGAAATAGATATTGTGTTGCGATCGAAACGTCGTGATATTGTTTTCATTTTTTGTTATTTTTTATTTTATCTATCTACGTGGCTTTACCGAAAGACCCAAAGAATAGGTGATGTCCTCCACATGGACCCGTCCCTCATTAATAATCATGGATGCAATGAATATCACATCGCAGTCTGCTTTTCGCTTGCAAGCCTCAGATTTACAGAAATACACCCGTCCTTGGATGGGCAAAAATACTATATTTCCCGAGTTGGGCCCATTGAGCTCGATTGCAGAAACTTAATGCATTACACAATTACAAATTAAGAAATAGAAATTACGTTTTAAAATCACACTTTCGTGATTTTAATAAGTCATTTTTAATGTGGACAGAGATGGCGGAGCGGAGATGTGAAGAGACACGGGTGGTTGAATGCATTTGATGCAAATTATGTGCGAATTCTGGGAACTATAAAGAGACAATCAGACGTGCGTCGCAGATTTTTAGGATTGTCCTACACTGTAAACAATTATTCCGTAAATATACAGTAACTTTTCTGGCAGAAAGTTGCCAGTGAATTTTACCGTAATTATACGGAAGATTAAATCCCATTTTTTTACAGAAATATGAACAAAAATTTACAGTAATTACTGTATTTTCACACAATACCATCCGTGTTTTTTTACAGTAATTTATCCGTATTCAGTAAAAAAAAACTATATTACCCAGGACTGTAAAAAATGTTTTCTGGCAAAAAGTTGCCAGTAAAATTTTCTGTCATTTTACCGATTTTTTTTTGCGAATTGTGGTATCTTACTGTAAACTTCTATATTTTTAAAGACACTCCATATTAAAAAAATGTCTATTATAAACAACAAATAAAACCCAAATTAGATTTAGTTTAAATGGAATATGTTTCACCCTATACACGGGCAGTTTGTCTACTGCTCCCCACCATTACCTCTTCCTGGAAAGAAACTAAACAAAGAAAAAACAGCTTTTGTGGTGTGAAAGACTTTATTGTCTTTTCTTTTTAATATGTAAATCTACATACATTGGCTTATGAAAATAGTCAGTACATGCATTTGAACATGTTTTAAAATATGGAATTGCGAATGTATTTTACCCTATTTTACAAAAGATCTTTAAAAATATACAATAAAAAAAAGCTTCTGCATTAGCCTTTAACAGATACACTTTGTATAGTAAGGAAGTGTACAATCATCTGGAACAAACATGAGAAGAAAAAAAAGCAAGTAACTTCCAAGAGTTTTTACAGCTTCCAAGCTGCAGTACCAGCGCCAGTATCAAACACTTCAGCAAGTACTGGAAAAAACTGGTTTAATTCTTGATATTTATTCTTGATATAGTCATTTCAAAAGTTTGAATAGTTTACGTGTATCTGTTTTTGCTTTCAGCAACTTGCTTTTAACACTTTTCTAATAAAAAGAAAGGAGTCTCAACTCAAAAGGAATGAGGTAGTGTTTCCTTTGCATTAGTGGTTAAAAGTGTATGTATACATTGTGTCTGTAATACAGTATGTGTATGTTTGTTTGTGTAATATGGCTGCCATACCATGTCAGATCTTCAGTTCCTGGTCGGAGATGCATTGGGCTCTATGGTATAGAGTCTTGATGAGGGAATTCTTCTGGGATGGTGGTGGGAATCCGGTTTTAGGTAAGCATCCGTATGGGTGGCTTTCCTGTAGACAGAGTGGCTCATTGAACCATCAGGTCTCCTTTTAATTAGGACATCCAAAAAGGGTAGCTTGCCATTTTTTTTCTACTTCCATGGTGAATCTGATGGCTGGGTGTATGGAATTGATGTGGTCGAGGAATTGGTCTAGAGCAGGCCGGCCGACCTTATGGAAAAGGTACGTAGATGACACTTTTGTCACTTTTGTCATCTGGCCACTAATCACATATCTGTAATGTTTAATACAATGTATAAGGTAATATATTGTATCATAATTTTATAGTGAATATATAGCAGTGTGGTATACAGTTGGGTGGGTAGAATAATACATAGTGTAATATTACAATGTATAGTCTATAAGCATATTAGTTGCTGCGGCGCCTTATTATTAACATTCCTTCCCTTTATTAATTCTAACCTTACTCCCTCCCTTTGATACTGCTAATCCTGCATAATGCATGGGCATAATGACTTTAAACCCCTCGCCAAACCTACGCACCTCACAAGTAGTACTAATCGCATATCTGCATTTCCCATAAATATGCTAAATTCATCTTGATATGCAAATTATTTTGTCAGGACGCTCTTCGCCCCTCCACCCCAGCATAAATAGTCACTCCAAGTCTGGAGCGTGCCATTCAGACTCTGCCTTCTCGACAGACCTGTTCTCCACCTGAAGACGGCTGCTTGCGTTGTGGCCGAAACGTCGTGAGAATAATTGTATTATGTTTTATTTTCATTATTTTATTATTTTCCTTCTACGTGACTTTACTGAAAGAACCAAGAAGATGAATCCCTGCAGTCACGAAAGCTTTAAATCGAAATTTAGACATACAGTAATTAAAAAACTAGTTATAATTTTTATAAAACGTTTAAAAAAGGAAGTGTTCTGCATGATAGTATTTTTTCTTCGTCTTATAACTTAAAATATTCATACAAAATGGCAAAATAGGTGCATCGACCTCACAGCACATACTAATTATCAGAATCGCAGAATCCAGTTCTGTTTTTAACAGCCAATGCAGAAATCACCCACCAAAATAATGAATTAGGTTACACTAGCATACCACAAGCCCCACAAAATCCATACATTATTTCAAAGTATGTGGAGTACATTAAAATCTTACCTTTGAATGAATTCCAGTGCAAGGGTTGCAGTATGTGGATGATGAATATTTAATACGTAATAAGTAGCAAAGAAAAAGCTCAAGGCAGTCAGTGGAGAATGAAGGTGGTCATTCACGATGATCTGATCTACAGCAACCATGAAGTGGCCTGCAGTCAGCACCGTTTCGCCTGAAAAATACAATTACAAAGCAAAAGTCATAAAATGACAGTAATTTAACTGAACAGATTTCCTGAAGTAGAAAAGATGTTCCTCTTGATTTTTTAAATTGTGAAAATGTTAATGTTCAGTTGTAGTTAAATACATAGTTAAATACAATTTGCATTGGAGCAAAACACTTTGGAGGGCTGTCACAGACATTAACACTAGTTATATTTGCTTACCTAAATCATTAGTAGTCTAAGATTAGTGCTAATCAGGATCTGTGATAGAAGAGGTAAATGCTCTCCTATAAATTGACTTTCCAAGGGCAACAATGCATGGGGTGGATGGAAGGTCTCCCTTCACTATGGAACTGGCGGTTTCAGTTTCCTTTATGAAAAAAGAAAAAATATATATGACATTATTGTAACTGATTCAAATGAATATTGTACAGGTGGAGAGGAGAAAAATGGGAACGTGACGTCAGGTGTGCCGTTCAGTGCGATGACGTCACGTCTCCTAGGGTACTTAAGGGAGACCCCGTGACGAAAGCGGGGTCACTGTGGGAACGGGTAGAGTACGAAGGGTGAAGAGGGAATCAGGGGTAGAGAGGGATCGAGTAGTGAGTCTGGGGAGAAGCCGGTGGTAGTCGATAGAGGTGCTTCTCTCTCCGGCAGAGCCCCCGATCCGACACGAGAGAGAGAGACTGGAGCTAGCCGGTCAGGGACCAGAACTCAGTGTAGGATCCCTAGCCCCTGGGAATTGTGTACCCTTGTGTGTTATTGTTAACCTTTAATAAACCCTGGCGAAAGCCCATAACTTACCTCCGTCTCCGAGTGCGTCCGTGGGAACTTCTCTACACAGGTCTATCATATTCTGGCTAATCAGGCCATAAATCATAATTAAATCAGTGGTATTTCCCTTTAGTTGTTAGTCAATTTGCCTTTACTGTCTGTTTTCAATATAGTAGAGTCCAAGACTGGGCACTAAAGCCATTTACATAATTTAAACAAATAACTTCTACAATTTAGAACATATTTTATAACTTGACACATTATTCAATTATATTCTTAGGTTTTTTCGGTAAAGTCACGTAGGTAAAACATTAAAATTAATGAAAGTAAAATAAAACAAAATAAAATAAAAATCACGACGTTTCGGAGGCAACACAAGTCTCCGTCATCAGGTGGGACCGTCACAGCCGAATTAGCTGCATCAAGTGAAGCAATGATTCAAGATGTAATCCCTTATAAGCAAGTTGAAGGGAGGTGGAGAGGGGGGGGGGTTTGGAGAGCTTATCAGACTGTGGTAGCCAATGAATGGAAACGTATCGGGAGGGAGGAGGAGCGGTGATCAAAGACTGCACGTAGTGCTCAACACAATGAATGGACACGTGTCGGGAGGGAGGAGGAGCGGTGATCAAAGACTGCACGTAGTGTTCAACACAATGAATGGAGACGTGTCGGGACGGAGGGTGAGCGGTGATCACTTGATGCAGCTAATTCGGCTGTGACGGTCCCACCTGATGACGGAGACTTGTGTTGCCTCCGAAACGTCGTGATTTTTATTTTATTTTGTTTTATTTTACTTTCATTAATTTTAATGTTTTACCTACGTGACTTTACCGAAAAAACCTAAGAATATGAATCATTGCAGTCACGAAAGCTTCAAATCTTGAAATATTATTCAATTAGTTAATAAATAAAATAATAAAATTCACCTCTTTAAGAACGACCAGTTCTGTAAGGTTGTTACCTAAGTAGGTAGCCAAAAAAAGGTGCAGCAGGCCCAGTGATTGTTGTCATTCAGTGTTGCTGTTGTCATCATTTTCAGTGCTCAGATGATCTGGAGGGGCTGCTTTTGCTTGTCAGATGAATTTTGTGATCGTTGGTCCTTTTTGGGAAAGCTCCTCTGCCAATTTAGTTTGAATTGGAATCCCAATCAGAGTTTCAAAATGATCAAAGAGGTTGGATGCCTCAAATAAATAAGGCCATGTTTCTTTTAAAGCAGAAACACATTTCGCTTGTGTATTAATTGATAAACGTTGACTGTAGTAAGTCTCACGTATTAGCTGCTTCACACTGGTATCAGAGAGATGCTTTTCACAAAATGCAGTCTGCAACTCTGTTTGGTTCTCTAGCTGACTCTGCTCTGTTTCATTCGCAGTTAAAACTCCAGGTTGCCACTGGACACAGCCATAACTGTCACAAAACTTATTTTTTTACATCCACTGCCACTTTCCTTTTGAGTTGGGACTCCTTTCTGATAATTGTCTTTTGCAAATTTCAACTCTGTTTTCCAATTGCAGCATTAAAGAGTCATTGCCAGATCCGACTGTATTGTCTCCACTCACATCACGAAATGAAGCTGGATACCTAAGTACAATTTCCTTTGCTACTTCCCTCAGATATTTTCTGCCAGGCCTGTTTTGCACAGCTAGCAGTTCATTCACAACTATTTTCACCATTTATTTTTTAAGCATTGGAGTTGGCCTTTCTTGATCAGTTAAAGCTTGGATCAGAGCAGGTGGCATTTTGTCTCTGTCCCCAACACAGGTTCCTGATGTTGCCATCTCAGGCGATCTGCATAATCCAAGGGAGATTCAACAGCAGCTAATGGTCCTGAAGTTAAAACAAACAAAAAAGAAAGTCAAAATAAACGTAAATTTTAGAAATAATAAGGAGTTCTGCCTCATAATGTTTATAAAGCACCCACATACACCAACTATTATATATGTAGGACCTGAGATACGCGTTTGGTTGCGGAGCGAGCGTGCAACGGACAGTGGGGGGCAACTGAGGACATACAGTTGTTGTTGCGCCAATTAAGAAGTGAGGTCATTAAGAGACGCCACAGGTGTTAAGAGTAACTGAGGACGCAGGCCGGTGACTGGTCGAGAGGGTAAGTGTCTACAAAAACAACATCACGTGACATCACGTGAGGCTGGGGGCCATGGGGGGCGAAGGGAGGGGCGGGGGATGACATCGCTAATTGGGACTAATTGGTTCGGGGATAAAGGCAGAGCATAGCGAAGAGACAGGGCTTTTTGGTGAGTGTTAGAGTCGGAGCTGGAGACGGTGCCTCGGACTGAGATGGAGCAACAGAGTGTATAGTATAAGGTAGCAGTGGATAAGAGTGTATAGTATAAGGTAGCAGTGGATAAGAGTGTATAGTAGAAGGTAGCAGTGGATAAGAGTGTATAGTATAAGGTAGCAGTGGACAAGAATGTATAGTTTAAAGTAGCGGTGGACAAAGAATACAGTATACGGTAGCAGTGGATATAGAGAGTACGGACAGGGTAGCAAGGACAGAGCGAGTACAGCGTAGCGAGCAGCAGAGTAACGGACCTTGGTGGAGAGAGAGCGAGCGAAGCGGAGCAAGCGAACGGAGGGACATTGAGTGGGGTTGATGAGGAATTGTACATCAAAGAGTATGGGGGAACATTGAATGATGCTGTCGGAGATGTGAACTATATGCGAAATAAAAGGAACGAGAAAGACAAAAAAGTTGTCGTGTCAGTAAGAGTCCTACATATATTCCAGAAGGCTTTTCCGTTTCAGACCGCCTTGCCTATACACATTTCTGCGGGAAATGGGAAACACTGCATACCTATACAACACACATCACATTAAACAAATGTTTATACCCAAGAAGTTAATAGTATCAATATAAGAAATCACCATTTTATTCGAAACACAGCAATCAATTTAAATAAATTGGAATAAATAGTATAGGCTACTTTTATACATTGCAATACTTAAAAAAACATACCTGCTATGAATGCATGCAGTAGCTTTGGACCTTGAATTGGTCTCAGAATTCCCTCCAGGTCTTCTATTTTCGACAGGGTTAAATCGTCTTTACACTCTACCCCAATCTCATGCAGCCTTTGTAGTCGGCTTTCAGTTGTGTCTTCAGAGAGGGATGGCAGTGCCAGCTTCAGCAGCTCTTTCACTCTTTCCATCGTTTACAGGTTTGTGCTTCAATGGTAAAAGCAGTTTTCCCTTCTGTGATCAAATGTAAGAGGCATGTAGTTATGAATCATAGAAGAGCTTTTACAAATTACTTTACTCTGGCGAATGTGTTCTACTTCATACACACCAATACCAGGTACAATGTTAGCCATCTTTTCTTGGAGAACAAAAAGCACCTCACTTTCATTTTTTACTATGATGCATGCTATCTGCCCCAGCCTTAAGTATTCCACATTATAATCAAGTACAACAAGCAAACCATTTGCATATGAAGTGCCTTGCACTAACCATGTGTGTGATCGTTGAGACTGGAACAAGATGTTCTGTCTGTAAACTTAAGTAAAACTGAGCTAAATTGTCTGTGTATGTCTCTTCCTCTCCTACCTCAGCTAGGTTATCAGTTTCTGCGGGATGTTCTATATGTAGATATGGCTGTTGTTCATGTAGATGAGGCTGTTCTACAGCATCACTCAGGTAAGCTGAATAAATATTTGTTACGCCCCAGCCCCTGTGATATCTATATATATGCTTGATTAGACGGCGCGCTGGGAGCGGTCTCCGCGCCGCCACGTGGCGGATGGCTCGCGGAGACCCGCGACGTGGCCCAGCTTCCAGCTCTCACCAACTGACCCCGAGCCCCTTCCGTCTCTCCCTTATATCCCCTTCACCCAGACTCCGCCCTTCACCACACCCCTTAAGAACTTTCCAGATAATACCACCCCCTAGCGCCTGCGGGCTCCGCCCTTGAACCCTGCCCCCGATGGTTCATGTCGCCTGGTTGGCTTAGGAGCTGCGGTGGCGAAGCCCCAGCCTACGCTCGCATTACATCACCCCCCCCCCCCCCCGGTGTAAAAGACTAGCCGTCCCAGCTAATTCAGGACAAGACCATAATGCGAGACACATAGTAACACAGTAACGGACAATTGGAACAAGAGCAACGCATAACAACAAGGAACGGCAACAATCAACGGAAGGGAAGAGACTTGGATCTGGTACGCGACGCCAGATCATCCCTTGCATGAACAGAGGGCTTCGCTGACTGCAATCCAGGCGGAGTTGGAAGAGCGGCGGGATCGACATCGGTGAAGGCCTGGCCGGTGCAGGATCACCTGTGTCCGGTTGGCTCAGGGCCGCCGAGTCTGTGGGAAGCAAAACAGGCCCCTTCGGAGGTTGAACAGGCAAGGGCAGCGGCTCGCCGGACACATCAAACACCGGAAAGGCAACCTTTGGGGATGACGGATCAATGCGAGGGGCAAAAAAAGGTTTCAACCGCGAAGTGTGGACATACCAACGGCGTGACCCTGCCCGGATGCGTGCGCACTGGGGACTAGATACCTCGATCAATTCCACAGGACCTTGCCAAGGTCTGTGCAGCTTGGGAGAGGTCCCCACCGGCACCTGTGGGCAATGGAGCCAGGCCCGGTCCCCTACACTCCATGGCATCGCGCGTTAGGAGCGCAGAGCGCACCGCTCGTTACAGGTCTGGGTTTTAGACGTGGCAATCCGTGCTGCATTTCGCGCCTCTGTGACGCGGCGAACCGTGTCACCAACGTATTCGGGGAGAGTCTGCGTGGGCTCCTTAGCGCACGCACCCAACTGCACATCCACAGGCGGCACGTTCTCATGCCCATACATGAGGAAAAAGGGTGAGTACCCCGTGGACGCATGCGGTGCCATCCGGTAGGCGGAGAGCACTCCAGGGATGTGCAAATCCCAATCGGCCTGTTTCTCGCTAACCGTATGGCAGAGCATAACCGCTCAACCATCCCATCCGTTTGCGAGTGGTAGGGTGAAGTACATACTTTCCTGGTGCTCAATGAATCACACACATTACGCAACAACTTAGACGAGAAGTTGCGGCCTTGATTCTTAAGCAGCCGTTCGGGCACGCCCTTGTCCATCATGTACCCGTACAGAATAACCCCTGAGGCGTACGGAACACCGTCTTTTCCCTTGACGAATCGTCGAGAGGAAGTTGCCAAAACCTTGAGGAGAGATCGAGGGTGGAAAAGAATTGTGCTCCTGACAAGGCATCAAGGGAGTCATCCATTCGTGGCAGAGGGTACGCGTCTGCCACCGAGACCTTGTTAAGCTTCCGGAAATCAACGCAGAAGCAGAGGCTACCATCCTTTTTCTTTACGAGGACAACGGGAGCGCCCCACGGGCTATTCGACAGAGAGATAATGTCAGCGGCCAGCATGTCATCCACCGCGCCGCGTACATGGGACTTAGCCGGTGCGGATTCATCCTTATAGGGCTCGCCCCCCCAGTATCAATGTGATGGGACAACAGTGAAGTGCGCCCCAAGTCGAAATCATTCTTGCTGAAAACGTCGAAGTAATCGGACAACAGCGCCCGAAGCGGGCTTCGTTGATGCGTGGTTAAGGACAAATTTTCCTGACACAACTCGGCGATCCAACAATCGTCGGATGTCCCCCAAGGCCCAATCGCCGCTGCCAACCCTTGCTGTCGATCCCCATCGCGGACCATAAACGCGGTAGTGGCATGAGCCAGGACCGTGCCGGCCGCAACTAAAACGCCTTCCGACCCCCCGTTCAAAACTTGCAAAAACAGGGGTTGACCCGGCCGGACAATCGTCTGGGCCGCAACCAGCGCAAGACCCTTGGTAGCAGTGTTAGACGGGGGCAGCAGCACGCCCACTGCCGCGTCCATCCCTCAGAATTGTTTACGGTAATGCAACGGGACGAGCATTTGGGAGCCCGGAGGAATTTTCACCGAGATATCGGCAAGCACCTGCACCGGAACGTCCGGCGCAGGATGATTCAACGGGGACGGCAAGAAAAACATCTTACACTGTGCAGGCAACTCAATGCAGCGCTGATCAACGAGGCACTGCCAATGATTGGAAATCAAAACCGTTCCCGATGCCGCAACATTCCCGATGGAAACATGCGCTTCGACCTGACCCACAATGCCCATGCTACCCCCGTTGGCAGCATTACACGCATCGAAAGCTGGCCGCACGCGCGAAGCGGGAATGGAAAGGGGGTGGAATATAACATCGGAGATGATAGTGGCCGACACGCCCGTGTCCACCAATATCCACATGTCCAACCCTTGAATAGAGCCCGGCACCATAGAGGACCCCGTCGCGGCCGCTACCACACGACGTGCCAGCTTCCTTCATTGAGTAACCATACAAGGCGAACCGCCGGTGGCCCCATGTGAGCCCCGGACATACGAATCATGCGCGGTCGATGATGCATGATGTGACAAAGCTTACCGGGTGTCTGATGCATACCGACTTGCCTGGCTCGGGTCACAGCACGACGACGGTGGCGGCCGCCGAGGTGGGGATCCGGGAAGAGGCAGCTGGCGGGGATGACTCCGACAGTCCCGTGTGAAGTGGCCCAGCCGGCCACACCAAAAGCACGTCATGCCAGCCCGCCGGTCGGCCCCATCGATGTCCCAGAGCGGCGCCGACGGAGAACCCGAACGCACCTCGGTCTTCTTCCAGTGGCCCGCAGCGGCCGTCGGGTCGCCGGTCCCCGCGTCGTCTGGAGTGCGGACGGCCCGTGACAGCACCCATCCCGTAGGGTGACCGTCCACAGCAGGGTCGCCCGTCCAGGTGGCTATCTGCGCCCAGCGGCGCAAGTTGAACTGAGGCATTTGGCGGCCAACCGGGAAGTAAGCGGCTCATGGCCACACACCGGCATCAGAATGCCGAGTTCCTTGGATAGCTCCAACATCTTGCCCAGGTTGAGGGGGTCAAGCATGTCGGGCTTAGCGTCAGGGTAGGCAGCCATCGCCAGCGCCACTAGGGCGCCACGGTAGGCGATGGGAGATTCATCCGCACCCCGCTGACGCTGCACAAACTTGCGGTTAGTATCGGATGGTGGCTCGTAAACTTCAGCCATTTTGGCAAACGCCTCCCACAGTGTTGCCTTCTTCTCAGCAGGAATGGAGTGGAACACCGCGAGCGATACGTCATCGAGGAGCATAGGTAAGGCCTCCAACGCCTCCTCCTCCGTCCATCGGACGGAGCGAAAAGCGGACTCGAAGCGCCAAGTGAAAGCACTCCAGTCCCCTCCCGCGCTGAATTATTTTATGTTCGGAAGACGATGGCTGTGCCCCGCACCACTGTCCCCACTGGGCCCAGCCGCCCGCGTTCCACGTGGCGCCGCCAAAATGGCGGCCTCCTGCGGCGCACTCGCGGGTCCGCCCAAGATGGCGTCGTCTTGCCACGTGGCCGCAATGGCGGACAGCCTTCCCGAGGCTGCAATGGCGGCCGACGCTTGCCCGAGGGGACCTTCCGAGACCCCCCCGAGAGGGCCCTGCCCGTCTCCACTCAGCAGCGTTCCATGCGGACGTCCTGGCGCCGCGGACGGCGCGACCAGCGTCACCAGATTGAGCAGGACGGCACGCAGCGAGTCGATCTGCTCCGCAACCTGCCGCCAGCCATCGCCAGTGCCCGGGGATGAAGACGGCCCGGCACCGACGACCATCTCCGGCGCTTTAGCAGAGCCGACCGTAGCCGCCGCGTCCGGGCGCCCCACTCCCGGGACTGCCAGGTCCTGGGTGAGTGAGTTGTCGTCGAAAGACGGCGTAAGTGGAATTTTTTTCTTGAGATGCTTGGACATGTCGTCCACGTCAAGAATCACTTCTGACCCCAATTGTAATAAAACAGGTCGACGACAAGCGACTATGTCTCCGTCTGTGTTTATTTCTTCGTTATCTGGAAAGCTCGCGTTCCACTCTCTCGGACGTTCCGCGGCGCATCGTGTGAGCTGGCGTCCTGCTTCCGCGCCGCCCTCTCGCTCCTGCTTCTCCGCTCCCGCGCACCGCTGGCAGACGGCGCGCTGGGAGCCGTCTCCGCGTCGCCACGTGGCTGATGACTTGCGGAGACCCGCGACGTGGCCCAGCTTCCACCTCTCACCAACTGACCCCGAGTCCCTTCCGGCTCTCGCTTATATCACCTTCCCGCGTCACCCAGACTCCGCCCTTCACCACACCCCTTAAGAACTTTCCAGATAATACCACCCCCTAGCGCCAGCGGGCTCCGCCCTTGAACCCTGCCCCCAATGGGGCTGGGGCGGCGAAGCCCCAGCCTACGCTCGCATTACAATAGTATACACTGCTGCATCTCCACAGCAGTGGTTCTCAACCCTGGTCCTGGCAGCCACAGTCTAGCATGTTTTCTAGGTCTCCCAAAATGACCAACACTTTCTGAACCGAGAAGAGAAATTCAAATGGTCCAATTAACAGTAATTAGTTAAATTAGGTAGTTAAGCCCTCCAGGAACAACACTTTGCAACCCGTTAAAATCACACTTTATTAAACTGTAGGCTACTTACTAGCGTTTTCTTAAGGTCCTGGCCTTTGTCCAATTCAGTCCTGTCGATGATAATTTAAGTATATGTGTTTTACAGTATATGCCTTTACATTTCATCACAGAGAAAGTCTTACCAGCAAAAACCGAGGAATAGAAATATGGCTGCGTGTTGAAAATGAAGTTGCTCTCAATCTCTTTCCTGCCTTTTCCTAGAGCTATCCCACAATGCACTAATTCCGTAATATAACGGATATTCCGTTTAAATTTTCAATACAGTAATTTTTCCATGAGCAAATACAGTATTTTCTCATGTAAAATTACGGATATTTTTTGCAGTGTATGATAATAACAACAGGTAAGATAAAGAGCAGATCTACGGACAATATCAGAATCTTTATTTTGACTGCAGGAGGAATCCGATGAGCAATGAACCGTTTTTTTCACAGATGTCCAGGTCAGAAATTTACAACCATACAAAAATCGACAGATAGGAGTGCAGAGTATAGGAAACGTAAGCAATTCACTATAAATTAATAAATACGTGTTCATAAATACAGGATATAATTCACTATGAATTAAATACAGGATATAAGTACAAATTGTAAAAGTATATAAATTCCTGCCAATTTTTCAACAATAAATGCAAGCTTGGGTAAGGGAGAAAAACAACAAGTCCCAGACCACAGCAAGACAACACACTGTCCCGCAATAAAATTGCACATTAAAATAGCCAAGTGAAATTGTCTTCTCACACCCAAGGACATTTGCCCAGCTGTGGCAGAGAGGAGGTGACAGTGATGCGTCCAGCTCCACTCACGGTGACTCTGAAACGTGTACCACAATAGGTGACGTTTCGGGCAATGGCCTTTCTTCATCACGCTTGTGCTATGAAGCTAGCACATAATGTGATATGAAGCATGGTTGATGCATGTGGTGAATATGTTGAATTCTTTGTTGTTAGTGCGCTACTGCCAATGCAACAGCATAATCAAATACCGTAGTTTGATTGAGAGATAACGTATGGGAGGAGAGGGAGGCAGAGCATCGCGAGCATGCCAGCAAATATCTTTCTCTTTTCTCTTTCTTTTCTTTTTTTGTCTTATTATCTTCTTTTCTTTCTCTATTTCTTATATATAAAAGTCTCTGCGCGCGCTTGCGAGGGATTTGGCTCTCTGACGGTGGGGTAAACATAAAAATAAATTGCCAGCCAGCACGCCCTAAGCCCCGCGGCGGGAATAGGCTATTCCTTTTTCACGTCCGTCACCTTTAAATTAGTGAAATTAGCGATTTAGTGGGATTCTGATTTATTTATTTATTGCGCGCCATCGACCGTACCAACTCACGCCAATTGCGTGGGTGGGGCGGACCCTGCCAAGTGATGCGCGTTCGGTCGAGCTCATGGGGGACTTTTTCTTTTACGCGTTTAACTTGCAATAAATATACACATAACGTATGGGGCTATTTCTTCACAATGTCATGTCCTCTTCGCCCCCCTCCCCAACACGATGCGTGCAGTTACTGCTATAAATTCCGTAGTTATTAATAGTATTAAAGCGCTTAGATAGTATTATTGTAGCATTATTGTTTACTATTATTCAACAAATACGTTGCCAGATATTACAATCTTAATTTGGAGCTTTCGTGACTGCAGGAATTACTCTTTGGTTCTTTCGGTAAAGTCACGTATAAAGAGAAAATAATAAATTAAATACTAGCATACGACGTTTCGATTGCAACACAAGCAATCATCATCAGGTATAAATGAAATAGAACACACAAATCTAGTATACTTAGAAATGTAATGTAATACAAAAGAGAGTCGGATAACATAACCGTCAACACCCTACCTGGTTGATTAAGTTCTTCCTGAGAATGCTAAATTTGAGAGAGAGATAAAACACAGAACCAGAGACATATAGACAGACATATAAGCAGAGACAGATATCACAGAGATACATAGAGAGAGACACATACATAGGCACACATTGAAACCACGCCTCTGTGTCGAGGCCTTAAATAAAGAGAGGGGGGCGGGGGCGGAGAGAGAGGGAGGGGTTAGAGAAATTAGCATGTCAATGAGTGGCACGGTGCAAAAGCTTGAAAAAAGAGGAGACAGGGAGACACACTGAATTAAATAACCTAGCAAAATTTCGAAATGTAATGTAATGCAACACAATAGAGTCGGTCAACACACAATTAACGCATAGCCTGGTTGATTACGTTTTTGTCGAAACGTCGTATGCTAGTATTTAATTTATTATTTTCTATTTATACGTGACTTTACCGAAAGAACCAAATAGATATTACAATAATAATTTTGTGTGTACAAAATAATTTTTCATTATTACGTTGCTAAATATTCCCTTTTTTACGTGTGCTTTTATGACGCTGTGACGGTCTACTGCCAGTCTGATGTGGCCTGCTGCCTGCTGATTAATTAACGTCAGTGCACTGCCACTATCTACTGTTCATTTGCCTTTTGCCCATTATGAGTGTATGGCAGTCTATAATCTCCTGCCTGCTTCTTTACCTCACTCAGTGTACAGCCAGCCTTTCATGTCGACTGTATCCTGCCTTTTCAGCTGCTGCTCGTATTGCAAGCTTTTTATATCCACTGTAGCAATGCTTATGTCATTCAGTCGGCGTACTGCCAGTCTATAATCTAGACTGTAGCCTGCTTCTTTACTTACCTGTGCGTACTGCTGCTCTTCAATTTACACTCATTTCAGCTTATTTCTTGTATGCATTTATATTGTTTCGATTGCTCACGTCACGCTATTTACTCATACGTAGTACTGCGATACTGATAGCTGTGCCATCATCGGGGATTGCTGTGCACGTCGATGTGTGTGTGTGTGAGTCGATGCGTGCGTTTTTGAGTCAATATATGTGTGCGTGTAGGTCCATGTGTGTGTTTAAGTCTATGTGTGTCTGTCTTTTTCGAACGGACAACGCCCGATGTGTGTGTGTACGTCGAAGTGTTTGTGTGCCAGTCCAAGTGTGCGTGTCAGTCAATTTGTGTGCGTATCAGTCGCTGTGTGTGTTAGTCCATGTGTGTGTGTTCGTCGACGTGTGTGCATGGCTCCATCTCAGTGTGTAAGTCAATGTGCGTTTGTGTGTCTATGTGTGTCAGTCGATGTGTGTGTGTACGTCCATGTGTATGTGTGTGTCAGTCCATATGTGTGTTTGTTAGTCCACATGTGTGTGTAAGTCCATACATATGTGCGTGTCACTCCATGTGTGTGTGTAAGTCAATGCGTGTGTGTGAGTCGATATGTGTGTTCATCCATGTGTGTGTTTCTAAAGTAGATGTCTGTGTGTCAGAGTCCATATATGTGCGTCAGTCTATGTATGTGTGAGTCTATGTGTGTAAGTCGATGCGTGTGTGTCTTAGTCGATATGTGTGTGTGTGTAAGTGCATCTGTGTTTTTACGTCAATGTGTGCGTGAGTCCACGTATGTCTCTGTGTGAGTCTATGTGTGTGTGTGGGAGTCGCTGTATGTGTCTACGTCGATATATGTGTGTAACTCCATGTGTGTGTATCTAAAGTGGATGTCTATGCGTGTGAGTCCATGTGTTTGTGTTAGTCGCTTTGTGTGCATCGCTCCATGTGAGTCAGTGTAAGTCCATTTATTTGCGTGTCTGAATGTGTGTGCTTTATTGACCTGGTCAAAGCCTATGATACCATCAGTAGGCCTGGCCTCTGGGTTGTTCTTCATGCTTTCGGAGCCCCTCACCCTTTGCTCACGATCCTTAAGGACCTTCATTATGGTGAGCGGCCCCGCGTCAAACTATATGGCCGTCAGTCAGAGCCATTCCCTCTACACCTTGGGGTGTGACAGGGATGTCCTCTGGCTCCCATATTATTTTACATCTATTTTTAACACGTAGTTTGTGAAGCCTTCAATAGCTGTACGAGAGGAATTTTCATCCGGTACAGATGTAGAGGTGTTACGGAAGGACGAACAAACACACCCGGGGTGGTTATGCCCGCACGCGGAAGGATGCTTACATCCACGTCCGCATCGTTTAGCCTGGGGGCTGAAACGGCGCTGTGATCCCCCACGGTCCCACCCCTCGAGGGGGGAGTTGCTATATAAGGCGGTGAGCCGGTGGGCTCGGGGTTCAGTGTTTAGCTTAAACCAGTGAAGAAGGAAGACCGGCTAGATAGGCCCTTGGGACTCCCCTGGATCGCCGTCCTTCTAAGGACCGACCAGGGCAAGCCAGTGGCGTGGCCCAGAGAGCCCAGAGCCGATGTTCTTATAAGAGCCGGTCTGGGGACTCAGGGTGCCGTAATCCCAGCTTGGCCAGAGCTGGATCAGCTAGCCTCCCCTAGCTCTGTAGTGGAGGACCTGGGAGTAGACTAGCCGGGATAGAGATCGTGGGATCTCCCTGTTAGACGGGTGAAGGGGCCAATACCCCTTCGAGTGTTGTATACCTTGGCCTGTATAGAGTGGATAAATAAGTGTGCCTCCGACGACGTCGTACAAGTCTCGTTAAACCCACTACACATATACAATGGGAGGCTGATAGATGCCCGGGTGAGGTCAAGGGATGGCTCCCTATTGCTCAACCATGTTATGTATGCCAATGATCTGGTAATTGCTGCTCACTCGGACGAGGAGTTGGAGACGCTGCTGCTGAACCTGGGAGCTTGCCACTAAGAAGTGGGACCTTGCCATCAGCCCCACCAACACATTCCTGTGGAGGGAGCTGGTAGGAACATTGGGTTGCTCGGCCAATGGCCAGGGTCAATGGCGGCGTGGTGTATTCCGCAAATATGCCCGACTGTGAGGGCGGGCACAAGCCGGCGTGAGGAGGTTAAACGTTGAGTTTTACAAGGGCACCACGGGGTGACCCAGCCCCTCTCCACCCAGCCCCTCCCCACCCTCCCCTCTCCACCAAGCCCCACCCTTCCCATTTTTGGATGCACGACGGACGGACGGACAGAATAATCCCCTGTGGGCTGGTGTAACCAGGAGTTTCCTATCAGTACTAAGCACCTGCTTGGGTATTTTGTACCATCGGACACTCCACAACTCCCAATTGGTGATGGGGTGGAGAGTGTACCGTTGCCCATACCTGGACAGTGTGCTCATGACTGGCTCCGGTTTAACAGCAGAGGTCTCACTCCGAATCAGTCGTGCGGCATTATCTTTTCATCGGTTGCGTAACGCTGTGTGGAAGCTTCAGGTCTTCTCGGTCACAGTCATTCCCTCCCTTCTCTAAGCCTGCGAAACGTGGACCCCCCTAATGGAACATCTTCGCCGGTTAGAAACATTTAGGCTGGCCTGCCTTCGATCCATCCTGGGTCCAACCAGGCTGGATTGTGAGTTCACAAATCCTTTAAAGATGTGGAAAAGTCGCATCAGTGAGCTCCGGCATGCAAGGCTGCGTTGGCTGGCCCATGTAGCCCGCATGTCCAGCCACCGTATGCCTAAACAGCTTTTGTTCGGCCGGATCGTCGGGTTAAAACGGGCGCGGCACAGGCTAGAGAAGAGATGGAGTGATGTGGTACAAAAGGATGTGGAGCTGAGTGGACTTGCCGAGGACTGCTACCAGTGCTGTACAGATCGGCCTCTGTGGAGGAGGCTCATGAAGGACGCTACTGGCCAGTTGGAGGCAGTCGTCCTCCAACAACGGAGGGCGGAGGAGCGACGCTCACAACAACGGGCGGAGCGCCGGGTGGCTAAAGCACAGCAAGTTGGCACAGTGGGGGGCACAGGTGGTGCATCAGCCAGTCGTCTCAATCAACCTGTCGCATCTGGGTCTGCCCCGTCACCTCCTGCCAACGGGCGTTCGACACTTCGTGGCCTCAAGGTGCACATAGCCTGCTACAAGCGTCGTGGTGACATCACCGCCACTTAGTGCCGAATGCCAGTTGTATTGATATTTTTTACACTTAATTTTTTTCTATCTACGTGACTTAACTGAATGACACAATTAATGTACATTTATGTGTGTTCAGACAACTGTTTCTATTCCTTGCTTATTTTACTTAACTCATATACAGACAAACCTGGTATTTTAATAATCACCTTGCAAATATTCACATTTTCATTTGTGCTCACAACTCAACATTTATTTATACCTTGTTCTGCGTTGATATATTTGTTATTGTGTCAAAATCACGTTGATAGAAACCTATTTTTAAAATAATCACCTGGAAAATATTACAATGTTTGTGCTGACAAATAATATTTTTGTTCCTTGCTTCTTCCGCTAAACTCATGTACATTGAAAGTGTAAGTCGATGTGTGTGTCTGTCTTTTTCGCCCAGGCAACGCTGGGTACTTACCACTAGTAGGTTAATAAAAGTGTAAGCAGGTGACTTGTTACGTGTCCGTCCGAATGATTTTTAAAGACACTACATATGTATATATATGTAGTGTCTGCAGGGGAAAGACACCAATTGTGTAATTTGCAAATTTCTCAGCATTAGAATATCTGGTCAATGCCAGTTACATTGTATATTCTTGAGTTATGGGAGGAAACCAGAGGGAAATCGTTCACAATGCTGTTTACTCTCCAACACACCGGTGTGCTGAACTAGTAAGTAATTGGCACCGTTTTGTTTACGTGACAAACCTTACTAATTGACTGTTTCGGGTGGTGGCGGGTTTAACGACGCATTTATATTTACGCGATCTAACCCAAACCCCAGGATCTTGTTACTGAGGCACGAGTGTCGCCACTGAGCCACCCTGCCGCCAAAGTGCGATCAAACAACTGCGAACTGACACGGAGTGGAGGTGGCCTTCATCTAGGAATGGATGGACAAAGGTGTAAAAATTACTTTGTATAAAAATAATTTTTGGGAAAACAATCTATTATTTATTGAAATATTACTGTTACATTAAGCAAGCACGATGGCGATTTACATCTGTTGCATATGAAAGAAAAACCATAAGATACATTGCTCCAATTGTTATAAAAAAGTGGGCAATAACATCGTTAACAATTTTGTTTACGTGACAAAACTCCAATCATGGTGGCATGGGTTTAACAAATAAAATGTGGTTAGCAGTTAAATGCATGCCCAGCACACTGGGAAATTCAAATTCACAACAGTAACATTTAGCTGTAAATCTAATAAAATATGACTACGGTGAAGGAATTATAGCCAAATCACCATGGGTGTTTGCAGTTACAGAATCAAGAAATTGTACATCACTACTTTGCTCACATCTGTAATCGTTAAATAGTTAAAATGCACAAGTTTATGCAATTCACGTAACACAGTAAACATGCGGCAGTTTTATAAACAAGGTCGCCCAGATGCTGGATTATGACTGGATCATGATAGCTAAAATGTGAAACACCCATGGACTGTGCGAGCAGGACCTCCCTTGCACGGCTCTCACGGTTGTAAATGAATGTGAAGTGTGGTGATGGTGCAGTAGCAGCAGCAGTGGAGCGAGTGCTCGGCGCTGCATCACCCAGGCCGCCCCCGGGTCTTCACGCGGAGAATGCTACCGAGGGATGGCAGAGCGCTCCTTCTCTGTGGCTGCTTAGCCGTTGAGAGACACGGCGTGAGCACACACCATCACGTTCACCTGCTGCACAACCATCACACACCATCACACACCATCACGTTCACCAGCTCCACACACCATCACGTTAAACTGCTGCACTCGCCACCATACACAACCACAAAGCATCACGTTCACCTGCTGCACCAGTACCACACACCATCATTGACCTGCAGCATAGACAATCACGTTCATCTGCTGCACTGATCAACCAAATATCACCACACACCATCACGTTCACCTTCTGCACACATCACACACCACCACACACCATGTTCATCTGCTGCACCCACACAATAATTGACCTGCTGCACCCCCTCACGTTCACCTACTGCACAATCATCACACACCACCACACACCATCATTGGCCTGCTGCACTACATCACGTTCACCTGCTCCACAATGTAATGCGTTTAAGCAAACCAGACAAAGTGAATGACAAAAGAAACATAAAATCGGGGACCATCTGTAATTGTGTCAATTGGGATTCTTTTTGGGGCTTTAGGGCAGAGACTAGATCCTTTTATGAGACCGTGGGATCATCTACAAATTCCTCATTCAGGCAAGGTAATTTTCATACCGGAAGCCTTTGTAGGGTCCCCTATGACTAACATCGTGAACATATAACAAACCGTTTGTCGGCGGCTTTACCTTCATGCTCTTCTGCACACGGGCTTCAGTTGTCTCGCACAAAATGGCAAATTGGGGGGCGTGCCCGTGCGGTAGGAAAGTGGCCCCAGCGAGCTTCCAACCGGGGTTTGTCTTGCTGCATGAACCACCATGGTTTCTGAAGAATTTCACGAGCTCCCGGGAATCCAGAGACTTGCGTGTAGCGAGAAGGCTAAATGCCCCGTGGTGGTTGTACTTGTCGTAAGCCGCACTCCACATGAATAAGCCAGCCACAGCTGTTTCGGGTGCCAAGCCTCACATGGATGACAGCCGTGCGCCACTACAATCTATTTATAGGTTTTATTTTCATTTTCCCTGATACGGCCCAATGGGCTATACAATAAAACCTTGGATTGCGAGTAACTTGGTCTGCGAGTGTTTTGCAAGACAAGCAATTTTTTAAAATAAATATGAACTTGATAAACGAGTGAGGTCTTGCAATACGAGTAGTACGTATACGCTTTGTCTGCAGAGCGTCACGTGATCACAACTGAGCCGATGGTTCTTGTCTCTCTCTCGCTGCGGGATTGTGGGACTTCTCTTCACTTGATACAGATATTTTGCTGTGACAGTTTCACCTGAAGACGGAAGCTTGTGTTGCCTCCGAAACGTCTTGATTTTATTGTTTTTTTTTTTATTAATTTTAATTTCATTTTTTACCTACGTGACTTTACCGAAAGAACTAAGAGTATGGGATTGTGGGTAATCGTCTCCCATGCTCGGCCTCAGTCGGCGTGCCTCACTCGTATGGTCAACATCCGTGCGAGCTTATACTGTTTACGATAGTGTTGTGACCACATGTGTGTGCGTAAAGCATTTTTTAAATTTTGTATCCAAGTGTAGTGACTGTTCTTTATTAACTGTACTGCAACAATGCCTTTTGCCTCCTCAAAAGGAGGCAAAAGCAAGTGTTATTGGATAGGTTCCTTGTTAAAGTCGCACAAAAAGAAAAAGATTCCAATGAGCCAACAGATGGCAGTGATTCCGTTAGTGACAGTGAAAGTCGTCCTACACAATAACCCTCCTCTCCTCCTATCTCTCGTCTCCCTCACACCAGCCACGATTACATTTAATTAATACATTTGATTACTTTATATTAAATTTAAATAATAAAAATATAAAAAGGTATTTTGTATGAATCATTTTTATATGAATATTTTTGGGTTGTGGAACGAATCATCTGAGTTTCCATTATTTCTTATGGGGAAATTCACTTTGATATACGAGTGATTTGGATTACAAACACGTTTCCGGAACAAATTATGCTCGCAATCCAAGGTTTTGTTGTATAGCTATTTTTCTGAAGTGACCTGGCTATCACAAATGACAGCTCAACCAAGTGGCTTATCACGTGTAAATGTATAGCACCCAAACTCTAAACGCATGTTTCTTCTAAATGTGGAGGGAAAAACTGGAGAAAAATCCACATGACCATTGGGAGAACATGTAAACTCTAAATATACAGGCCTCAGGATCGGCATCGAACCCACGACCTCCTTCATACTAGGCGAGATAGTTAACATCTCGCCACCATGGCACCATGGTCGACTCGACTTTAGTAACCTCCCCTCATAACACTATCTGTGCACATTTTGAGTACTAGTTACCATTGTAGGGTTACTTTGCACAAGAGCCACGACAGACCTGAACTCCGAATGACAAATTCATATTCTTGGGTCTTTTGGTAAAGACATGTAGATAGTACTCTTTGATTCTTTCAGTAAAGTCAAGTAGATAGTAAATAAATTAAATAGAATACGACTTTTCGATTGCAACATAAGCAGTCGTCATCAGGTAGAACTAAATTTTAGAGAGAGAAGAAACACAGACACGGAGACACACAGACAGACACACAAGCAGAGAGAGACAACACAGATACACACAGAAAGAGACAGAGAGAGACACAACATAGACACACAGAGACCCAATGCCTCTGTGTCGTATCCTTAAATAGTATATAGGTTATTCTTTGGTTCTTTCGGTAAAGTCACGTATAAAGATAAAATAATAAATTTAATAATAGCATACTACGACGTTTCGATTGCAACACAAGCAATCATCATCAGGTATAAAAGAAAACTATAGACAGACATACAAGCAGACAGATATCACAAAGATACACAGAGAGAGAACACGTATCGGCACAAAGAGAGAGGTCGTCTCTGTGACGAGGCCTTAAATATAGAGAGGGGGCGGGGGCGGAGAGAGGGAGGGGGCAGAGAAAAAATTAGCATGTCAATGAGTGGACGACGACTTGGTACGGTACGCAAGCTTGAAAATTAGGAGAAAGACACACTCAAAACGTCGTAGTATGCTATTATTTAATTTATTATTTTATCTTTCTACGTGACTTTACCGAAAGAACCAAAGAATAATTCCTGCAGTCACGAAGACTCCAAAATTAAGATTGAACCACTTCTACAGGGAAGTTTTAAGCTTATCGTTTTCTCTCTCTGCCTGTGTCCTCTCTTTGGAATTTTCACACTTAAATTCTAACGTAATCAACCAGGCTATGCGTTAATTGTGTGTTGACTGACTCTCTGTGTTGCATTACATTACATTTCGATATTTTACTAGGTTATTTAATTTTAGTGTGTCTTTCTCCTAATTTTCAAGCTTGCGTACCGTACCACGTCGTCGTCCACTCATTGACATGCTAATTTTTTCTCTGCCCCCTCCCTCTTTCCGCCCCCGCCCCCTCTCTATATTTAAGGCCTCGTCACAGAGACGACCTCTCTCTGTGCCGATACGTGTTCTCTCTCTGTGTATCTTTGTGATATCTGTCTGCTTATATGTCTGTCTATAGTTTTCTGGTTAGATTTTTGTTGCTATTTCTTTTATACCTGATGATTGCTTGTGTTGCAATTGAAACGTCGTAGTATGCTATTATTTAATTTATAATTTTATCTTTATACGTGACTTTACCGAAAGAACCAAAGAATAATTCCTGCAGTCACGAAAGCTCCAAAATTAAGAGTATATAGGTTCAAAGAAAATAACAAAAAACCACGACGTTTCGATCGCAACACAAGCAATCGTCATCAGGAGAAAAAATAGCAGGAAAGCTGCTGCGGCAGGATGTTTTAAAGGATTAAAATGGGTGTAGCCCAAGGGTCATAAGCGAAGTGGGCGGGGCTAGTGATGTTAAAGTGAGAAATTTGCATGTAAATGTAAGATCGGAGAGTTACCTCCACGACGACGAAGCTGCAGAGGTGGCCATTGTATTGTGAGCGATTAGCATGTCAATGTAAGATTGCAGAGCTACCGCCACATCGAGGAAAACGAGCAACGGTGGCTGTAAATTTTGATTTAAAGCTTTTGTGACTGCAGGGATTCATATTCTTGGTTCTTTCGGTAAAGTCACGTAGAAGGGAAACAATAAAATAATAAAAATATAAAACAATACAATTATCACGGCGTTTCGATTGCAACACAAGCAATTATCATCAGGTGTGAAAACCACAGCAAGAATTTTTTTAAAAAGTGGCGTTTTTTTCTTAACGTTAGCACCACGAACAGCAACTTGGCAGTTGTTCAGATGGACGAGTCCATCTATGTTCAGAAAAGAGGAGGGGAGAGAGGAAGAGAATGGAAAGCGGTCTGAAAGTCACCGTAAGCGTGAACACAATCAATAAAGACCCGAAATGGTTGATCAAATCCTTCCAATGATTACTAAGCCAAAATCCATCTTCTCGGTTGAAATTGTCTCTGTATTTGAATCTGTAGATAGCCTCATGAACAGATGGCTACCATGAAAGATTCGGTGACTTTCATACCGCTTTCAATTCTCTTCCTCTCCCCCCTCCTCTTTTCCGAACATAGATGGACTCGTCCATCTGAACAACTGCCAAGTCGCTGTCCGTGGTGCTAACGTTAATAAAAAGAACGCCACTTTTTAAACATTTTCTTGCTGTGGTTTTCACACCTGATGATAATTGCTTGTGTTGCAATCGAAACGCCATGATAATTTTATTGTTTTATATTTTTATTACTTTATTGTTTCCCTTCTACGTGACTTTACCGAAAGAACCAAGAATATAACGGTGGCTGTGTTAGTGAGAAATTTAACCTGTTAATGTAAAGACATTTAATCTGTTAATGTAAAACCAGAGAGTCGAAAATAACTACGAACATTGGAAGGTAGGATGGAAACATCACAGCCAGTTATGACTTAAACTGGTTAATAACGTCCTTCCAATGATTGCTCAGTTTGTACCCAACTTCTCGGTTGAAATTGTGTCTGTGTCTATAGAAATGGAGGGCTTCATGAACGAATCTTTGTTGATAGCCAGTGGGCTTGCAAAGTACCTTCGTCTTAGAGAAATCAATTTAGTGTGAGCCCACCGCATTAAAACAATGATCAGCCACGGCCGAGGTATTAGTCCTACCATGTTTCAGATCTACCTTATGTTCACGAACACGGTCCGAGACATGTCGCTTAGTTTCCCCAATGTAACTACTGCCGCAAACACAGCTTAGTTTATAGACGTCGGAGTATTGCATGTCAGGGATCACATCGTTCACAGATGGGATCAGATCACAAATTTTATGTACGGTGTTAAATCGAACCTGGATTTTGTGTTTGCTAATGATTTTGGAAATCTTTTTAGTGACCCCTGCTATGTATGGCAAGGTGATGGTTTTGATGTGGTCCTCAGAGGGTTCTTTCCCAACGGTTGGGGTGATAGCTTTACGAATTGTGTGGTCCGAATATCCATTCATCTAGAGAGCTTGGTGTACGTGTTCCAGTTCACTGGCTAGGTGATGACGGTTGGATATACATAGAACTCTATGGTGTAGAGTTATGATGAGGGAATTCTTCTGGGATGGATGGTGATGGGAGTCAGGTTTTAGGTAGGCATCCGTGTGGGTGGCTTTCCTGTAGACAGTGTCCCATAGAGCCATCTGCTCTCTTTTCCATTAAAACATCCAAGAATGGTAACTTGCCATCCTTTTCCACCTCCATGGTGAATTTGATGGCTGGGTGTATGGAATTGATGTGGTTGAGGAATTGGTTCAGAGCTGGTCGGCCATGTGGCCAGATGACGAACGTGTCATCTACGTACCTCTTCCACAAAGATGGACGTAGAGTGGATGCCTGGATGGCATCTGTCTCAAATTTTTATAATGGCAAATTATCTAAACTTCATCAGTCAAATAAAATTGATTGTAAAAAATGAATTGGAGATTTTGATAACACAAAGTGGACTAATGTCTTGTGATCTTCCCCTACATGGAATTATCTCCCATCATCTCTTTTCCAAAGCTCTGGACCTTGCTGAATTCAAGAAGCATTTTCACCCTCATTTCAACTTTTATAGTGCTATTTATTGTTGACCGCTTGACGTCTTGGGGCTTTAGGCAAGAGCTTAGAAACAAAAAAATACATACCATCATAGTTTAAAACTAAACTTTCTAAGCTAAAGTTGAGATCCATGATGTCCCATTGAGTTTGGTTACTCATACACGACTCTCTTCTAAATGAGCGTTACTAGGGGCAGTGTTGCTTCATTGTGTGGATTGTTACCTTCAGCGCAGGAGATGTGGAGAAACGGACGAGGAGCGAGTTCGTGCCTGGCACCGGGTTGAATGAAAATACGAAGTTGTTTTTCTGCAGGCACAGAGGAAATCGCCAAGAATCAAACACAAATTGTTGGGTTTATCGCGCAATGTGATAGCCACTGCACCACCGCTTCATGTCCACGTGACCTTGACCCATTGTCAGTTGATATAATCGTAAGGCATTTGAAACAAAATGACTACAATGTACAGGGGATAGCCCCTTATTCACAGTGAACATAGCAGATCCCATAAACTTACCACATTTATCCAAGGGGGAAAAAAACAATGATAATCGGAAATAATAGGGTGCCTTTACCTATGAACTCCTCTCATCTGTAAAGGATATCTCAGATAATTAGATGAAATTCCCAAAGTACATGCCAGGAAAACGTGCCAAGATCCACGGATTACCAATGGATAAGAGGACAATTTTGCTGTGAAGATCTTCCTTTTCCACAAAAAATAGGAATTGCACTTCACTGAACTGATAATGTTGTAAGAACGTGGCAGGTGTGCTTATGTGCCTCCGTGTCAGTCGGTGTGCTGCCCATGTGCAGTACACATGATGGACACAGACACGGAGATAGAGAGAGCAAGCTACGGTTATACAGTTCACACCGGTACATACGGAGATGATGAGAAATAGAGGCGACGGAGATACCCATGCACAAACACGTGCAGATACACACTCAACACACATTTTACATACAGCGATGGAGGTGGCAGTAGTGATGGTGGTGGCCGCGGTGATGTTGGTGGTGGCGGTAGCGATGGTGGCGGTGCTGATGGGGTCTCGATGTTGGAGTACATTTGGAAAAATGAATTTCATAATGAAAAGCAACAATGTGGTGAAAGACATGTATAGTGTCTTGTAAAATCACTCAGATTGACACGTTGTAACAGGTCACCTGCTTACACTTTATTAGCCTATTCTTGCACCAGTTGTAGGGACTCCTATCAATGTCGCTACGGTTACTTGTGTTAATCAATTCCCACTCTTATCTATGCTACACCTTGCTAACCTGCACACAGCAGCCCTCCTTCTCGGCAGCTCAGCACTCAAGGCTTTGCACACAGTAGCATTTGCTCTCAGGAGCTCCGCACTCAAGGCTTCGCACACAGCAGCGCTCCCGCAGCCTACGTTCCCTCAGACCCACTCACTCGTCCGACCCGGGCGGGGGGGATCAACCATCACCCGCCCGGCGACTTGTGAGGATTGAGGTCCGTTCCCGGCAGCGGCGAGACGTCTTCGCAACACGAACCCCCGCGCCTCCTTATATCCCCCTCCCAATTGTCCAGGTCCTCCCTTGTGTCTCTTTAGGGCCAGACAAGCTGGAGCCTGTCAAGCCATCAATCACCCCTTATCGCACGTCTCCCTGGCAACACTCCGTGTCAGCGTGCAACCCCAGGCCGACCCTGTCTGCACCCGATTCTCCCCTTGAGGTGGAGGTTTACCCGTGCACGTTGCACACGCGCACCTGCCTGCCCTCGGCCAACAGTGCACACCGTGTATTTTACCACACTACACGTGCTTAAATCAGTGCATATTACCTGATGGTAATGAAGTGGGGATACCTTTACCCAGCAGCAAATAGAATGTGGCTCACGGTGAATTTGCATCATGAGTAACGGGTTCACACGATGCCTGCAGCCACCCGCGCCGCTAATATTCAGAGAGGTTAAAACTATTTTATTTAAACAATTTTTTTTACCACGTAAAGCCCATTGAGCTATTAACTCTTGTTCAGTCGACCTGGGTACACATGACAGGGTATCAAAGTGGCTTACATCATCATCATCATATATCAGAATTGATAGTAGCCACATAACCTAAATGCATGTTTTTAAATTGTGCAGTGCAAAACCAGAGAACTCGGAGAAAAATCCATGCAACCACGCGGAGAACAATGCAAACTCCAAATCCTCTCTGGTTCTTTCGGTAAAGTCACGTAGATAGAAATAAAAATAAAAGAACACGACGTTTCGGTCGCAACACAAGCGTCCGTCATCAGGTGAGAAAGAATGATCTGCTGTTGTGGCTTTATACAGGCACGGGTGGTGGGGAGCTTTGGAGAGTCGTGGCTGCAGGAGTTCATGGGGGGAGAGGGGGGAGGGGTTTGTGGCGTGCAGGGATGGGTGGGGGCTGGATAAATTAGCATTTCCTCATGGGACGGGTGGGCACTGGAGAAATTAGCATGTCCTCATGGACATGCTGTCTCCAACTCTACAAAGCCCTGTATAAAGCCACAACAGCAGATCATTCTTTCTCACCTAATGACGGACGCTAGTGTTGTGACCGAAACGTCGTGTTCTTTTATTATTTTTTCTATCTACGTGACTTTACCGAAAGAACCAGAGAGTATGGATTCCTGCAGTCACGAAACCTTCAAATCAAGAAACTCCAAATACACAGGCATAACGGTCAGGATAAAAGGTACGCCCTTCTGCCTATCAGGCGAGGGAGATAACATCTCACCACCGTGCTGCACCTTGCACTCCCCTTGATTGGTGTTGTGCTCACCAGGAAGAGAGGCAGCTGGTAGTGCTGGTTCAGGACCACTGCCTGCACGGCACAAACCCCGGTGAGGCGGCATGCAATGCGCTCACAGCCCTGTGTAGAGGAGTGCACCAGGAAAAGCAGCGTGCTCGAGCCTGCGTAACACGCACACACGCATGCACACGTGCACACACACGGAGTTGTCAACCAGAATGGCGAGACACTCATTCACAAACAGTCTCGGGGGTATAACTCTGAAACTACGGTTCAACACAAGCAGACTCTGGTACGGTTTCAACGTTAAGGTGTCATCAGCAGTCATGTTCGGTTCAACCAATGCTGGTGAAATGAGAGCTACTTATCAGCAAGGGCTCTCTGCTAGATATGGGTCCTAGTTCGACACTATACAATACACCACACACAATAAATGGCTCTACTGACCAGACAGAATATTAAAACAGGTTCAGTTTTGCTTGTGTTAAACCAATGCTGCCAAATGTATGTTCTTCCAGAAGGCCGTGTGGTTAACGGGATGTGTAAAAAATACTTTATGTTCATGTGAAGGAACAGATAGGTGAAGTCAAATAATCTGCTTGTTTATTGTTACTTATATTTCATCATAACCTGAATCACTGTTTTACTGCACAGAGTTTGACACAGTCTTCAATCAATGCATGCACATCTTTAACATAATTAGCCACCATTTACATGATGCTGGGGCTCCCATTGCAACTACTGTAAAATTCAGTGCTGAAGTCCATGTGACACTGAGCAATGAGAAGCTGTCACCTCTGCTGGCACCTGACTACATGTCTGACATATTTTTAAGGTATGAACCAAGTAGATCCCCTCAGGTCCTCTGGCACTGATCTCTTGGTTGTGCCAAAGGCCAGGACCCAGACTTATGAGTAGGCAGCCTTTAGCTTGTATGGTCATTGCCTTTGGAACGGCCTGCCTGAAGATCTGAGGGCATCAGAATCAGTGAATGTTTTTAAACAAAAATCTTCTAACATACCTTTTTAGTTGAACACGTAGGCTTTCGCGACCAATATCATCCATAAGAGGTTTTTGGGTTAGATCACGTAAATATATGTAGTTAAAACCCGCCACCACCCGACACAGCCAACTAGTAAGGGTTGTCACGTAAACAGAACATGCCAATTCGTCACTAGTACAGCACACCGGTGTGTTGGAGAGCCAAGTCACAACATTCACAAACTGAGTACGACGTTTAGCCAGTAATTACAACTAGCTTCATCAGGCGACAGCCAGATTTGAGAAGTCTTACTGTTTCATTCCTTATATAGAGGCGTAGATGTGTTGACCACCCTTCTGCGCTCTTGCACAATGTTGGGATGGGAATATTGAGGCAACGTACATTATGCATGTGCATGATGCGAGCCCTTTTGAACTTGCCCTTCCTGTCTAGTGTTTATTAAAATAGCTCTACCAATGACACATTTATATATTTACGTGATCTAACCCAAAAAACTCTATAATGGATCTTTTTAGATTGCTTTTTAATTTGGATGCTTTTATTACGTGCTTTTTATGTATTTTATTACACTTTTAGTTGATTATAACGTGATGTAATTTTTAAATATAATTCTTCTTGTTTACATTGCGGCAATCCCTTCATTGTCCTGCAAAGCACTTTGTATTTCATTCTTTGCACGAATTGTGCTATTTAGGTAAAGTTTGGTTTGAGTTGATGATTTTAGACACCATGTCAAAACCAGTACAGTTTGCTGGCATTAAACCAATGCTGCTGTAAAAATGCACTCCTGTAAAGCTATGTCCTCAATGGTATGTGGACACACATTTTTTGTGTTTCAGGACCAATATGGGATGGAGGCGTATTATTTGCTTTTTTCATTACTTGTATATTTTTATTTGCTTCCATATGCCATTTGCTTAAATGCGTGGCAACTCAAAGCACCTTGCATCACATCTCATCTCAAACATACCAAGGGGACCCCCAATAGCAGCCATCCCTGTGTAGGGGTTGTTACGGGGAGAAAGGCAGACAGAAACACAAGGGTGTCTGCACCCACACACGGGTGTCTACACCCACGTCCGCATCGGTTAACCCTGGGGGGCCATGGGTGGCGCTGTGATCCCCCAAAGCCTCACCCCTGGGAGAGGATTCCTATAAAAGGCGGGGAGCCAGAGGGCTCCAGGCCAGTGCTTGAAGCTTTACCAGTGAAGACGGAAGACCGGCAGAAAAGGCCCTGGAACTCCCCTGGCTCGCTGTCCTTGTCAGGGCCGAGCAGGGCAAGCCAGTGGCGCGGGCCCAAGAGCTCCAGGACCGCTGCTCTTGTAAGAGCACGGTCTGGTTGGCTGGGTGCCAGGATCTGTGCTTGACCAGGGCCGGATCAGATAGCCTCCCCTAGCACTCGTAGTGGAGGACTGGGAATAAGACAGTCAGGGAATAGTGCTAGGGGTGTTTCCCATTGAGTACGGGTGAAGGGGCCGTTACCCCTTCAAGTGTTGTTACCGCCTTTGGTTAAATAAACGAGTGTGCCTCAACTACGTCGTCTGTCTCGCTGAGAACTCACTACACCTGTGCTATAAAATGTGACTCAACACTGGCCTGCAAGTGGGCATTGGTCTGCCAGTTGGGGACGATGATTGCCATATGTAATCCCAAATGAGCAATTTTCGGAAATGTATATTTTGGAAAATTTTAACCAAGACGCCCAATCTTTCTAATGACAGCACGAGACCTTTAACGTCCACTGTGACGCAAACAGTACACAGTATTTTAATGGTTATTAGACAGTAGTGTTTACCGGGTCAGTTGTCGGGCTCGAATTGCGAACCTCTGCAACAAGCGTGGCAAACACGCTACCGCTGGGCCGTGTATTTGGAGTTTGCGTGTGTCTCTATCTCTCTCCATGGTCGTGTGGATTTTTCTCTGGGTCCTCCGGTTTTTCCCTCCACATGATAAGCCACTTAAATTAGCTATCATTTGTGGCCAGGTCGCTTCTAAAAAAGACCTATACAGCTCAGAGGACCTTACCTGGTAAATTAAAAATTGTTTAGTTTGTGTTTAGTTTAATTCTCCGCGACAACAATGATGCTACTTACGGTTATTTTGCATCTCCTCCGAAGTCTCCCCGATCCTTCGTTACGTCCAGAGAAATTAGTCTTCTCGGTGCATGCAAGTGGCAGAGGGGCGCTCACCTGCCGGGGGGTCGTCGGCTGGCTCGTACTCGAACTGCACGCTGCATTCACAGCCGTCACCCACTCGGTGGCACGTCATGGGGAACAGCGGATCTAGCAGCTTCACATCCTCCTCAAAGTACTCCTGGATTTTGTCCAACGCTGCACCGCTGAGCCTGCACGCCACATGCCACACGCACACCCCCTCCCGCTCTACATTCGGGGCGAGCGCCGCTCGGACAAAACACGGCGCTACATGCGATATTCACAAAGTCAAGGGTCCTCGCTGTGCATTCAGGCTGGCGTCCAGTGCGAATTTCCTTGTATCTTCACGAACTTTGCAGACTACAAAAAAGGTGTCTTCATCTCACGTTAGTGTTTTGACAAGAGAACATCTTAGGAGGAAGGGTTTATCCCCTCGTTCACATAGATTATCTCCAGACATCCTGCTCCAACGCATGTGGAAAAGACCACATGTTTGGGAGAATCCCAGGCTGTTTCTTACCCCGCTGAGATGTCTTTATGCACCAGGTAGACTCATTTATTTATTTTCACTCAATAACACAACCACTTTTCAAAGCCAGACTTGAGGAATCTGGAATTCAGGATAAGCCTGGAGGGCTTGTGGGAATAAATACACACCTGATTAGAACACCGGGACACAACTTGCTTATGTGCACTCGCAATTCTAAAGTGATGTACTTATCTGCTGTGTGATACTGGGAATACATTCCCTTGGACGCACTCTTCTGTGCTATTTAAATATTTAACCAGGATAACGTGCAGAGTTGGAAGGTCTCGCTTATAAGGGTGTCAGGGTGTCAGGTCAAAAACTAAAAAGAAAACGAGATATGCATACAGATTGATCCTCTCTAAATGCATCACGCAAGCAAGAGGGCAGGTAGGAAGCACGCAATGACACATATACGGACAATATTATTGGTTCTTTACCGAAAGAACCAAGAATATGAATCCCTGCAGTCACGAAAGCTTTAAATCAAAATATAGAGACATCTTACCTATAAAAGTAATTTTTTGTCTGTGTGTCTGTCTGTCTGCGTGAGTACCTTGTGACGATTTTAACTGACAAACTGTGGGGATTACGTATCGAAAAAGTACCCAGATACCACGCTATATGCCCTGGGACAAAAAAGCGCTATTCGTATTTCCCATCCGTCAAGTTAGAAGTAGTTGAATTAACAATTTATTCCTTTTATACGCAGAGGGCGGCGTCAAATCACGCATCTGCGCATGCGCGAGAACGCTGACTCAGTGGGGGGGGGGGGGTGGTGAGAAATTCTTATTCGCGTTCAAAATGCAAAAAAAACACAACGCTGAGGTAAATTCTTCACAGTGTGATGTCCTCTTCTCCCCCCCCACCCCAATATGTGCAGTTACTACTATAGAGTCGGTAGTTACTCCTATAGTCCGTTGATACTACTGTAGTGGGTCAAACTGAGTCGCAGACGTTGCTCTTTAGAGGCAACACTTTTTATTGTAACATCAACCCGCTAACACAAAGGAGTAACTGCCCCTTCACCAAATACAGCCTAGGATGTTGACCACCCAGCTAACTACTCTATACGTAGGAGGTATAGCTACGAAGGGTCAGACCCTCACTCGGGTCCCCGACCACGTGTTGATGCCTCGTAGGACAGAGCTTCCAGCTTGTAGACATGAAGCTTCAGTTTGTAGAATGCAGCGACCCCGGTCCCTTTCAGGGACCCATCTTATATCCCCCCCGGGTCGGGGCCGCTCCGCCCTTGGCCCCGCCCACCTTCGATCGTTCTAGCTCCCTCTCCATCCCTCTCGAGAGCTCTCCCCCGACACGTGATCACCCCCTAGCCCCCCCCCACCACCAGTGGGCCTCTCTGTGGACACTCCGGATCACGTGTCTACGGGGTCAACCAGAGTGCCATGGCCCGGGGCAACCCTGCCCATGGGCTAACACTCTCCCACTCCCCCTGGTGGGAGCTCGCACTACACGCTATGCGTGGTGCCTACGCTAACCCAGCGCTCATCAAGCCCCGCTAGGGCTGGTAACACACCCGCCCACGGGGTGTATGCGATGACAGTCCGTTCTAGACCCCACAGTTTTTTCAAGAGTTTTAAGCACAGAAAACATAATTAAAGTTTTAAAAATCATTAATTATACAAACTTTTCAATAATTTCCTTCTTCACTTCGATTTAAATTTTCTTTAAAAACTTCTCACCAACATTACCACTCATTACCACTTTCTCCGAAGGCAAGTTTGTAAAAGAATACATGGTACAGACAGCAGACATCTTGTGTCCGGAGATCAAAAGCAAATTTGAAAAAGTCAGTTTATCACGCAGGACTGTGACTCGCTGTGTGGAACTGATTGATAAAAATATAGCCAGTCAATTAAACAAAAAGTCTGATTCCTTTGAATTATATTCACTAGCACTGGATGAAAGTACGGACGTAAAATACACTGCTCAGCTCCTCATTTTTATCCGAGGCACTGACGACAGTTTTTGCGATAACAGAGGAGTTTTTGACCATGGAGTCCCTGAAAGGAACAACGCGGGGAGAGGACTTGTATAACCAGGTATCTGCTGTCATCGAAAGAATGACGCTACCTCGGAGTAAACTTGTTAATGTCACAACGGATGGATCGCCAAATTTAACTGGGCTGCTGAAAAGAATCCAGGATAAAGTGAAAGACCCTGTCCAGGATCTTATTTTCCTTCACTGCATCATCCATCAGGAATCCCTGTGTAAGTCTGTATTGCAGCTTAATCATGTCGTGAATCCAGTCGTGAAACTTGTGAACTTTATACGAGCAAGGGGACTTCAGCACCGTCAGTTTATTACGTTCCTGGAGGAAACTGATGCGGATCATCAGGACTTGCTGTACCACTCTCGTGTCCGCTGGTTAAGTTTGGGGAAAGTGTTACAACGAGTTTGGGAGCTGAAAGAGGACACCATCGCATTTTTGGAGTTGATGGGGAAATCTGACGAATTCCCTGAGCAAAGCGACAAGAACTGGCTTAGTGACTTTGCGTTTGCTGTGGACATATTTTCACACATGAATGAGCTGAATGTGAAACTGCAGGGGAAAAATCAGTTTGTTCACAACATGTACAAACATGTGAAAGCCTACAAATCCAAGCTCACTTTGTTCTCCGGACAAATTGCGAACAAATCTTTCGCTCATTTCCACATACTTGCCATGCAGGAAGAGGCACCGCGAAACGCAAAAAAATACAGCAAATCGCTTGAGGACCTGCACGGAGAATTCTGCCGTAGGTTCTCTGATTTCGAAAACATTGAACAGTCACTTCAGCTGGTGTCCTGTCCCCTGTCACAAGACCCTGAAACAGCACCACAGGAGCTGCAGTTGGAACTGATAGATCTTCAGTCTGACTCCATCCTAAAGGAGAAGTTCAACTCTGTTAAACTGAATGACTTTTATGCTTCACTTAAGAGCCACGTTTCCAAACCTCCGGAGGACTGCACAGAAGATACTGACTTTGTTTGGCTCGACTTATGTGTGTGAGCAGACATTCAGCGTCATGAACGCCTACAAAGCCCGTCACAGATCAAAGTTAACGGATCAGCACCTCAGATCTATCCTGAGAATTTCATAAAATAAAATAAATGTTTTTATTATGTTTTATTTTTATTATTTTATTACTTCCCTTCTACGTGACTTTACCGAAAGAACCAAGAAGATGAATCCCTGCAGTCACGAAAGCTTTAAATCGAAACCCCATTAATGTATAATATGCCATATAAAATATCATTTCTTATACTCTGGAACGGATTATTTCCTTTCACTTTATTTCTTATGGGAAAAATTCGTTTGGTATATGTCATTTTCGGTAAAAGTCCTACCTTCTATAACGAATTAACAACATTTCCAAGGTACCACTGTATATGTTATTTTTAAGAGAACACAAGGTTTGCATTTATACAGTCAATATCACTCAGTATTCACTGAATACAGAAAAAATGGGACACTGTTACTCAAGCTGTAACAGTCTATATTGAAAATTAATTTCTTTAGAACTGCTGTGTGTTTAGTTTGTTGTCCTTCACCCACACCTCCGATTATCGCAGTTGGCTACGTAAGGTGAGAAAGAAGTTCAACATACATACATATAGTTGCACATGCTATGGCTCTGTCTCCTCTCATTCTGCACACTTAGTTTATATTCATTGCGCAAATAAAAATAAAATAAATACTTCCAAACAATCAGGAAAAATCTTTGGCCTTTCCCATGCAGTGAAGCGCAAGACTTCCACCATCTATTCGATTGGCGATGGCAAGTGGTTCGGACTAAACTGTCCACTAATGGTTTTGGTGTAATTAAATTGTAAAAGGTACATTGTGAATATTTAGTTCCTTGTTATCAAGTGTGAATTACATGTAATCGACGATTATGCCATACACTGCAGGTCAAAACAATTATCTTTGCATTTCTTCGTACTGGGGCAGAGTGTGGACAGAATCAGAAAATGAAATGCTTTGACCTGCAGTGTGGTGAGCGTGTGAGTTGGTGAGCGAGTGTATTGTTGTGACCTGCATTGTTGTCATCTGCAGCAATTACACTGAGAGTATCAACTTACTAAACTCGAAAACATGGGTTTAATCAGGTGGCCGAAACTTGGATTGAATCCAGGATCTCATCGGTTTGGAGTCAGGGATTGATGGATCATGTACATTTTCATAAATCTTCCAGACAGTGGGCTTTAAGGTGGCCAGAAGATTTGAATCCAGTAAGTGGGTTCATACACTTCTGTGGGAACTTTTTAGTGGTATTCACTTATATTCTTGGAGGGTTTTTTTTTGGGTTCTCAAGCCAAACTAGCACGAATGGAACCCCACTAAAAAGGACTTAGGCTCAGCTAGGTTATTCTCAAATAATATGCCAATAGATACGGTTCCACATAAAATAATTTTATAATTATTGAAACCCTTACATGCAGGCGTGCAGACTTCTTCACATTATGGGTATATTTCCACGTTAAAACTTGGCTACCACACTGAGGAATCTTGACTGAGCCATGAGAAATTCAGCTTCTCATAACCTCTAAGGATCCAGTTTGTCCAACAGACCACATATCTCTCCATATGAATTAAGAACGCCACTGTATTAATCAAGAACGCCGCTGTACTCTGTATGTACGCAGAACTTATTTTGCACTGTACGTAGCCAACCGTGCTAATAGGAGGTGCTCTACCAGTGAGTCACTTGGCCCGGTTGGAGTGTGAAGAGTCACTTACAATTGTCTGTTGTTGGCAATCATCTCAGAAATAATCTGGTTGGAGTACAGTTTTTGATGAGCTTGGGTTGCGCTCTGCTGCACCAACATCGCACTGCAGTCAGCAAAGTTGTCCAGCAACAACCGGACCATCTCCACGTCGCCCCTCTTGCAGGCCTGTCTCATTCACAATACAACACAACACCAAGGAGGGAACACAATTACATCAGAGGGTCAAATAAAACCAAAAAAACAGAACACAAAACCAGTATTAACCGCCACATATCCGGAAACAAAACATCAAAATGTGTTTTATGCTCTGGAATGAAAACCCAAATGAATTAATGTGGTTACCAGATAAAAACGGTTCAAATATACAAACATAAAAGAACTAATTAAAAAAACTTTTATTTTACCAGGTGAGGCCCACTGAGCTATGTACAGTAGAACCTCTGGTCAGGACCATAATTTGTTCCATAACTTTACTTTGGTCGCAACCAGATTTGATCTTTACTCGAACCTAATTTCCCCATTGGATTGTATGTAAATACGATTAATCCGTTCCAAACTCCTACGAACTGTATATAAATATTGTTTTTTAAAGATTTTTAAGCACAAAAATAGTTAATTATGCCATAGAATTCACAGTGTAATAGTAAACTAAATGTAAAAACATTGCATAACACTGAGAAAACCTTGAACAACAGAGAAAACTATCATTGCTGCGTCAAGGTTTAGAATTGTTCAACAAGATGATTGTTTCGTCTGCTACATCAGTCGGTCGATTCTGAGAGAGAGAATATTCGTATGAGCAATTCATGTTTTTATTGAAAGTAAGTTAACAGTAATATATGGGTACAGTATTATTTTTAGAAGCATTCACCGTAATATCGTATGAACATTTACTTCACCGCATCATCATATGAATGATGCGAGAAGAGATTAACGGGTTCTTATGTTAGCGATTTACGTACTCAGCGCTTTCGCTCTCTAAATTACGGCTTGAATGAGGGGGGAAGGGTATGACTACACTGACCGAAACAAACAACAGGAAATTTGTCGCTTACAAAAAAATGGCGTGGAAGGGGAAATCGGCCGAGGCCGCGTTTGATCGCCACCCGAGTATGTGTTCGTGACCAGATTTAAAAAAATAGTGCATTTTTTTGGTCGGAACCCGATTTGGTCGTGGTCAGAAGCGTTCGTGACTAGAGGTTCTACTGTAGCTCTTTTTCAGAAGAGACCTGACCAAAAAATTATAGCTCAACCAAGTAGCTCATCACATAAAAATGTCTCCACTCGTTTTTTATCGTTCTTATGTTCTGCTCTGTCTGTGTGTCTCCGTTCCTTTCGTTATATGTTTTGTCTCTCTTTGGAATTTTCACACTTAAATTCTAACTTAGCAATCTTTGAAATACGTAATCGACCAGGCTATGCGTTAATTGTGTGTTGACCGACTCTGTGTTGTATTACATAACATTTCGATATTTTGCTAGGTTATTTAATTTAGTGTGTTCTTTCTCCCTCTCTCCTAATGTTCAAGCTTGCGTACTTTACCACGTGTCGCCGTACTCATTGACATGTTAATTTTTTCTCTAACCCCTCCCTCTCTCCACCCCCGCCCCCCTCTGTCTATTTAAGGCCTCGCCACAGAGACGATCTCCCTCTCTGTGCCTATGTGTTACTCTCTATGTATCTTGGTGATATCTGTCTGCTTATATGTCTGTCTATAGTTTTCTGGTTAGATTTTTGTTGCTATTTCATTTATACCTGATGATGATTGCTTGTGTTGCAATCGAAACGTCGTATGCTATTATTTAATTTATTATTTTATCTTTATACGTGACTTTACCGAAAGAACCAAAGAGTAGTGGTGACTGACAAGACATTTTATTGAAACTGGAACAACCTGATGAGCATTGAAGCTTTTTGCACAGGTGTCCAGCCCAAGCTGGGATTGGCATTGGTGACTTAAAGGCATGGGAAAAACCAATGCTGACCAGCCGCACCAGAAAACCAACCGGTTTGGCTCCCTGTCTGTCGTGAACAGATCTTTACATGGTCCACAGACAAGAGATAAGATGTAGAACAATTGCATGGTGAATACAAATTTGCCCTCTGCCTTTGTGTAAAATAATAATAAAAAATAAATGTTCATTTATTTTTTGTATGTCATTACATCCTTAACATCTACAATTTGATTTATTTACCCAGGGAAGCCTCACTAAGTCTCCTTTCAGCAGGATCTTGCATTAAAGAGCATTGTTGAACGTAGAATAGATAAGAAGTTCACATATGTATTGCATTCAGCAATCATTATATATGCTGGGGAAGAGACAATGGGTTAGGATTCCAAATTGGAGCAGTGCGAGGGAAGAAGCAAAAAGTGAGTAGTTTGACCAATGCGTAAGTGGGCGAGTGTGTGAGTCAGTGTAATGTTGTCACATGCAGTGTGGTGATTGAACAGTGTGGATGAGATTAAACGGTCAGTGTCTGGTAGACCGAGTCCTCAACACGGGTGGGGGGGATCAACGAGTGAAGTTCACGGGAACGGTAACCATGGTGGTCACGACAGAAGAGTGATAATCTGACATGTTAGGAAGCACATCATACCAGGACGGGTCAAGAATGTTCCAGCGGTGAATGAATATGGAGATTTCACATAGTAAGCGCCCACCTTCGATAAAGCCGTCTCCCCATTGTTTTGCTGGAGGTTCACGCGGGCTCCATTCTCCAGTAGCAAAGCCAAAGTGCTCAGATGATTCTGTCGAGACACCACGCATTGACAGCAAAAATTAAGAGAGGCTCAAACATTAATTAATAAAACATGCCAGTTGACTATAATTACACACAATGTCTCGACAAATTTCCCAAACTCTAGATCCCCGCTATGGTAACTTCTCGGCTGCATGGTTTGAAGCTGTGGTAACTTCCCTGCTGCGTGAATTAAAGCCATGGTAACTTCTCGGCTGTGTGGATTATAACCGTAGTACCTTCTCAGCTGCGTAGATTAAAGCCGTGCTGCCGTTTTTCTGCCGTGCATTTACATTGGCCCCACTGCGAATGAGCAACCGGAGGATGTCCAAGTGTCCAAATGCAGCAGCCAGCATCACCAACGTCATGCCGGTCCCGTCCTGTGCACAGCGCAACGTCACTACCACCACACCTGAGACACTCGTCATTTCCGAGGAGCGTCTTGCTCTCGATATTGGGACAATGTTTTTGAGTACACCATACCTCATTGGAACCTCATTTGCCAGTAAAAAATATGATAATTGGTTTTTTACCCTTTTATCTGGCAACAAAACTGACACCTTTTTTTACAAGGAGTCATGTTTGCATAGACCACAATATCTGCAGTCATAATGCAAAAAAAAACATAACTCTGATAATGTATGCACTGTCCTTGAAGTTGATTGGTCCACACCCGAGACAGCTTTCCTTAGAGCCTAGTCTCACATGGTGTTGGACCAGATGACGCCAAAAGTGCGCCGTTTGCGTATTTACCGATTGCGGCTCTTTTGAAAAATGTAACCCCCGCGACGGGCAAGGTTTTGGTGTATCGTTTTCAGGCATAATGGAACATCCCGATTAGATTGAGCAGTTGCATTGCACACAAAGAAATGTGCATCAAAACCACGGACACCGACAAAGCTATGGGAACAGGTGTCTAAAACATGCGATTTTGTACCTTAGCAAAAACTGGGATCAGGTGGCAAGAACTGCTTTGTACCAAGATCTGATACCAGTATTGTATTTAACTTTACTTGCATACTGGAGAGGTTCAAAAGACCTACACTGAGAAATATTTTGGATTTGGCCTTTGTGAAAGGTGGCAACGCCAGCTGAGATGTAGGTCACAAACCTCATGGTCGACTTGGTGGAGCTGCGTGGTGAGTGCGGCCCGCACAGTGTGCATGTCGCCAGTGCGCACAGCCTCGCGAAGCTCCCCCATGCCTACAGTCACCAACGCACAAAACACACACATCACTCACCACACACACACATCACTCACCACACACAACTGCCGTCCGCCACTAAATGGTGGCGACATCACCATAGCGCTTGTGTCATGCGATCTGCACACTTTGAGGCCACGTGAAGTGTCGAAGGCTTGCTGACAGGAGGTCATGGAACAGACCAAGGTGCTATGGGTTAACAGACTGAAATGACTGGCAGATGCACCAACTGTGCTCCCACCTGTGCCAACTTCCTGTGTTTTAGCACCCTGCTTGTTGTTGTGAGTGTCGCTCCTCCACCCTCCATTGTTGCTGAAACTACAGAGATGCATCCTTCCCAAACCTTCATCTTGATACTGCTGGTACCAGTCATCGGCAAGTACAATCAGCTCCACATCTTTCTGTACTACATCAGTCCATCTCTTCTCTCGCCCATGCCATGCCCGTTAATCCTCATGTATCTGGCCAAACAGAAGGCGCTTGCCATGCAGGTTACATGACCCACCCAACGCAACCTAACTTTCTGGAGGAGCACACTGATGGGACTGTCCAGATCTTTCAAGGATAGGTGAGATTCTTACACAATCCAGTCTGGTTAAACTCAAGATGGGTCTTAGGCAGGCCAGCCTGAATGTTTCAAACACACACCCCACCCACCACAGCACCACTTAGTGGAGTTACTTGCACACCACCACTCAGTAGTTCAGACCCCACACACACGTGCTGCACGTGCAGTGCTGCATACAGTAACACATTTATTTTTACTTCTTTTGAACTGTACATAGCCAACCGTGTTAAATAGGAGATGCGGAGGAAGGACAATCAATTCAACATAAAAAGCAGTTCTAAAGAAATTAGTCATCAACCTAGATTTTTGCACACACAGCATCAGGAATAAGGCCCCCCCTACACTGTAGTCAAATTCTACACGATTTAAGGGCAGCAAAAATAAACAAATTCAAGCATTTTGGCTGAAGAGGCAATTCCATAGCAAGACTTTAGTATTTTGCTCATCTCATCTTAATGTGAAGCACATGCTGGGATTACTGCTTTGTGCTGCTGTTGAAGATGTGTTTCTGTGCGTCTGTTACCAGGTTACTTGTAAATGACCCCAGCAAAGATCCCCGTATGGCCATCCAGACTGGGGGTAAATTATATCAGCGAGCACCTATTAAGGCTGGCACGGCACATGAGTGGCCAACACTACATTTGGCCGCCTTTGGCTCCCCATTGGTGATGTTTACACACCGCACCAAGTACTCGTTTGAAGTTTAGTTGATAATGGTAAGACCCAGGACCGGTTCAGATATTTCGTCACTGATGTTGGCCATGGGCGAGAATTGAACTCGGGTCGCTGGGTTCATATCGCAGCACGCTAACCACTGCTCACCGTGGACAATAGGTACACACGCACACACCGCGGGGGGACCGGGCTGTGGGGACGCTGTGCAGGAGGCAGTTACCGACTACTCCGCTGGCGTCGCATGGCGCCATCGCAGCGGCATTCACACACTCCTCGAAAAGCCGTCGCCTCAGCTGCTCCAGGCTGAGGCAGTCAAAGGTCATCTCCTCACGAGGCCGGGCCTTTGGCTCGCACGGGCGCATCGGGAGGTCCCCGATGACATCGTTGAGCAGACTGGAGTCCGACGAGCGTGGCTTTGAGTCAGCGGGCAGCTGCTGCTGCTGCTTCGCTGCCGTGGGGACAGACTTCAGCGCTTGCGTTTTGGTGTCGCAGGTCACTCCGTCTAAAGGCGGCGGCGACGGCATCGCTGTCCCCGAGGGAGGATTTTCTCCCAGGTTTTTAAGAATGGACTCCTCTGAAGAGGACATCTCATCGTTATGAATCAAGTCGAGGTTAAGTGACTCCTGAAGCTTCTGCAGTGAACTTCCACAAGCTCCATGCAAAGCTTTATTTTCATCCGAAGAGTATTTTACCCCCGGGGTTTCATCTGCTAGTTCCTGCTGAGTGACGTCCACTTCCATTTCACAAACCGTATCAGCGGAGCTCACCTTCTTGCTCTTCTTCGGCTCAATGGAATATTGTGCTTTGTGTTTGTGTTTATGCTTGTGTCTCTTTTTGTGCAATTCAGGATCACTCTCAACAGAGTTGGTAACATCTGGACTCATTTTTCTTTTTTTCGGTTTTATTTTCCCGTCTTCAAGGTTTTCTTTATTTGGTAGACATTTCGAGTCGGCCAATTTTTCACCACACAGACTCTTCACAGGCACCTTGCTGACCCCAGCCTGCACACTTTCATACTCGCTCGGCACTGAAATATTAGGTTTTTCACTTGGCTTGTTTCCTTCAACAGCAGATAATTTTAACCTATACACCAGCACTACCAGTTTTCTGCATCCAACTATTAGTTTTTGTGTTTTTTTATATTTTGATTGCATATATTTGGGACTTATACCTGAATATTTAGAAGCTGTTGACATCAAACCAACAACTTGATTTTGAAGCCCTCCTTCACAAGCGGTCTCCTGGCTATACACGTTCGGCATCCCGCCACTGTGATGAATGACACTCCCAGTGTCAGAGGTCACAGAGCCCTCCCAATCTAGTTCCACCTTGACCGAGACGTTCCTCATGCCAGGGAGGTTGTTGTTGCGTTGTTTATCGCTTTGGTAGGATTTTAAATATTCTTCATTGTCAGACAATCTTTCGATTTTCACAACAGCACAGGTAGCTTCGATTTCCATGGCTTTCTTGGAATTGGTATTGTGGTTAGAGTGATGCATTGATGAGAAATCACTTTTTTCCTCCTCAGGGCTTGGACAAAGCCTTTCAAGTTGCTTCTCCCTCACCACTGCAGACTTCTTTGCTGGTTCTGTATTCTCGCAATGCTTCCGGGAGTCGCCCTCTGGCTGTGACATATGATGGCGGTGCTTGGATTTGCTGCGTTTCTCCGATTTGTGGCGGCGCTCCGACTTATGGTGGTGCTTCCGCGCCGATTTGGACTTGCTGGCCGATGTTTGGTCTGTGCTGCTCTGCTCGTCTCTCAGCTTGGCCTTCTCGCCACTCTTTTCTTTCTTCTTCTTCTTCCTTTTCTTCTGCTGATGAGATTTGCCTGGCGATGCCAACGTTTCATTTTTTTTCTCAGATTTATTTTCTTTCTTATGGCTCAACGTCACAGAGTCGTTGGCAGAGTGCAACTTTAGGGCCTGGAAAAATACAAGAACTTCATAAAGATGCCATTGTAAAGTCAACAGGAAATACAACAACACATGACACAAACACCCACGAGACTTGCACTAATAATTTACAAGATGAATTACCCTCAAACACTCACATCTAAAACAAACTTTACGTTTATAAACTGAAAAATACAAAATATTGCCAAATTATAAAGAACAGTCAGATTTTGGTTCAAACGATATTAACCTAGGCATAAGGTACTTTCCTTTTGGAGTCACCGATGGGTTAGTTTGCAATATCCACCACTGTAAAATTCTCCCACGAGAAGGCTTTACAATAGTGGGACTCTTGCTATGTTATATTCATCATTGTAACTCCATGGGCTCCACAACGAGTTCCACTGCTGTAATTTATTGTAATGTTGCCAGTGATTAACCTCGGTAAACGTCTCAACTAGTCTGACTACCCGTTTAATATGTTGATACTTTTTCTTAAAGTCTTAGTGTGGCTCTTCCAATTTGAGTAAAAAAACGATATTACTTCTAAATGTTTTACTTGCACCTTTTTTATGACAGCGTGGATGAATGACTACATTAAATGATTTTTCATCTATATATAGAAAAAAGGGAAATTTGTTAATATGTGTTTCTGTTCGAAATGTTTAGCATACTTCCCGACATGCAACAAACTTGAAATTTGGCATGTGGGTAGCTTCCAGACTATACACAATGCAAAAAGTATAAAAATAGAGATTTGTATTTTGGGGGGCGGGGGGGCGCAATAATGCATATATTTTGCACGGCAAGTGAGCCGTGATGTCACATCTGTGATGTCACCCGCATGCGGCAGCGTTACGCAGTGTGCCTGCTGACGTCACGCATTCCCCTCACCCTCCGCGTAGGCCGTGTATCCCGCACAAATGCGCGGCATAGCAGTCTCAATTTTCTAAGTCAACGCGACTATTTTCACCCCCCCCGCAAGCCCTGTTTGTGTGAAGCAGCAAAAACTCTCGAACGCTGAGCTCTGACGTCATTAAATTTGCACAGCTTATGCTGTCTGGAACTTCTAAGGGAATTTCCTTGAGTGAAAAACATCCAATTTAGTTAAATTGATTTGTTTCGGATTTTTTCTTTCTTGCAAGCATCAATCTTTTTCAGGGTTTTCCACTGAAATATGAAGGAATATTAAATGAATCCAAGACAAGAATCCAAGTCCCGGGCAAAGCCGGGTAGTAAAGCTAGTAGTCTACAAAGGGCAGGCACAATGGTAATTGACATTCATTGGTCTGTCTAAGAATATGATTTTAGTCTGCATGTGGTTGCCGGTGGTTGACACGATTATAAAACCCTGCTCACCCCCATGTTTGCTTTGCCTCTAGGTTGTTCATTATTCTGCTCCCAATTATCTTTGAGAACACTGTAAATTCGTGTTATCGTAGGCTGAAAAGGCTATCGTCATTCCAGTCGGATTTCTCTTTTTTGCATGATTGGGGGCTTCTCAAGAGAATGATTCAGGCATCAAGAGAATATCTGATCAAGAGAATATCTGTTGCGATCGAAACGTCGTGATCTATTATTTTTTCTACCTACGTGACTTTACCGAAAGACCCAAAGAGTATAGATTCCTGCAGTCATGAAAGCTTCAAATCAAGATTACAATGACATACTGTTACAAATGGAAAAGTGTTCTGGTCTTTAACATCCACTTAATAGCCAGTACTGTACATCAACTTAATAGTGGATATACAAATGTACAGTATTGTGCAAATGTACAGTACTGTACATGTAGAGTACAGCCACTGGTAATTCCTGATTTTAAGAATCAAAAACGGCACCGGTGCAAACCATCCGAGTGCCGGGTTTGTAAACCATCACATATTGTTTCATACTCTACCAAAAGTTGGAAATCCTGCTATCATACCTGGAGTGCAGCACCCAGTTCCCCCCTCGCTCTACTCGATGGAATTCACCGTAAAGCAGCAGTCAGGGTGATTGACGATCCAGCATTCAGACTCACTCCAATCACATGATCACCGGTGGTCAGCCGCTTCGTCGTCACTCTTCTATTGCTAATACCGTGGTTACTGTTCCTCCACGCATGTTGAGAACGCGGTCTCCCATACCGACTGTTTTGTCTCATCCACAATGCGTGTGTTCAACCGCAATACTGCAGATCACAACTCAACTCAACCACCCAGCTGCCACACCTGCAGGTCAAAATACTTATCTTTCTGCTTCTTCCCTTGCACTAATCCACGTTAGAATATCGTCCCATCGTTTATTCCCCTCACACTAAGTTCAGACAATTAAACAAATATATGTTAACGCTTATCTATTACAACTTTGTGCCGTTTGTCTCTGGCCATTTTAAGTATTTGGGCCTGTTCTCAAAAACTGTAATGAAGCAATGTTTCCCATAAGTCAGTACAAGGTGACATACGTTGTGTTTTGATGAAAAAAATAAGAATAGGCTTTATCCTTTCTGACAATAATACATGCCATTAAATCTGCATTAACCACACGTACTTGCGGAAAAATACGCAAACACGCTCTGATAACATAAGCATCGTTTTTGAAACTGATTGGCCTACACCAGAGACGGCGTTTTTTATGGCCTTGTCTCACCAGTGTTGGACCACAGAACGCCAAAAGGCGGACAGTACAACGGCAATGCAAGTACTGTATTAATAGCTCGGGTTGAACAATCATATCTATGGGACCTTTTGATACTGTCAAAACGGTCCCATAGACACCACTCTGCTTGTCCATGCGGGCCGAGGCGTTGGGTCGCACCTTCCTGTTGTGGTAGAACTGCTGCAGGAGCTCCTCGCAGCCCCCGAGGTTCTCCTTGGGCTCCCACGTATCCTCCTCGGGCGAGTAGCCACGCCAGCGAACGCGAAACTGCTGCTCGCCCTGTCACACAGTCCATCACGCCGCACAAGTCACCCAAGATTACAATGAAATCCTCATCAAAACGATGACACCGCACGCACGCAACCCTGGTCGTGTCAATAATCACACCGTTGCAACCCAAACTACGGACCATATATTAAACCCACACGTACAGAGATGACATGGAGACTCATAAGAGATACAGACTCGGAGATGCACTGAGATAGAGAGACCCATATTAAGAGAACCACAGCCTCACACAAAGGTACATTAAATATGTGTAACCGTAGCGAGACTGTGGCCATGCCACCCAAATTATGGACCACACAGTAAAACTACTGCACTTTAGTCTGCAATCCTTCAACGGAGGATCAACAAAACGGCACTCTCTCTGCTGAAACCCACTCAGCAGACCTCGACATTGGCATTACATGCCAACATCTCCTGAACAAATTGCTGTGTCCCAGCTGGCGCGGGAGAACACTCGCAAAAAAACACTCATGACCCCAACGATGGATATGACGACTTCAGCGTCGCGATTTGCCCCAAAAGGGGCAAATCCGCAACCTCAGGACAGTTAAATTTCGATTTAAAGCTTTCGTGACTGCAGGGATTCATCTTCTTGGTTCTTTCGGTAAAGTCACGTAGAAGGGAAATATTATGATTATTATGTTAAATGTTTTATTATTTTATTATTTCCCTTCTACGTGACTTTACCGAAAGAACCAAGACGACTCAGGACAGTTATCAGTCGCTGCGCGTGTCTCTGCGGGGAGCGCCTGGCGGGCGTTCTCAACAAAAATTACAACTATAAACTTTGTTTTATTGTACTGTACCAGGTAAGGGCCCCGCTGAGCTATATATCGTAGCTCTTTTTAAGAAGCGTCCCGGCCACAACAGGATAGCTTAACGAAGTGGGCTCATCGCGTGTAAATACATAAATGTGGAGGGGGGACCTGAGAAAAATCCACGCGTCCGCGGGGGGAGAGAGAGACACGCAAACTCCAACTATACAGCAGGCGTCAGGGTCGGGCGCACCTCGAAGGTCCTGGTGTCCACGATGCTCTCCACCTCGTACTCTCCCTTCTCCTCTTCTTCTTCACCCTCCTCGTCCACATCTCGCGCAGACTCCGCTGTGGCGTCGTCATTATCGCCGCCGCCACCACCGCTGCTGCCAGAGTCCAAGAGAGCGGCCATCGCGACCCCCCCCCCGCAAGCCCTCGCCTACGGCCAATCACCGGCTCGGTTCTATCGTGGGACGATGCTCGGCTCGGCCAATCGGCGCATCCGATGTAGTTCGTTTTTTTCCCACGTGGGGAGCGGTGGCGCAACAGTTAGCGCGGCGGCGGCGAGCCGAGTTCCATTGCCCGCTCACTGCCACCAAAAGCGGTTGCGACGATTATCTGAATGGGTCCCTGGCCCCCCTATGTAGGTCGACTCAGCCTCAGATGAGTGCTTGGTGCGTGTATCTAAACGTCGCCACTCCATAGCTGTCAACCCATACGGTTTACCCCGTATTCCTGCGTACAGCCGTTTCAATACGGGCAGACAAAATGTGTGTTTTTCCGTTATGATGGGACTTTGTAGGAGGAACGTTGAGATTTATAAGGGCACGGGGTGACCAATACGGTCTGTAATAAAGTAGGCACTGATAAGAGGTTGACAGGTGTGCCACTCTAGGGAGACAAAGGCGGCCGGGCGGGCGTGTTGCTAGACCACCCACCCCTCGTGTGCCACAACGCCGGCCTTCATATGCGCCGCTGCTACTCGCTACTAACAGCACTTGCCCCAACAGTCTGTTAAGGCTACACGGGGGATCTTTGTCTCTGTTACCGAAGATATTTCTATCGACTGACCATTGCCTTGTGAGAATTCGATCAATTTTAAGTTTGTGGATAAATTTAACACGTAGGCTTTCGCGACCAATATACTTGAGGTTTTTTTAAGTTAGATCGCGTAAATATATGTAATTGTGTCGTTAAAACCCGCCACCACCCGAGTACAGCACATCGGTGTGTTGAAGAGCCAAGCCACAACATTAATCATGATGAAGCTAGTTGTAATTACTGGCAAAACGTCGTACTCAGATTGTAAATGTGGCTTGGCTCTCCAACACACCGGTGTGCTGTGCTAGTGACGAATTGGCATGTTATGTTTATGTGACAACCCTTACAAGTTGGCTGTGTCGGGTGCTGGCGGGTTTTAACGACACATTTACGCGATATAACCCAAAAAAACCTCTATTATACGTGGCGAAATCCTATGCATACGAGGGGATACATTTTTATTTGCACCGTACATAGCGTGTTTCATTAACGGGGAACTGCAGACGAGCGGGAAGACAGCTAGATCCGGCGTCAACGATTGCCCAAGCTCCGTAGTCCTAGTCCTATTGAGATGTTTGGCCATCTCCATCAAAACATAATGCTCAAGAAATTACAGATTTGACAAAACCCTGCTGTGCAATACCACCGGGGTCCTAGTTGGTAGATGCCAAAATGTGTTTGACATTGACGCCTTCAAGCTACTGCCACAGTCCATACCTGTCAACCCCTTATCACTTCCCTACCTTATTACAGTCTAATTCAGACCTTATTGGTTACCCCATGCCCTGAAACAATATCAACGTTCATCCTACAAAGTCCCATCACAAGGGAGAAACTCAACCAAATTGACTATTTGTTTGCCCTATTGAAACGGCTGTACGTCGTATGGACCTGAACACTCCCTATACTGTACAAGAATACGGGTAAACCGTATGGGTTGACAGGTGTGAGTCTCTGAGCCTCTTCAACCTAACAGCATGATGCTTAGGGGCCGTCCATAACTGACGTCACGCGATTTTGTACGATTTTTGACTCCCCCCTCGGCACACGACGTCGCAAAAAGTCAGACCCCCCTCAAATATGACGTCACAAAGCTCTCCCCCCCCCCCAAACAGGAGAAAACATTTATTTAAAGGAGAAAACATGTATTAAAAAGTCTAATTAAGTAGAACGTGTTGTCTATATTTATTTAAAGTTGCGCATTTTGATGTGACGTCACATTTCTCAACCCCCCCCCCTCGTCACACATCGTCACAAATGTCTGACACCCCCCCCCCCCCCCAGGTGCGTGACGTTATCTATGGACGGCCCCTTACTTCACCCATACGTACAGATTCCCGAGTGCTTGTAACGAAGAACCATTTATTTTTCTTCATTTAGAGAGACGAGCAGAGCCGCAGGTAAAAAAACGTTGCAGATTTTTTATAATGCTTGTTTTTTTTTATTTTAAATCTAATCTCATTTAAATCGAAGAGTAGCTTTGCTGACTTTTGATCTGTTGAGTAATAAATTATTTTTGCATGTTTTATACTTGTGTAATGCGGGCGTAAGCGACCTTCCGGAGGTGACGTCACGGGGGGTGGAGTCATGTGACGTGGGGGTAAGGTTCGGGGCTTTAAGCGGGTAAACCGGAAGGGGAAGGTAGTCGGGGTGTGAGCGGAAAAGAGTGAGGCCACGCGGGCAAGTGTGGAGAGGGGGGGCGCCGACGGCGATCGGGAGCCAACCCCGAAGAAAAGAGGAAGCTGCGGAGTGGTGTGCAGCTGGGGAGGAGACAGCCAGGAGGGCTGCGTGTTAGAGGCAGCGGTGTGGCTGCCAGGAGGAGCTGCGGAGAGAGAGAGAGAGGGGGCTGCTTGTTAGAGGCAGCGGTGTGGCTGCCAGGAGGAGCTGCGGAGAGAGAGAGAGAGAGCAAGAAGCTGTGAGAGCTGCGGAGGGAGAAGAGCAGCAGAGAGTACAGCCAAGGGGGGCTGTGGGAGAGAAACAGCAGCGGAGCTGCTGTTGTGGATCGGGCCGACATTGGAGTCAGCACCGTGGAGAAGCTACAGAGTAAAGACAGCCGTGTGGGTGTACAGCACGAACCGAATAATAAAGGACACTGAGCCAGACATCGTGGTCCAGTCGTTTATTACACTGGTGTCGGAAGTGCAACGGCATGTCGAAACAAGTGAGGAAGAAAGTTAATCCGGCGCCTGCATCGGCTTCTTCGTCCGACGACGACGAACTCCCTCCAACCACGGATCCTGTTGGGGTGGTGGAGGAGAGCCAGGCTGAGGCGACCACGGGAACGGGAGTGGAGGATGTTGGCGCGGTGGCGGGTCCGTCGACATCATCAGACGCGGATCAACGATGGCAAGCGATGGCGGTACAACTGGAGGCACTTAAGGACGTCCTGGCGCATCTATGCCATCTCGTCGCGCCAGGGACGATGGATGATGCAAGTGGTGCTCCGCGGGCCGCCACGTTGCCTGTCCTGCCGCCGCCATTGCCCACGCGGCAAGAGGCCGCCATTTTGCGCGCTCCGTGGCGCCAAACCGCCATCTTGGCCACGCCGCGGGCCGACGCCATTTTGAATTTGCCATCACAACCACCACCATTGGAAGACGGCGGGAAGAGGAGTCGGAGTCGCCACCTTACAACGGTTAAAGAATTTTCCGTCGGTGGGGACTGGAGCGCGTTCGCCTGCCGCTTCTTGGCGGCGGTACGCACAGCAAGATGGACCGATGCGGAGGCTTTGGAGGTGTTGCCGACTCTCCTGGACGACGAATCTGTCCGATTCTTCCGTTCCATAGCGACCGATAAGAAGGCAACTTTATGTGGGGTTTTTCAAGAAATGGCCGATGCTTATGAGCCACCAGATGATGCGCATCGGCGATTCGCTCAACGACAACGAGCACCAGAGGAGTCGCCCGTGGCGTTCAGGGGTGCGGTGCTGGAGCTGGCCATGGCAGCTTATCCTGAGACGCCACAGGACCTGCTTGAGCCTCTCATATTAGGGAAAATGTTGGAGCTGTCTCGGGATCTAGGGATCCCCATGCCTGTGTGTGGGCATGAGAAGCTAACTTCCCGGATGGCTGCTAAGTGTCTCGATGCGCAATTCAACCTCCGTCGCTGGAAACAAGTGACGGCGTGGACGGGGGGGCCCGTCAAAGATGGGGATGCGCTGGGATGGAACCCTGCGCAGGCCGTCTATGTTCCGGATGACCGGGGCCCTCAACAACTGACGGCCGCCTCCGCTCCATGGACGGGACGGGCCGAAGATAAGAGGATTAGGCACCGATTTTTTGGCTAAGATGCCCATTTTGATCAAAATCAATGAGAATTGTATTGAACTGCCGGGGGCCGTAAAATCTCGTTTCTGCCGTCGCCCTGGGGGCGACCTGCTTCGGCCGTACAAGTGCAGGCGCTGTCCGTCGCATCTGTGGACATCCCACCTGGTACACAGATGCTTATACCCTTGCGGTATCGGAAGCCCCTGCCTGATCGGCTAGGAGCAGTAGGGGTCTTGTTGTCACCGTCCGCCACGATAACAACCGGGTTGGCGTTAGTGGGGGCACAGACCATCGTCCGGCCGGATCAATTACCGTTTTTACAGGTGCTTAATGCGGGGGGAGAAAACGTCCGTGTCCCGGCCGGTACGGTTGTGGCACATGCCACTACGGCGTTTGCGACCCATGATTGTCCACATAGCCGGGGAGTTGTTGCTGGGGTTTCCGAGCCAAGGAGTTCGGATGATCGTTGGGTTGCTCAATTATGTGACGAAAATTCTTCCCTGTCCATGGAGCAACGTGGTGCGCTGCGTAAATTGTTGTTGACATATTCCGATGTGTTCAGCTCCGATGATTTGGATTTGGGCCGCACTTCCTTGCTTTACCATCACATTGAGACGGGCGATGCTGCCCCTATTCGATTAAATTCGCATCGGATGAGTCCTGCGGAGCGAGAACACGTACGGGGGGCAGTGGAAGACATGTTGGCTGCGGACATTATATCGCCATCTAACAGCCCATGGGGCGCTCCAGTCGTTTTGGTTAAGAAGAAGGATGGCAAATTGCGATTTTGTGTTGATTTCCGCAAATTGAATAAGATATCGGTGGCAGATGCGTACCCTCTGCCGCGTATGGATGACTCCCTCGACGCATTGTCGGGGGCTAAGTTCTTTTCCACACTGGACCTCTCTTCGGGATTTTGGCAGCTTCCCCTTGACGAGTCCTCACGGGAGAAAACCGCATTCCGTACGCCTCAGGGGTTATTTCAATTCAACTGTCTCCCGATGGGATTGAATGCGGCCCCTGCTACATTTCAAAGATTGATGGAGCTCGTTTTGACGGGGTTGCAGTGGGAGACATGTCTTATATATTTGGACGATATCATTGTCTTCAGCCGCACATTCGATGAACATTTGACGCGGCTGGAGACAGTGTTTACGAGGATGCGTTCTGCCAAATTGAAATTCAAACCAAAGAAATGTCACCTACTGCAACGGTCCGTCCGCTATTTGGGGCACATTGTGAGCGCTGAGGGAGTGTCCACGGATCCGGAAAAGACGGCGTGCGTCCGGGATTGGCCGACTCCGGCCACCGTGGGGGATGTTCGGCGGTTTTTGGGATTTGCCTCGTATTACCGAAGATTCGTGCCGGGTTTTGCGACGATTGCGAGGCCCTTGCATCTCCTTACGGGTAAAGGACGGAAGTTTGTTTGGGGACAGCCGGAGGAGGCGGCCTTTCGGAGTCTGCGTGATCTATTGGCCACGGCCCCAACATTGGATTATCCCGATTTCGATCACCCATTCATTCTTGATACGGACGCGAGTGACACAGGTATTGGGGCGGTGTTATCACAGTCTAAAGGGGGTGTAGAGCGTGTCGTGGCGTATGGTAGCCGAGTCTTGTCTCCTGCGGAAACCCGCTACTGTGTCACTCGCAGAGAACTATTGGCGGTTGTTTTTTTCCTACGGCAATTTCGACCATACCTCTACGGTCGTTCTTTTATTGTGCGTACGGATCATGCGGCCTTGCAATATGCCCTTAAAATTGACCAGCCATCCGGACAGTTGGCACGTTGGTTGGACACGCTACAGGAATTTTCCTTCCAAATTCAACATCGGAAGGGTGTGCGCCATGCGAACGCTGACGCACTTTCCAGATTACCGCGGCGCGGCCCTTGTAAATGTGAGTCGAGGACGCATAGGTGTTCGCCGATTCCAAACCCCCCTCAGCCGCTCACGCTGGCCGTCGAGAAGTCGGACACTCCGATGGAACCGGGACCGGCTGACGGGGTTTTGAATCTGCCGCGGTCTGTCTGGATCCGGGAACAGATGATGGATGAGTCATTGGTGTCCTTGCGGAAGCGGTCTGCTAAGGACAATGGGAGTCCGAGTACGGCTGTGGGGCCGCAAACCGCTCTCCGAGATGGTCTGCTTATGTGGCGGGAGGGGTTCCAGGAACGTTGGCGCCTGGTGGTACCAACGTCCTTGCGGTTCGAGTTGATTAGAACCCTCCATTGTGACACTCTCTTACATTTAGGGGTGCAGAAGACCTTGTTGACGTTGCAACGTCATTATTTTTGGCACGGCATGGCGACAGATGTCGTAGGGCACGTGCGCGCGTGCCCTGCGTGTGCACAACGTAAGCCGCCGAAACATCCTTACGTGCCGCCTCTCCAGTCGAGTCAGGTGTCTCGAGTCAATGAATTGGTGGCACTGGACATATTGGGACCTTTTCCACCATCGGCGAGGGGTAATAAATATTTGCTGGTAGGGGTTGAGTACCTCTCCCGTTGGCCGATGGCCTGGCCGTTGCCCGATCAGTCGGCCGCGGCCATTACCGACGCCTTTTTGTTTGGGTATATTATGGATAAGGGGGCGCCTGAGAGACTCCTCACGGACCAGGGCAGGAATTTCTCTTCTAAATTATTGGCGGAAGTGTGCGCGGGCCTTGGGACTAAGAAAGTACGGACATCCCCATACCATCCGCAGACGGATGGTATGGTTGAACGGCTGAACAGGACATTGTCTGCCATGCTTTGCCATACCGTGAGTGAACAACAATCAGATTGGGATCTGCACATCCCCGGGGTGCTTTCGGCGTACAGGATGACGCCTCATGCGGCTACAGGATATTCGCCGTTTTACCTTATGTATGGTCGGGAAAACGTGCCGCCGGTGGATGTGCAATTGGGAACTGGGGTGAAGGGACCTCGGAAACCACTTCCTGAATACATCCAGGACACGGTTCGCCGAGTCACGGAGGCGCGGGAGAATGCCCGCGTGGCTACGGCCAAAGCCCAGGCCCGGAACGAGCGATATGCGCGACGGTCTGAGGGGGAGTGCCCTTGGAAGGTTGGGGACCTAGCCTGGCTTCATTGTCCACAGGTACGTCCGGGGACCTCGCCGAAATTGCACAAACCCTGGCATGGTCCCGTACGCCTCATTGCGGTTCCCAACCCACAGACAGCACGCGTCCAGATTGGGTCTCGTCGCTGGGTTGTGCATACGTCGCGCTTGAAACCATATGTTGCTCCCTTACATGATGCGTCATCCCCCAATATTGCCTTGCCGGGGTCTGTTGCTGCTGACTCTCCCCTGCCTGCGTCCATTGATCTCGCTAGAGCGCCTGTCGTACCTGTTCCAGACAGGCCGGCCGTGACATTGCGGGGGACGAGGGGCCCTGCTCGGAGGACGCCTGCCAGGTCTGCGGGACCTTCGAGCCCTGCAGCCCTTCCGACCCAGCTGCGGGCACGGTCACAGGACAAGCCCAAGACTAACTCTTTAGAGACACGGGACGGCGGTGGACTTCCAGCTGCGACAGGGGGATTACCTCCTGTCGTTCCTCGACTTTCATCGCGTTCCCGTTCTGCGAGTGGGCCGCCGACCGTCCGGGACGGGCCGGCGACCCGCACACGTTCCAAATCGCTTACGTTTCGTTGATTGTTGCTGTCTTGTTATTTTTTTCTTACAGTTGTATTTATTGCATGCTTTTGTACGATCGTTGATGTTGATTGCGTTGTTGTTGTTCTTGCTGTTACATTATATGCTTAGTGTCCTTTAGGGGGGGAAGCTCGGTTCGCCGCATTACGATTTGCTATTGGTCAGCCGAGGGCGGCTGGGATTTTTCTACGGGGGAGGGTGGTGTAATGCGGGCGTAAGCGACCTTCCGGAGGTGACGTCACGGGGGGTGGAGTCATGTGACGTGGGGGTAAGGTTCGGGGCTTTAAGCGGGTAAACCGGAAGGGGAAGGTAGTCGGGGTGTGAGCGGAAAAGAGTGAGGCCACGCGGGCAAGTGTGGAGAGGGGGGGCGCCGACGGCGATCGGGAGCCAACCCCGAAGATAAGAGGAAGCTGCGGAGTGGTGTGCAGCTGGGGAGGAGACAGCCAGGAGGGCTGCGTGTTAGAGGCAGCGGTGTGGCTGCCAGGAGGAGCTGCGGAGAGAGAGAGAGAGGGGGCTGCTTGTTAGAGGCAGCGGTGTGGCTGCCAGGAGGAGCTGCGGAGAGAGAGAGAGAGAGCAAGAAGCTGTGAGAGCTGCGGAGGGAGAAGAGCAGCAGAGAGTACAGCCAAGGGGGGCTGTGGGAGAGAAACAGCAGCGGAGCTGCTGTTGTGGATCGGGCCGACATTGGAGTCAGCACCGTGGAGAAGCTACAGAGTAAAGACAGCCGTGTGGGTGTACAGCACGAACCGAATAATAAAGGACACTGAGCCAGACATCGTGGTCCAGTCGTTTATTACACTTGGATGTCAGGTAAAACAATGACAATTCTTCAACATAGACCCACATTGCAGAGCTACTCCATTTGTGAGAAAATAATCCACTTTTTTCCAGATGCTCGTTATGTGCCATGCCTCCCCTGTGATCCGCGATCTTAGAGTGGATCAACGGAGTCACATTGGCTCTTTCCCCCCAATAACTCGCGGCACACCGCGATGGTCCCAACACAATCTGGATGAACCTGTGCGTAGCGCCGCCGACTGGAGGTACCCCCCTCCCCACATCGATTCGGATTATTACCATACCTGATCAGTGCCTACCTTATGACAGACCAATTCAGACCTTATTGGTCACCCCTTGCCCTTATACATCTCAAAGAGCATCCTACAAAGTCCCATCACAAGAGAAAAAACACAAAACATAGATTTTTTTCCCGTATTGAAACGGCTGTGCACCATATGGACCTGAAAACTCAATTTCCCTGTACAAGAATACGGGGTAAACCATATGGGTTGACAGGTATGGTTGATGTGTAGGTTTTTTTTGGCAAGAAAAAACGTAAATTAACTTTCAGTTTGCACGTCTTTGCGGATATTTTGTGGCAGAATGTTCGCCAAGGGGCGTAGCGAGTGATTTCTTTGTTCTGAACTTGTGTCGTATGTCAGTGAAATTTTCAACTATGTGTAGTGACTTATATGGAGTTAATATGGTGCTTAGCGCCAGCGACTGTCACAAGAGTGGAAATGTACGTCTTGAGTCTCTCTCTGGCACCAGAGCGAATATGGCATGGAAGCGGGCCCTAGGGGCCATAGTTCTGGTGAGGGTCAGAGAGAGAGCAAGTGAGGACGTGGTACTCTGTGTGAACCCAGAGTGGACGTGGCCGGGGCAGGGTTGCAAGGGGGTCGAAAGGTGGCTTGAGGGATACGTGATATGGGCCAGAACCTTCGAGTCGGATCTAGAAGGGGGCGTGGTCGAGGGCGGAGCCAGGCCACGCTCAGGAGCATAAAGGGGCAGTCCCGAGAGGGGTCTGGGCTCTTTGTTGAAATGGAACCTGTTGGTGCTACGTCTCTTCGATCTTCGATCCTCGGTCTTCGGTCTTTGATGTTACGCTCGGCATCGTGGGTCAGGTAGCGTGTTACTGACTGACCCGGTTATGTAGTTACCCCGTTGTGGTCTAGTTAACCGTGTAGTTATCACCTAAATGTAGAACCAGTGTACGTTTATGTAGTCAGCCCTGTTGGGTCGTTAAATAAACGTGTTGCCTCCAACTCCAGTGTGTGCCTCCGTATAACACACTACATATGTGTAGTGACATCGCTGGATGTCACCATGCTGTGGGTGTAGTGCCAGCCCTACAGGACACGGTGTGTGGGTGCCGTCCAAAGGGGATGGTCGTGTGAGGCCATGGCACTCTGGTTGACCCGGGAGGACACGTGACCGGTTAAGATGAGAGAGGGGCCCCCAAGAGGGGGCTAGGGGGGTCACGTGATTGGGACCCAGGTCCTTCCCGATGGTTCTGGAAGGTGGACGTGGCCAAGGGCGGAGCTGGCCACGCCACAGAGAATACAAGCCGAGTCCTGAGAGGGACCGGGGTTGTTCATCCTGGGAAAATAACCCTTCGTCTACGATCTCCGTTCTACGAGTCTTCTAGCACGTGGACCCGGGCAGATGCTGTTGGTCCCAGGTCCATAGTAACAGTTACGTGGTAACTAGTGTAGTTAGCCAGGTGGTCACCACCGAAGGTTGTTATTCTGTTAAGGGGAAGTTACCCCATGTGTTGGAACTAAATAAATACGCTGCCTCGAGAGTCTATGTCTGCGACTCAGTTGAACCCACTACATATGTGTAGTGGTGATACGCGCTGGGGGTATACGTCGTGTGCCAGCGCGTATGTACGTGTGTGTGTGGTGACGCGCGCTGACGGGGAGGAGCAGGCGTCAGCGCGCGGATGGGGGTAGTGCTGCTGATTGGCTGTGTGCCGGTGACGCGCTGAGAGGGAGTGATCGGGTGGCAGCGCGGTGTGATTGGTCGAGGAGTGGAAACACGCGCTGGGCGGAAACGGATCGTAGAGATAGCGCGTGGTGATTGGGTAACTGAGGAGCGGTGCCGACGTTGAGGTCCGCATCCGCTCCGTCTCCCGGGAGGAAGGGATATATAAGGTG